>NC_056577.1:29915854-30518354 GCF_018340385.1 Cyprinus carpio | reverse complement strand
TGTCATCAAGACCTCTTATTTTTAGCTCCTCCCCTTCAACCACCTGTCATATGGAGACCATCTAGTTTATTCCTGACAGATAAAAGTCCCTTTGAAAGTAAATTGGTTTGAATGCCATTTTATGTTGACACCAGCATTCAAAACATAAAAACAGCATTATCCAGCTTGAGCTATAGCTTGATCTATATCCTTTTCTATTAGTCTGTTGTCTCCAGCCTCTGCGGGAATAGTGCTCACATTATATATGTTTCTTGTCACTCAAGTCCCTTAGTCCTTTCCGTCTCACCACATCTGTATCGAATCTCTCCGTTCAAATCTCTGGAGGCCATATCTTTTTCTTCCATTGACTGCTTCTTTTTAGCATTGTCTGACTCAGAGTTTTGCCGTTTCTCTCACTCTCGCTCTGTTTTATTGAACTCCTCTGCCTGGCGGGATGCGTGTGCTGTCTGCTTGGCGGAGTCCACTAATATTCCTTAATGACGCAGCATCTGTCTCTGTCAACAGCCCGCCTTCATGGGCTGATAAGCGGAGCCGTTTTTCTCTCTGACGCAAGCAAGTCGCGTAAAAAAAAGAGAGAAAACCTCAAACAAATCTTTTTGCGAAGAAAAAAATAAGACACAAGGTCAAATTGAAACACTTTTGCTGCTTTGTCTCCGGAGTTTGGAAAAGGAAGCTGGCTGTCAGGGTGGGAAAGTAAATCTGCTGGAGTGTAATTACAGATACGGGCGCGTGTGTTTACTGAGAGAGCTGTTTTAGGTTATCATCGTTTTCTCACCCTCATGGCTCTCCAGTCCGGTATGACTCTCTTTCTACAGTAGGACACAAAAAGAGGTGTTTAGCAGCATCCATCCATACATGCATCCAAGTATATCAATAAGAACGTAAATCAAATATTTGAGTAAGCCAATAAAAAAAAAACATTATTTGTGATCAAGTGAACTTATATATATATATATATATATATATATATATATATATATATATATATATATATATATATATATATATATGTGTGTGTGTGTGTGTGTGTGTGTGTGTGTGTATGTATGTAGGTTTAGTCAAATGCTAATATAAAATGTACTTTAGACAATGTATATATGTATATATATGGACATGTAGATGTATATAGTATATAAAAATACTTATATAAAATGTATACTGAATTGTTGCATTATTATAATGTATTATATTTATTATATATATAATATTTATATGTATTTAAATATAATTATATAAAACAAGTAATACAGTATATACAATTATTTATTTATTTATTTTTATTCTTTTATATTTTAATACATATTTTTAACTGTGTGTGTGTGTGTGTGTGTGTGTGTGTGTGTGTGTGTGTGTGTGTGTGTGTATAAATAAAAAAGTTAAAAATATTATATATATATATATATATATATATATATTCACACAGTATATAATGATGTACTGGGGTATAATTGTCTTGATGGATAAATTATTTTTCTTTCTTTCTTTCTTTCTTTCTTTCTTTCTTTCTTTCTTTCTTTCTTTCTTTCTTTCTTTCTTTCTTTTTGTGTGATCTCAGACCATATTTGAGCTTTTTCCCTTATTCTCTTTCCCTTTCACCATCTGTGTGTTTATACTAACACAGTCTCAGTTTGGCATACTGGGACAAGTCTCTTCACTAATGAGACACCGTGTGTTCTGTTTCTGTCCTGTTATTGGAGACCAAGTTAGTTTGTGTTGTATGTGTTTGTTTGAGAGTGTCATTATGTACTTATGTGTGTGTGATGTGTGACTGCCAGTGGAAGCATATTGAATTGGACGGGCTTTCGCTCACTCTGGTTTAGTGTGAGTGTGTTTGGCCCAGTTCAGCTAGATCTCTTGGCCCGACCCAGACAGCAGACCCTCCTGCCTGCTGTTCCTGCTTTCTCCATCTCAGCGTGCACACACACGCAAATCTAAAGTATATTATTTTCTCCACATTTTGACTTAATTTCTTCGCATGAAAGCTAAAGTCCATGAGTCACTCCAGCATTTCACACTTTACTGAATACAAATGTTTACAGATTAAATTTAAACCTGTTTTTTTTTTCTCTTATTAATAGAATCTCAAAAAGGCAGTTTAGCATTGGCTGTATATCTAAATGTTGTTTTTCTTTTCCTTTGAACATATATTAAAAATAAGACTATATGACAATATTTATTGGTTCTAGCCACTTTACATTACCTTATGAAACAATGTGAATGTTATATAAATATAATCATAATATAACTGCATGTTTTTTCAGTATTTAATTACAATAAAAAAATTATAAATATTGTGTAAATGCTTGATATGTTAGATATTAATTATTTTACAATATAATATCCAACCAACCAACCAACCAACCAACCAACCAACCAACCAACCAACCAACCAACAACCTATCTATCTATCTATCTATCTATCTTCAGTATTTTTAATTTGTCTAACATTTTCTGGTCTAGGTGCTTCTAAATGTTTGTTGAAATTAATCTTATTTTTAATTTTATTTTTTGCTGTTATTCCTCCTTCCTGGCATTTAGGGGGCAGTATTTGTGTGCAGACAGAAATGCATATCAGTAGAACACATTATGTTCATCACATCCTAAGACAGAAAGAAAAATATGAACATCTTTAATTAATTAATTAATGTATTAATTTATTTATTTGTTTATTGAGTTTAAATGGGAACTGTGTTCCTGTTTTATGAGATCAGTATCTGGCATAACACTTGTGTGTATTTTATATCAAACACGCTAATGACTTTTTCAAGGGCTTTATAATTGTATTCCAAAAATAACAATATCACAGTTTTAAAACTAGGTTACGCTAATGTCCCTTCCCTCTCTAGTCGCCAGCCCATTCCATGCAATGGCCGCCAATTCTGTCCCGATTCACTCAAGTTGACGTAAAACAGTGCTTGTGGTTTAGCCATTATCTGGTGACAGGGGGACACAGCTTCAAACATGGTGTTAGAGGCCGAAGCCCTTACTAAAGCTTCCATCAGCTGTGTGTGTGTGTGTGTGTGTGTGTGTGTGTGTGTGTGTGTGTGTGTGTGTGTGTTTTTTTCAGTTAATGAGTCACAGAGACTGAGAGCTTCATTCATTTAACGGATCCCTCTTTCTTGGGGGATTGATATTGGCTTTTTGCCTAGTCCTCAGTTTGACATAGATGGATTTGTGGGTAATGGTGTCCCCGGAGTGGAGGGGATAACTGGGCGTCCCAGGGGGTCAGATTATGGTGGACGGCATGGCGGTGTGCTGAGTCAGACTGTAAGACCAGACCTGCTGTGTGTAAATCACTGGGAAAAGCGCTGACATCAGGAACAATGCTGACCCATAAGTCCACATCAGATTGTGGCATGACTTGCACTCTTTTTCACTTAGTTTAATTGAATAAAATTCATGTTGATTGTTTTTTTAAATACACTAGGAATGTTTGGAATGTTTCTATTTTTTTTTTTTTTTTTTTTTTTTGCACTGTGTGGTTATGAAGTCCATTCATACATCTAGTCCACATCTGTTGAGGTTTGAGGTTTCACTATTTAGTATATAACTGTACAACACAATAAAAATTATTTTGGATTATTTTAAATTATGTTAGAATATTAAAGGGGTCATATGATGCTGCTAAAAAGAACATTATTTTGTGTATTTGGTGTAATGCAATGTGTTTATGCGGTTTAAGGTTCAAAAAACATATTATTTTCCACATACTGCACATCATTGTTTCTCCTCTAAGCCCTGCCTTTTTGAAATGCGTATATTTTTACAAGGCTTATCAGTCTGAAAAAGCAAGGTGTGCTCTGATTGGCCAGCTATCCAGTGCATTGTGATTGGCCGAATGCCTCAAGCGTGTGACGGAAATGTTACGCCCCTTACCATACTGTGATGCCATCTCCAATGCAAGCAGCACGAGACTCAGTCCAGCTGCTCTGCTCGTGCACATCTCATCATCGGTTCTCTTTTAGCAGTCAATGTACTGTTAGAAGTAACTGAATAACTCAGGATATTGGTTTATTTCAAATCAGAGGGATTGTAAGTCACGTTTATAAACCGAATAACTTAAGTAATTTGTGGATTAGTGCATGCTGGAGACGCAAACCGTTTCAAATGATTCAGTTCGATTTGGTGAACTGGTTCGACCGGTTCACTAAGAAGATCCGGTTAAATAGAAAGATTTGTTCGATTATTTAAATATAAAAAACTTACTTACAGGCTGTGAGTCAGAAGCACCAGACTGTCCTTGCAAAGTTTGAACTGCCCAACTTTATAGAAACAGCCGTTGTGCCACAGACACATTGCAGGCTACTAGTTCAGGAAACAGTCCTCATCCTCCATAAAATGCGCAGCACACATCTGAATATTTGGGTTGGACTGCTCTGGAACAGTGTTGAAATACAACTTAACCACTTATTTCTAGTTGTGTCCTCTTTTGGAAGGCCAAAAGAAGTTTCACTTTCACAACAAAACAGCATCTCCACAACATGGCAGCGGGGGCAACAGCGAGAATAAAAGTTATGCCTTCTTCTTTGCGTGAACATCTGGGCAGAGTTATGCATAGAGATGTGGGGGGGTGTTAGAACAAGCGGTTTTAGGGGGGTGTGGTTGACTCTTAACTTTTAATAAAGAATATCTCTTTGGATTTGAGACTTTAGTCTTTAAAACTTCTTCTTTATGCACCAAGAGCTTGTAACACTCCAAAGAGAAAGGAAAAATTTAAATCGCATCATATGAACTCTTTAAATGTATTATTTGGCAACTGGAAGATTGGAGGATGAGTCATTGTATTAAAATTTTATTAAACTTGTATTAAGTCATTGAGTCATTGTATTAAAATTGCTTACACTGTGTTTAATGTATGTATGCTGTTCTAGTACTTGACATGCATGCATATATAAATGCAAGAGCCTCTAAGTGCTTTTCTTTAATAATCTAACATTTTTGGTAAAATATGTTACTTATACATTCTAATATATTAATATTTATTTATAATATTAAATAATCTATATTTACATTCATATAAATATTAATATCTTATTGCACTAATAATGAAGTATATATTTAAATATATATTAAATGATAAGGTAAACAGTTCAAGTAATCAACGTAAAGAATAGTGTAATGATTTTACTTGACGATTAAGTTTCTTAGAATATACCAGTAGTTTCATGGTTGCTCAACTTACTGGAACATTTTAACTAAGATACTTAAAAGATTTTTAAGAGCTCATTAAAATAGTGATAAACGCTTTCAAATGTATCTAACCATCTATCCATCAATTCATCCTTCCATCCATCATTGACAAAAAAAAATTATCATTGTATTGCATTCTTTTTTTTTTTTAGAAAATATATAAATGTTAGATTTCTAAAAATTGAATTGCATATGTAAAATATATTTTTGTTTTGAGCTGCAAAGTTCTGTCATTTTTAATGTAATTGAATACAAAGGAAATTACTGTGTGCCTGACCTTTGACCTTTGCCCTCCCACAGATTTATAATGAGAAGAGAAATCAGTTTGCTGTGGAGCGAAATACACCCAAACAGCTGGTGGAGAAGGTGTCTGGAGACATCGCCAAACTGCTCAACAGGAAACGCAAAGCACTGGAGGTGAGCAGCGCTAACTATCGCTCTCCCAGCAGGAATTCGAGCCATTGATAATCGTGGTGTAAAACTCTTATCTGTTACATTAAAAAGGGGAATCGATCCACTGTCTTTGTTAATCAGAAAAAAATTGGATTTCTAAAAAATTATTATGAGTGCCCACTTTTCTCTATTAGCCTGCTTAACTAAGCAGGTAATGAGTTTGTCTTCCTCCAATCTGCTCCCTCTTCAAATCCACAGGACATAACACAGCGACACATAAGATGCTCGTAGAGTTTTCAGGGATGAATGGAGCATCACATTTACACATTTCCATAAAAAATGCTGTGGTACTACCATGATTTTTGGACATATGCACCCCGGTATTCTTTGAAGATCTTGAAGTGCTTTTTGTTGTGTTGGTTTGAGTCTTTTAGAGGCTGATTGAAACGTGTGGAATACGCAGGCGCATGTGACAATTATAGCTGAAAAATGAGTGTTTATTAAGCTTCAGAAATGAGTCATGTGTTTGGTAAGTGAAGTACTTTAGTACTTTTGACTAAAAGTAGCATATGAACACTGCCTGAGGTCTTTCACTGGGAGACACTCAGAATTTCTTATCATAAATTGGTGTTCGAGTGAGATTAGCTGAGATTCTCCAATGTGAGTCATGCCATGCAGGCGACTCAAAAATGACTGCTCCTAATTCTAGTTTGCTGAATGCTTCCTATTTAGTCAGAGACCTTCTAATGCATCCTAACTGCACAAATGCTACTTTGATGGTGGCATCTTTAAAGCACATGAGAGTTTTCCCACTAAAACACTCACTGAGAAGTTGTGACTCTTTGGGCTCTCTTTGAGAAGTGGCGTCACGTTTTAAAAGCACCATTGCAAAAATATTAAGACAAGGTACCATAGGTAAATATGGTAAATAAAAGTAATCAATCGATATCACCATACTTCCCCAGTTTACTGATTACATTAAGTATTGCAAACATTTTTTTGTATTACAAGTTTTCTTAAATATGCAAATGAGGTGATATTTAATTGAATATGCACTAATTTGCATACATTTCCAGAACAAAAATGTACATTGGATAAAGCAAGGTTCAAAATTCTTGTTTTAATTTGTTGCCAAGTTAAAGGTTTTTAGAGATGAGATTTTGGATATCTCTTTTCATCATTTTATAAGGAAAACACTGTCAATAGCCAAAACAACAATAATAATAATAAATAATAATTAATAGCAACGACAATAACGATGATGACGATAATAATTATAATTATAATTTTAATACATTTCACCATGTTTTTAAGAATAACATTTTGTATTAAATCAGGCAAAGGGTATTTTAACAAACCCCTCTGTAAAAACCTTCAGACTATGTATAAAAATATACAGTATATTCAATAAAAACAGATTTTGAGAAAACGGCCTTTAAAGAAAATAAAGTTAGGTCAAGTGTCCAGGCTGGAAATATTAGATTTAGCCCTGGATGCCATATCCTGTCAGAAATATTCGTTTTGTCTGGTGTCCAAAAAACTAGTCAGTAGATTTGTCTAATACACAAAACATGTTAACAGCATTTCTTCTGTGGTACCCAAAACTGTATTAACAGTCTTCTATCAGCCATCAGAGTTTATTGAAAAATCTTAGTTGTGTATGTTTCAGTGCTCAGACTTCTTGCCTTAAACCTATTATTGGACTTCAGCCTTATTAAACTAGCTCAACAATTCTGGCCCATCCCTAACAGCTACTTTTATTTTTGCTCTACTAATGAAAAATAGTTTGTTTACAATGTTACAGTTGGAATTCTGTTTAGACAACACAATCAAACTATATTTTCCTTACCATTTTGGATTCATTACAATGTATTTGTGATTGGCTTTTCTGCAAGTGATGCTTGTTTAAATTTGTACCAAAATGAGACATCTGGTAAAGCAATGTAATTGTGCTGCCTGCTGAAGATTGTTGCACGTTGCCGTCTTGCTAGGCAGCTCGCTAGGGTTTGGAACAGAGCCGATGTTTCAGTGCTATGGAATTGAGTTGGTTGGCCACAAAGTGGCAGTGCTCTGAGTGCTTTCTTAACTGAACAGCTAAAGATAGGGCCCGCTGCTATCAGGGCCAGCAGTATACTGGCGACTAGACCCAACCATCACCCAAAGCCCAGCAGACTCCCGACAACTGAGAGAAAAAGAGCGAGAGGGATGGAGAGAGAGAAAATGGGCCCAGAATGAGAACAGCCCTTCAGGCGTTAGGAAATGCGAGGAAATGAAGTTCTGAAATCATTGATTTCAAAATGAGCTGCAGACGGGAGAAATTGAGAGGAAAGAAGGGGCGATGTAGGACATAGGATGTAGAGCAAAGTAAAGCAAGAGAGAACAAGCTAGAGAGGAATGAGAAGACATCTTGTAATCTTATGAAAAAGAGTTGGTGGGGATGAGTTTTGACGGTCTTTAATAGAAGCTATAGATGGATCATATTAAATCTTGTATTGTGATTTATGGCTGTTTGCACAACTGAATCGATGTTTGAATGTCAGTTAATTTAGCTGCAATCTCATAATCTTTCACACATGAAAAATTTAAATAATGTGCATAGAATCAACATAGTTTGGGAAAGCCATAGTGAAAAATCATAAGCCATAATTAAAAAACTTATTTTTTTTTAACTTAATTTAAAAAACATGTTTAATATAGTAATTTAAGTAGTTTTATATGGAAATTCATTTTGATTTGGGTAAAACAATTGCATAAACATTGTATTTTTCATTTAAGGTTGTACAAATTAATTTCCTGTTTCAAGAGCGGGAACTAGTCCACACCTACGTCGACCTGTTTATTTGCACCTGCTTCTTTAGGTCACAAATAATGAGTGTGATAGATAGACCCCGCACCCAAATTCACGTACTATCTGTCCTAAATAATATGTGAGATTAAGATTAGTATGTCCCAAATCATAGTCCGTTGAAAATAGTTCACCAAAGCGCCAGGAGGATGCAATTTTTCCAGTGGCTTTATTAATGAGTAGAAATGCAAGCAAAATGAATGCCTATGTAAATTATTTGTAAAACCATTCTTATGTAAGTTTCCCCAATGAATTACAGTCGTAAACAATTCTTATATACATTTTCTCTGAACTGGCTCAGAACATTGCCAGTTTCTGTGTAAGTCAAATGTTTGTCAAAACATTCCTGTATTAGCTGTTGCATTGAATGTGCGCAACAAATTTCTGTACATAATGTCTGTGTAAATTGTTTGTAAAAGTTCATATGTAAATTGTCGCTTTGATTTGGCTATGTACATAGAAAATTTCTAGGTGAGTCATTCATAAATTCACATCAAATCATGTGCATAATAAATATGTGTAGATTGTCTGTAGATTATTTCTCATTTAAATTGTTTGCTTTGGCTGTATGTCGCAAATTTCTATATAAACTGTTCTTAAATTCATTCTCACATAGAACTATGTACATCAAATTTCTGAGTAAATAGTTCATGAAACCATGTTTAAATATACTGTTGCATTGATTTGATTATGTGCATAACTTATTTCTATGTAAATTGTAATACTTTTTATTTGTAAATTGGCTTGAAGTAGTTGCGCATTGAATTATTTGCATATCTGCATATTCTGTGCATCAGTTCTTACATAAATTGTTGCTTTTTAATTATAAAATTTTTGTGTAAATCATTTGTTAAACAGGATAGAATTATGTGCATATTGAACTATTGTTCCTATTTGTTCATCAAACATTTCTTTCAAAAATTGTTGCATTGGCTTGATTGTGCACAACAAATTTAAACCGATTCCAATTCTTACATAAACTGTTACATTCGATTTCATTGATGACAAATTCCTATGCAAACCATTCTTATATAAATTATTACATTCAGTTGTTTTATGAATGAGATCCCTCTGTGCTTCTTTTTTGTGTTTTACTCTAGAAACTCGATGTGCATTTGGGTCGGCCATGTTGTCCTGAAATGAGTCGCTTCCTGTCTGGTAGTGTTTCAGCTGCATTTACAGTATTAGCATTTTAATGATCTGAGACATACTCCTCACAAAGGGCTAATGTTGTGCTCGTGGAGAGATGGTGCTCTTCTGGAACGCCCTGACTGTTTCTGCCGTGTTTGTGTGTTAGTGTCCCGCCGTGTATTTTTAGAAGCTCTTAAATCTTTATTACTGTGAGCGCGGTGCGTGTGACTGGCAGATGTCAAGGCCGGGCCTGGGAAGCTGTCATGTAAACGAACAGTGCTGCAGCCGTATGGATCACAGCTGAGCTCAGCTTTGTGTCTCTCGCCCTCTCTCTCTTTTATGGAATCCAGCTGATACCGCAGAACTGAACCTGTCAATCAAACTCAGCACATGGCATCACTTACATTATGTCACTTACAGGCTTGTGATGTCATATTCTCCTTCTCCTAATACAAACCAATGCAAAAACAACATCTTACTAGTAAGCACCATTTCTGACGGCTGGTGGTATGTGAGCTCATATATGATGTAGATGGTGTATAACTGACCCTGATTAGGACTAATATGATGAACTGGATCGTATTGACTGGACGTTGCGCAGATGCAGCATGTGACTAACGAATCATGCTGTCTTTCTCTCACATATGCTGTGAAATCCAGTATGACATTGTGGAAGCACACAAACAGGGGAAATGGGTTTGTTGTTGTGTACTGTATTACAGCACACACACTTCATCAAATTGTGATTAGTTTTACGGACTGAGGTACCCAGGTGGACTCTCCTCTGCCCGCGTATAATTGGCCGGCCCCACTGATCTTGGTACGTGCTAAATTTAGTCCCGTGCTCTCTGCCGCCCCTAAAAATAAACACACAATTAATTACTCCTGCTGTCTCACTAATGAGAGGACAGTTTTGATAGGCCTCATCAGACAGGAAATACTCAGTAGGGCAAAACTGTGCTTTTCTGTTTCTTTAGGGGCACATTAACAGGGACGGGCAACACTTTATATTAACTTTGTTAATTACGGCAACAAACATTACAGTGTAGAAAATAAATAGTCCAGACTCTATTAAAATATATATCTTTTTTAGGGATGTAACGATTCACTCAACTCACGATTAGTTTCGATTCACATTTTGATTTCACGATTTGATTCAATTCGATTCACGATTTTTATTTTTATTTTTAAACAAAATTATATTTAAGACAAATTATTAATTAAATGTGTCCTTTTATTATTGCTTGGACAAAATGCTGTACATTTCTTTGTGAAATTATAATATAACTATAATATACTAATATGGCACTTGCATATTATTGCTCTTTTGTTGGATTTGATTGCTTCTATTGTCCTCATTTGTACGTAGCTTTGAATAAAAGTGTCTGCTAAATGACAAAATTTAAATAGAATGTAAATGTAAATAACAAAATTAAATTGAAATTTTAAAACATGCTCCAAATCAAATAAGTAACACAAATAAAATAAATCTATTCATAAACAAAATAAGGCTTTGTCTGTGCTCTTTCCATTTAAAATAAGAGAGACGCAGATTCACTCTCTGCCACCAGGTGGCGCTTAAAGCGTTTCCTTGGTTTCTACTGTAAACAAGCAGCGCTGCACTTGAAGTTTAATATGCATTATACAGAGGCAAGATGAAAGGAAAATACCGTCTAAACTTTTCTAAAGACAGTAAGTTCCCCTCAGACATGCGTTCATATAAACTCCTACACCTAAATGAATCACGATTGGTTTACCATCTCAACTGTTTTGAATCGTCACATATTTAAATCGATTTTCAACCGGCTCACAGTTAATCATTATATCCATAATATTTTTAAAATAAGTCTTTTATGCTCACTAAGTTTGCATTTTAAGCGGCTCATGTTGTTATGAAAACATTAACATATTAGAATGATTGGGAAAGATCACATAACATTTAAACAGCCTTCTGTCTGTACTGCCTTCAATTACATGCCTGTTTTCATAATTTTCGCTTTAATTCTCGGGCACTGACTCATTCTCTAAACTGAACATCCAATCAGAGTTCTCACTCTCGTCGATGGTCTTCAACATGTTGAATCCGGCAAACTGCCACCGACGTTAGTCTAACAAGAGCTGACGAATGTAACACACCAAACAAACTAGCCTGACCGTCGGCGCCTTAAGGATGGGAAAAAAGGTCGGTGTGCCCGGCGCATGGTCTAAAAGTGTTGTCCCTATTCTCTTAATGAAAAAAATACAAACTATAGAAATGCTACACATAAACACTGTACCTTTACACAACTAACCTACTGACAGATTTTGAATATGAATGTACTATATATAAATGTTTACCTATACATAAACTGAAAAAGAGAAATATATAGACTATATGAATGCTTCAAATAATACTGTACATGTGTTAAGAGAAACATCGTAAGTCAAGCAGCAGGCTGGGGAACAGTGCATGATGATTTGTAGTGCACGAGCATGTAAACACATATTTGAGTGTTTTGTGGGATTATGTACACACAGCAGTGTGTGCGAAAAGTGTCTAGTGCGCATAGAGGAGAATTGCACAAAAAAAGAATATTTCAGACACCTTTTCTGTGATGTGGTAAGGTTGGGGGGGGGGGTGTTGGAGTGTTGGTTGGGTGGAGGAGGGGAGATGGTCCATGTTTCAGGAGGTAGAGGGTTTGTGTGGGGGTTTCAGAGGAGGGCGGGGTGATTTGAGTTCAGGGCTTGCACAGCCTGGGGGAAAAAGCTGTTGAGCAGTCTGGCGGAGCAGGCTCTGAAGCAGGCTCTGATGCTCCGGTACCATCTTCCTGATGGTAGGAGCTGGAAGAGACTGTGGGAGGGATGGGTGGGGTCCTTCACGATACTGTTGGTTTTGCAGGAGCATCGTGTAAGGAAAATGTCCAGGATGGAGGGGAGAGGGGCACCAATGATCTATGCAGCTGTGTTCACTGTCCGCTGGAGGGTCTTGCGGTCTGCTGCACTACAGTTCCCAGACTCCTCTGTAGAATGTGGTGAGGATGGTTGGAGGGAGACTTGCTCTTTTCAGCCGGTGGAGAAAGTGTAGGCGCTGTTGTGCCTTCTTGGAGAGTGACACGGTGTTGGTGGTCCAGGATTAGATCCTCTGTGATGTACAACGGAAGTCCATCACAACCTCCTTTGTCTTCTCCACTTTGAGGGACAGGTTGTTAGTGCCACACCATTCAGCCAGCTGTGCCACTTCCTCTCTGTAGTGTGTTTCATCGCTGTTGCTGATGAGACCTACCACAGTTGTGTCATCCTGCAAACTTGATGATGTGGTGAGAGCTGAACTTGGCAGTGCAGTCATGGCTCAGCAGCGTGAAGAGCAGAGGGCTGAGCACACAGCCTTGTGGGGCACCTGTGCTCAGTGTGTTAGTGCTCGAGGTGTTGTAGCCAACATGGACTGACTGAGGTCTTCCAGTTAGAAAGTCCAGGATCCAGTTACAGAGGGAATTGTTAAGGCCCAGCAGGTTTAGTTTATTAATGAGCTGAGCTGAAGTCGATGAACAGCATTCTGACATAGGAGTCTTTATTTTCTAGGTGGGTAAGAGCCAGGTGGAGGGTGGAGGAAATTGCATCATCTGTAGAGCGGTTTGGACGGTATGCAAACTGGAGCGGATCAAGTGTGTTGGGGAGGCTGGTTTTGATGTTGTGCATGACTAACCTCTCAAAGCACTTCATCATGATTGGAGTCAGCGCTATGGGATGGTAATTGTTTAGAAAGGACACAGGTGATTTTTTTTGGTACCGGTATGATGGTTGTGGATTTGAGACATGTGGGGACAACTGCCTGGCTCAGCGAGGTGTTGAAGATATCTGTTAGGACATCTGTCAGCTGTGCAGCACAGTCTTTCAGTACATGGCCAGGTATGTCGTCAGGAGCCACAGCCTTGTGTGGGTTAATCTTAGATAGGGTTTTCCTCATGTCAGCTCAAGACAGACAGAGCACCTGGTCATTGGGAGGTATGGGCAGTTTTTGTGCAGGTGTGTCATTCTGCATTTCAAACCGTGAATAAAAGTGGTTGAGTGCATCTGGGAGGGATGTGTCGTCATCACAGCCCTGTGGCGGGGGCTTGTAGTCTGTGATGGTCTGAATGGCTTGCCACAGGCTCCGTGTGTCTCTGCTGTCTGTGAAGTGATTGTTAATTTTTTTTTGAGCATATGACCATTTAGCATTTTTGATGCCACAGGACAGATTGGCTCTTGCTGTTTTGAGGGCTGCTTTATCTCCTGATCTGAATGCTTCATCTCTGGTCTTTAGCAGCCCATGAACCTCTGCTGTCATCCACTGCTTCTGGTTTGCATGTAACATCATCAATGCACTTTTTGATCTAAGCGCTCACAGTTTCAGTGTACTCCTGCAGGTCTGTGACGTTGTTGTAGTTTGCTGCCTCTTTAAACATGTTCCAGTCTGTGCACTGAAAGCAGTCCTGTAGTTTTGAGGTAGCATCATCTGGACAAAATGTGATGAGTTTTTGAACCGGTTTAGCGAGTTGCAGAAGATGTCTGTATGCTGGAATTAACATAACAGAGATGTGGTCAGAGTACCCGAGGTGGGGGCGGGGTACAGCCTTGTACGCGATATATACAGCATATCAAACATACAAACCCGATTCCAAAAAAGTTTGGACACTGTACAAATTGTGAGTAAAAAAGGAATGGAAAAATTTACAAATCTCATAAACTTATATTTTATTCACAATAGAATATAGATAGCATATCAAATGTTGAAAGTGAGACATTTTGAAATGTCATGCCAAATATTGGCTCATTTTGGATTTCATGAGAGCTACACATTCCAAAAAAGTTGGGACAGGTAGCAATAAGAGGCCGGAAAAGTTAAATGTACATATAAGGAACAGCTGGATGACCAATTTGCAACTTATTAGGTCAATTGGCAACATGATTGGGTATAAAAAGAGCCTCTCAGAGTGGCAGTGTCTCTCAGAAGTCAAGATGGGCAGAGGATCACCAATTCCCCAATGCTGTGGCGAAAAATAGTTTAGCAATATCAGAAAGGAGTTTCTCAGAGAAAAATAGCAAAGAGTTTGAAGTTATCATCATATACAGTGCATACTATCATCCAAAGATTCAGAGAATCTGGAACAATCTCTGTGTGTAAGGGTCAAGGCCGGAAAACCATACTGGATGCCCATGATCTTCTGGCCCTTAGACGGCACTGCATCACATACAGGAATGCTACTGTAATGAAAATCACAACATGGTCTCAGGGATACTTCCAGAAAACATTCTCGGTGAACACAATCCACCGTGCCATTCGCCGTTGCCGGCTAAAACTCTATAGGTCAAAAAAGAAGCCATATCTAAACGTGATCCAGAAGGGCAGGCGTTTTCTCTGGGCCAAGGCTCATTTAAAATGGACTGTGGCAAAGTGTGGTCAGACGAATCAAAATTTGAAGTTCTTTTTGGAAAACTGGGATGCCATGTCATACAGACTAAAGAGGACAAGGACAACCCAAGTTGTTATCAGCGCTCAGTTCAGAAGCCTGCATCTCTGATGGTATGGGGTTGCATGAGTGCGTGTGGCATGGGCAGTTTAAACATCTGGAAAGGCACCATCAATGCTGAAAGGTATATCCAAGTTCTAGAACAACATATGCTCCCATCCAGACGTCGTCTCTTTCAGGGAAGACCTTGCATTTTCCAACATGACAATGCCAGACCAAATACTGCATCAATTACAACATAATGGCTGCGTAGAAGAAGGATCCGGGTACTGAAATGGCCAGCCTGCAGTCCAGATCTTTCACCCAGAGAAAACATTTGGCGCATAATAAAGAGGAAGATGCGACAAAGAAGACCTAAGACAGTTGAGCAACTAGAAGCCTGTATTAGACAAGAATGGGACAACATTCCTATTCCTAAACTTGAGCAACTTATCTCCTCAGTCCCCAGACGTCTGCAGACTGTTATAAAAAGAAGAGGGGATGCCACACAGTGGTAAACATGGCCTTGTCCCAACTTTTTTTGAGATGTGTTAATGCCATGAAATTTAAAATCAACTTATTTTTTCCTTAAAATGATACATTTTTTCAGTTTAAACATTTGATATGTCATCTATGTTGTATTCTGAATAAAATATTGAAATTTGAAACTTCCACATCATTGCATTCTGTTTTTATTCACAATTTGCACAGTGTCCTAACATTTTTGGAATCGGGTTAATAGTCCAGTGTTATTTTTCCCCTTGTTGCAAAGTACACATGTTGGTAGAACTTTGGCAAAACTGTCTTTAAGTTTGCGTGAAGTCACCGGCTATTTTGTTGTTCGTTTGTTTGTTGTTCGCTGATGGTGCTGTACACCTCGCGAAGCGTGTCCTTCACGTTAGCACATGGGGGGATGTAAACTGCGACTATAACAATGGCCGTGAACTCCCGTGGCAGATGAGCACAAATGCATTTGCTATTCAAACAACGTGGCGCAGGACGTGAAAATGACAACTGCGTCAGGCTGAAAATTGCAAAAAACACTTGCTCCTTGTGCTGCATTCCACCGGGTGTATGATAAGGCCCTATGTCTACGAGTTTCAGAGATACATGATTGTTGAGTGTTGTTCTTTCTTTAACTCAAAAATTGATGGAAAGCACATTGTTGAGGCCCAAGTGGTACATTGAACCAAACAATTTAGGGTTTATTTGAGGTATCTGGTGTCTTTATCTGAGGTATCTTTATTTAGGAGGTTTTCTGTTTGTAGACTTAGATTTTTTGTTTATTTTGAATTTCTGAATTAAAGCTAGGAAACAGTGCATTCTATATAGTTAACTGACAAGATTTCTAAAGCTGATGTAGTTACCAGAAGTGTGTAAATTTACACATTGACTAGTTGATTATTATTCTTTAGGAAACACTGTATAATTAGGCTGTTAACTGCTGAATTCCTGACTTTGTACAGCATCCATTAGCAGACACAGTTCTCTGTGTATTTTATCATTTCAGAGAACAGCAGCATCACAGCAGATACTGTATAATTCATCAGTAGAGTTTAGTTTGTCATTTGTACAGTTCACCTGACCATGTGTCATGCCATGTTCCCCTCAGATTTCAGTCCGGTCATGTCATCGCCCGGTGAGTGATGATGAATAAAGGGAAGCGTGACCCAAAGTTCACTCTTGTATTGGCCTTTGAGCTATGTCTCAAACATGGCACCCAGAGGGACCTGGAGAGTGTGATCCAGGCGACAGACAGTCAGTTGGTCTCTGTGAGGACTGGTCAGGTTTAGTTGGCTGGTATTATTGTGCTGGAAGCACCATCTACTCTAGAAAACCCTAGACGATTCTGCTAAGATGCTTTCCATCGTTTACTGTAAACGTGAATCTGGGTCATAGTGTTCTGTGTTTGAGAGTCGGGATTTTAAATTCTTTTTTTATTTTTTTGAATGTATGAGTTTAAGGAGCTAAAATGTAAAATGTCTTGATTTTAAAATTTATGATTCATAAATTATATATATATATATATATATATATATATATATATATATATATATATATATATATATATATATATGTATATATATATTGTCATTATCATTATTAGTAGTATTTAAAAATGAAATGAAATGAAACACAACAAATCAAGAGTCTATGGAGCTGTAATAGTTTCAAAATTAATGTATTTACAAACATTCACAAAATAAGTTTATATAACTCTTGACCTGGTTCAAAATACAATTAGCAAATTTACAGTCGCAGAATAAGGTTCACAATTACAAAGTAAAATTCATAAATAATATTCATAAATATAAATACATGCATTTTGGAATGTAAATTTGGTTGTGCATTTGCGAAACCTATTTTTTCGATATGCATTAGGTTTGAGAATTGGTATTTGTGAATATATTACATTTTGTGTAAATGTGAATTAGTTTAGACATTTGTGAATCATATTTTGTAAATGCACTAATTTTAGTAATTTCCTTTTTAGCTACATGCTGTGATGGCTGATTTAATAATTTAGATCTTTTTTTACATTACACAAATGTCATGTTATTTTAAAGGGATAGTTCACCCAAAAATGACAATTCTGTCATCATTGACTCACCTTCAAGTTGTCCCAAGCCTGAAACAAAAATAAAACAAACAAACAAAACTGTATGTAAGTCAATGGGGACCAACAACTGTTTGGTTAACAACGTTGAAGGTGAGTAAATGATGACAGAATGTTCATTTTTGGGTGAACTATCCCTTTAATACCATTCCTTTTCTGCATTTCAAGCACTGTTATTTCCCTCTGGAAAGTAAATCTAATTAACTGGCATTTGTGTTTCAAATGGTATAAAATCGTCTTCAAACTAATGGTAACAAAATATTGAGTTCCTGTTGATCTGTGGTGCAGAAAAACTCCAGGATGCGGAGCAGTACTTGCTTAGTCAGGAGGAGGCGAGTGTGACGATGACAGATGGAGGAGTTATATTAAGAGGAAGGCGGTGTTGGGGGCTGCTAATGTATGCAGAGCAATTGCACGACTTCACAACGCTAATCTACGTGCACTCACGCACTTTCATCAATAAACTTTCCTCCGTTTGTAGTCTTGCCGTAAACCTATTCTCTCACCGTACTGTTCCCAAACTTGTCGTTGGCCTGAAGTTTCTGGGTCCACTTTTACGGCGGTAACAAAAGCAGTGCAATTGTGTTTCCCCTCCATCCAAGTGCCTCTGAAAAAAAGAGGAAGAAAAAACTAAGAAAAGCAATTTAGTTTTCAATTTCCTGCAGGCCCACAGTGAAGCGGTTATAGTGCTCCAGTCCCTTTGGAAAGGGAGAGAACTAGGCCGCAGTCTCCTTGACGAAAATAGCACACATCAACATCAGCTTGCAAAAATCAGACAGAACTGCTCAAACCATTTGACTTCAATAGGTGTAAATTATCTGTGCGCATCCTGTTCAGATCATAGCAGTCATTAGAGTACAGTTCTGTGAATTACAGCGTCCGTCTGCGACATCAAAACAACATGTTCCTCTCAGATATACAACAGGTTTGTCTTAATTTGTCTCAAAAATTCCAAATGAGACTGCTTTAATATCTGAAATATTTCTTCACTGATACCAATACTACTGATGTCTCTATAAAATATTTCTCCCCCCTAATATTTAACCATTGACTAGCCATTCAGCATTACATTATAATTGAGAGCTATCAATTTAAGCATTTTAGACTTTAAAAAAACAGCTTCTAATTTACAGTAAGTGAACTTCTTCACATAAACCCAATATAATAAATGTCATATTTTGCTTCCTGTGTTCCTGTTATGAGGTTATTTTGGCTGCTTTAAGAGCTGCCACTGCTAAACATGATGTGGATCTGACAACTCTTTACCTTTTCTGATCGTCTTCAGTTCTTAAAGTCTCTGTACTGAGCTGATGAGTTGAATCGGATGTGTTAGATGAGGGAAACAGGGCTGGTGCTGCTGACAGTTTTGATAATCATTTCAGAGACGTGTTCTTAAATGTAACTCATATAACAAATACTTACTTGCATGCACAGTTTTAATGCAGCTTTAATTGCCTATTTGGTAACTTAATGACTTAACTGACGACATAACTACCACATTGCATGCTTGTAGTTTCTTTCACGCTTTGATATGAAATGATACAGGCTATAGTGCACCACCGCATTTGTGCATGCATTTGAAGAGCAGGCGCTACGAGCACAGTGTAATGGCTGACAGGACAGGAAAATTCATTTTTACTGCCATATGGCCCGATGACATCTCATCTGACCGCAGTTCATTGTTCCTCATAGCTCCTCATCACCTGTACCTTTTCTGCGCTCCTTTGACTGACGCATGGCGCTGAGGTGAAGTTGGAGTGCACATCTGAAAAGTATATTTAATATTAAATATTGTATATATATTTTTTTATCTTAATAATATATATAAATAATATCAGTGATTCTCAAATTACACTGACATGAATTGACAATAAAAAATACTTCTGAAGTATTATTAATCTTAGTTCGTGTTAAATTACTAATACATTATTAAAATCAAAAGATGCATTTGTTAATATTATTTAATAGTCTTGATGTGATTTACCTTTGTACACTTAGTTTGTCAACTACTGATCTATATATATATATATATATATATATATATATATATATATATATATATATATATATATATGTAAGGAATTTAAGTTAAATGAAACATTCCATGAAGATATATGAGCTTTGAAAGAGCAAACACAGAGCCAAACCATTTTCCATTCTTGTTTTCTTTTTCTTCTGATTTGTATTTCTCTCCATCTCACTATTTCCTTTTCTCTAGCATACATCACACCACCCTCTAGCCTGTGTCATTCAGATCTATGAACATCCATTAGCAACCATCTGTTACCACCTGCAGCAAAAGCCATTACACCTCTTTCCTGGCCTCTCTCTGTGTCTCTCTATCTCTCTCTCTCTCATACACACACATAGACATGTAAACTTACAGCTGCTCATTGCCATGCTAAACCTCACTCTCCTGCTCAGCTTATTAGACAGATGAACACCTTTATGATGTTGAAGCTCCAGGTCAGAACATCCGCCGATTGACGAGCCCATATCACTCACCTGCTGGTTGTCCAAACATCCAAACATCACAAACCTTGAAGCAAATCAGCTACAGACTTCTTAAACTGCACCAAACTCACAAATCTCATCTAGTTCATCCCTAGATGTTACAAGCTGGATCTGGTTTCACTTCAAATTCTTTGTATGTTACCCTGTTTAACCCCAAAATCAAAGAAAAAAAATAGAAATTATATTTTATGTCTGGATGTTTTTTTTTTTTTTTAATTAATATAATATCATATAAATGGTTAAATTATTATATTTTATATTCTTATATTTTATTTTTTTTATTACAGAAAGAAACAATCGTTATGATTTTTATTATTTTATTTGCAATTCGATTATGTGTTTATAATTTGTTTTATTATTATTAAAATCAGCGCAGATTAGAGCCAGTCGAACAATACTACCATGGTGTATAAGTACTTGGTTGTTTGTTTGTATTTATATATTTACTTTCCATAATAAGAATATGTGTGAGACATTTACTCCGTCGTAATTGATGTAAAAATGCAAAACATCATGAAAAATAAATACAATTCTTATTCTTAGATTTGACATTATTTTTCATTATTTTTATTATATTCAACATTATTTTCAGAGTTTTTCATCATAGCCATACATTTATATATAATCAATATCTTGGAACATCTGTCCACCAGTCAGAATCAAGATTTCAACAGTTCGTTAGTATAAATAAAGAATAACTTAAGAGAGGCCAGCAGTCTAGAACATGTCTTTTAGTAAAACTGGATTAAAGCCTATAATAAATCCACAAAAAGAATCTAACACCTCATAAAAAAAGGTCTGTCTGACCAATAAAAGAAATGTTTCCTGTTTAAAACAGCTCTAATCCACTAAAGCTCTCATTAGTATTTCACTGCTGATGTGAGTAGTCTTTTGTTTTCTCTCAAACATAATGCACCATCCATTTTAATAGGAGTACTGCATCATCTGACACACTCCTTGATTGCATTGGATGTTGGGGTCTGTAAGTACTGTATGTGTGCCTGACGCTATTGATTTGAGGCCTTAATTGTGACGAGATACTCTTGAGGAGTCAGAAATGCCTCCTGTGTTTGAGCAGTTGTTCGACTAGCATCTGTTTGCCGTACTCCTGCGTTTCCTGTGGAAGAGAAAGACAAGGGGTGACGAGATTAATAAAAATTAGCACTTTCTAGAGACACGTGAAACGTGCATTCAAATGTCTGAGTGTGGCGTGACAATTATAGAGTATCTCCTAAGATACCAACTGTATCTGAAGTACATAAACAATGTTTTTGGCTTATTTTTTTTTCCCACATTGTTGTCTGTGAATGCATTTAGAGTTGATTCACGAGTCTATTCAGCTTGTTGTTTTTCTTGGCTGCGGGCTACAAATGAAAGAGATCGCTTTGTTCCAAAAAGGGCTTTTGAAAATATTCCTCTTTGCAATCTAATATGAACAGCGAATCTTTGCTGAATAGCAAATAAAGAGTAGTGAAGAGGGAATGTAGCACTTGCGGGAATGAGAGAGATATATAGGCATGTGCAGGTGTGAGATTTGCATATGTGGGATAAGAATATTTAGAGTAAATGTCATATATAAAGTCAACATGAAATGGCCTTCACAAACATTTTACTTTGGTAACCATAATATCATGTGAAACAGGATATGCAACAAGAAAAAAATCATCATGGGATTTTTATTTATTTATTTATATATTTATTCATAAATTATTTTATTCTTTCATTCATTTTTGTATTATTTACTTTTGAATTCATCATTTTATTAATTCATTTATTCATTGTTTTATTTTTTCTTTATTATTTTATTATTATGTACTTTTATAGTATTTCATTTTATTTTTTCTTAATGTGCATTGAGGATTCATATACAGTTGTTAGACCATGAATGTGTTTTAATTTTGACTTGATATTGACTTTAATTTGACAAAGCTAGGACAAAAATAAGCTGAGTTCAGAATAGCTTACTAGCATCATACTACTCTTATTTATATACTATAGTAGGAATTAGTATGGTATTGTAGTATGGTAGTCTTTTCACTTTGCCATACTCTTGTGTACTTAGTTATCTGACTAAACATTTAAAATTCATAATAAAAAATATTGTTGTGCACATGCATTATGAACAGGAAATGAGTTTGAATCAGAATTTGAAGCTGACTTCAATTTTGCTTCTTGCTGTCTTTGTCAATAAAAATGACGAACAGCAAAAACAAAAAAGCTAAAGAAAAATGTTTTTCCCTAGTTTTTCCACACAGACATCTTCTCGATGCTAATCATTAACTAAATAATATAAGATGTTGTATTCACAGCATAGTTGAACTTACAATAGTGAACTTATTTGAGTAAATGAGTAAAAAGAGAAAAAATTTCATGTGGTCTTACTTTCTTTAAGGAATCACTGGGTATGCATGGTATGCAGTTTTTTGTATTCATGAATGCACATGCATTTGTGTGTTTGAATTGTCCTTCTTGAAGAGTTGAACTTTCACTCTCACTTTATTCTTCTTTTCTTCTCGTTCTGTCAGTGACTAGTAGGATGAGACAGTCTGGCTGCAGTCACTCTCAGACAGGATTTGATCAGTAGTCTGTGCGTAACACACACACACACGCGTACACAGACGGAATGCTTTCATGTCACCATATAAAGTTGTTTGATGAGCAAACGGCAGCACCACAGGGTCAGTCAGAGTCAAACAAGGTCTTTGATTTCCATTCGAGCGGCTAAACGAAAGCACTTGTGTCAGAGACAGAAATCACAGCTGTGGTCAGAAGGATAAAATCATTTTACGAATTAATTTAAAATGTAAAGATTAATTCATTTTCTTACCTATTAGCATTTTTTTTAAGAATACATTAAAACTAATTCGCAAATAATTAGCAAACATTTTCATTTTTTTTAGTTGAAAGAAGTTTGTTGTTTGCAACAAACTGCGAACATTTATTATTATTTTTTTGCAATATTCTTACATATTATTATCTATTAGCAATGGTTTTCCAAGCATAAATTAAATCCATAAGACAAGAGTAAGACAGATTAATATGTTTCCATTGTTTTTCCTTGTTTCATTGATTTACACTAGAACTGATAAATTATCATTCAAAAATGAATTCGACTCAATATTTTAGTCTTGTATTGTCTTTATAAGTGGATCCTTTTAAATTGGCCTTCATTAGCAGTCTGCTGGCTCTACAGATTGAACATAATTAGTTGAAGTGCTAACCTTTTCGACTCGTTCTGTAGCCGTCCTATCTCTTATGCCTTGGTATGTGGCTGTGCAAATAACATGAGACTTGAGGTCAGTTGTGAGCATTAGCCTGGGTTTCTGTCCGCGAGGACGGCTAATCTACGCTTCACCTCTTCTTATCTTGCCGCCTGGCCGCTCGCTGGCTTCCACGGGCTCCGCTGAAGGAGAACGCTGCTCTCCACTGCCTTCAGGCTCCAGAGACTTCTGCCGAATTATCATCAGCGCTTCTCCTCCTCTCCTCGCTGCGAGATTGTCCATCTCTCTCTCCTACTTTCCTCTCTCTGGTTCTGTCAGCCTGGCTGTCAGATTTCGAGCACAGTCTGAGTTTTCAGGCTTGAAGGTCAGTGTGTGGGAAGTCTGGAGGCTTAGCTTAGTGGCACAAATAGCGCGTCTGCACTGGAGACTCGTCTGATTTCCTTAAGAGAGCAACGAGCATATGCCTTGACAAATGGTGACTGTTTTGGCCAAGCTGAAGTGCTTGAGTGTTTTATATTGTGTGTTGTAGATTATCAGATTGAGTTGTTTGTTTCTTATGCTGGTTTAGTTTCAGCAGTTTTGTCCAAGCTGATTTTCTAGGTGGAGATTGAGACTGAGGCATCTTGTGGAATATGGTGCCACTTAAAATTGTTTTTAAAAAAATAATGCACAATCTTCTAGCTTTTTTCTTTTCTTTTCATTTGCTTTGATGCTTCTGTATTCTGCCAACAAGTTTTGTATACTTATGTACTATTGTTCAAATACTTAAAATGATAAAAAATACAGTAAAAACTGTAATATTGTGAAATATTTTATGATTTAACAAATAACTTATAGCAGTTTTCTACTGAAATATATTTTAAAATGTAATTTATTGATTTTATACAAAGCTGAATTTTCAGCATCAGTCTTCAGTGTCACATGATCCTTCAGAAATATTTTTAATATGCTGATTTGCCGAAACATGATTATTTTTTAATGATGAAAACAGTTGTGCTGTTACGTATTTTTTGTGGAAACAGTGACACATTTTATTTACAAGATTCTTTGATGAATAAAAATTTCAAAAGAATAGCATTTATTTAAAATAGTAACATTTTGTAACTTTTAAAGTTTACATTTATTGTAACATTTTGTAACATTTAAATGTCTTTAATGTATGTTTAATTAATCCTTGCTGTAAAAAAGTATTAATTAAAAAGGTTACAGTTTATTTTGATAGTCTACTGTAGACATGCTACTAACTATAAGTAACTTTGCAACTACATGTCAACTAACTCTCATTAGAGCATTTGTAGACTGTTAGGTCAGGGTTAATAGAATAAGTTGCTATACTTGCAAAGTCACTTATAGTCAGTAGAACGTCTGATGAGCAACCATCAAAATAAAGTGTTAGCAGATATTAAGCAGACAGTCTACTAATACTCTAATGATTGCTTGTTGACATGTAGTTGCAAAGTTACCTATAGGTAGTAGAATCCCTAAAGTGGACTATCAAAATAAAGTGTTACCATTAAAAAAAAACTAAATCTAAATTTAAGCGAGGAATTTCGGGTAAATTTTAAGAAAAATATCTACTTTAGACCATAATAGTGATGCTTGTCTTAAAAATCACAGAATTAGACTCCAGTTCAAGACGTTTGCTGCTTTGACTTAGTATCAGGCAGCAGGTTGTCTGAGATTATTGCAGAAGTGGCGTTTGATTTGTTACACCAGCACACCGTGTTATTGCTCGGAGTCTGAGGCCGAGTCATTGTTTGATATTATAAATGATTGTCTATTAGAGTGGATGATTGTTTATTGTGCCCTAATATCCCCATAAATAAAAGGCTGCTCTGCCAGTTTACAGCAGCAGTGAGTCTGCGTTCAGCCTCAATCTCAACCGATCACTCACAACCTCACTGTCAGAGAGCGCTCCAAATGCCTGCATGCGCCTGACAGCTTGTCAGTTTTTGGTGCTATCTCACTGGGTGAAGACCTGACTGTTATATTGATTGGCAGATTGTTTTTTTTGTTTTTGTTTTTTGCAAGTGTTAGAGACAATTCAGCCGCTTGTATATTTCCTAATTTCCTTCATGAGTTTAGCTGGCATGTTGTGGATATTTGTGCAGGGCCTAAAAAAAAAGAAAAAAAAAAAGTAAAAGTACAGTAGAAAAAAAATATATATCATTGTTACAGTCACTTGCATAACATGCATTTGAAAATATAACGTGCGCCAAACATCCTCACAAGTTTATAATGTGAAAGGTTAATAAATCTGTTAATGAACAAAAGAGAAGCTTCCCTGTGGGTTTCTGCCAAAATAAAAGCTCTATGGTTTAACGTTTGAAAAGCAAAGAAAAACAACCAAAATATTAGTATTGTAATTGTTTTTATATAATGAGAATAATAATAATTTTTGTTCTTTTTATTATTAATATTATACAAATTGCAATTAGATGTGTTTCCCAAGTTTTGTGCATATTTTTTGCGTATTAAAAAATGCACAAGCAGTTTCAGTTTCATGGCTGATAAAAAAGATTTACGTCCGGTACATTTTCTCAATCACTGGCCATTGGCAGGAGTGGTAGAATGTTAGTTTCAGGCCCTCTGTTTGCATGTATGCATGTGTCTTTTTTCAATAAGATGTCGCATTAGTCGTCCCGACGGCTAAATGAACATGAGAAATGAGTTCTACTTGCGGATTGTTTTATGGCTTATGTCCATGTAAAGCCTGGAAAAGAGAAAGGCCAACTTTGACCTTGACTAAATAACCTATAGGATGTGTGTAGATTGCCTCTCACTCCTTTTCTAACTCTGTTTTTTTCCCCCTTTCCCTGTCCTTCATCTCGGTCTCTCTCTTTCCTGAGATCTCTGACTTCAGTAATCCAAGTGGCTCAAGATAAAAGTGCTGCCATTGACTCCAGTGTCTTCACTGCTTTAATACAAATTAATCCCCCTCATTGATTACAAACTTACAAGCTTATGCACAGCTTATCAAAATAAGCCTCTACCTGGTTTAAAGTGTGCCGTGCCACACTTGTGTCCGTTTGCACGTCGATGCATGTGTCGCTTGATAGAAGCTTTTTGTTTAGCAGTTTTAATTTGTACATCTCAAGAGATTTCTTTATCCTTTTCATGGTAATAATGAAACATCTCTGGTGTCTCCACTAATTATTAATGGTATTTGCTAAGCGAGGCATAACTATTCTCATTGTTCACACACAGGGTTAGGGATTGAACGTTGATGTAACCCGCTCCTCACTGCTTGTGTTTAGGACATGAATGATGCAGTAAATAATGCAGATTATTGAGTGGAGGTGTGTCATTATGCTTCTGCTTTCTACATTGATTTCTACTGTCTGTGTTGCAGCAGTATGCAAAGGTTAATATTAGATGTCATTTACAAAAAGGGTGGAAAATGGTTGTGAAAAACTAAATTATATAAAATTATAAAATTCTTATTATATTATCCTCTGGAACATTTGCTTTGTGAATAATGACCATTGCATTTGCATTACCCCTTACATGTTATATTTTATTATTAATTATTATCATGTAATCCTTTGAATATTTGCTTTTGGAATAATGACTAGTACATTAACCATTGCATTTATTAGTTTATTTTGTAATTATTTTTATAAATGTATATTATAATTTCTATTCTATTCTATTCTATTCTATTCTATTCTATTCTATTCTATTCTATAAGATGTCAGTTTATTTTATAATGAATCATATAATTATATTATTCTCTTCAGTATTTGCTTTCTGAATGACCAATGCATTATCCCCAACATGTATTATTGTATTTATAATAATAAATAATTTGTATTAATTAATGTAATAATTAATTTGTATATTATATTATATTATATTATATTATATTATATTATATTATATTATATTATATTGTGAAATGATCATTATTCAGAAACCAACATCAGATATTCCAAAAAAGCATTTAAAATATAATATATGCAGTGTGTTATACTTTTAAATGCAGTGTTGGGAGAGAATTAATGCAGTATAGAATTGTGATTATTCTGTGGTCATAATGCTGGATTAATACAGTGCTAAAATCAGAACATTTAATTATAATTAATTAGCATTTGCTGTTAATTGGAACACAATTCTAAGGATTGCTAGAAAGCACAACAACAGCTAATTTTGCAAATATGAGAAGATAGATACAGTTGTGAAAGTAATATTGTGAACTATTGGGAATATTGTGAATTCTGGATATGGCTGATATGTGGATAAAAATGTGGATAAAATCCACAGGAAATGACTGTAAAATGCGGTAGAATGCTTTGTGAAGTTCACCGGTGTGTTTGCTGATCCCACATGGTATCCAGGCTTCATTTAAAAATGAAAAACTGTGAGATTTTATGGAGCACAGATACATCTGGGACACCCCAAAACATTTCAAAGATTGCTCAGGATGTAGACTGCATTTACCTCGAGTTGTCTGTCATGTTGTATTACGTATGACTGATTTTCCAGCAGCGCTTTATCAAAGTGTGAACATTTGATATGTCATTATGAATTCAGGCTGTCTGAATGTGTGCCGTATTGTAGAAAATACACATCCTTGCAGCATCCGCTTACTGCATAACTAAGTGTATTATTGTAAATTTCTGTTGTTTTTATTGTTTTTATAATTATTATGTACTGCATAGTATTAAAAATAATATTCTTTTAATATATTGTCCTCAAGGTCATACACAGGATATCTGCAAATTATGTCACTTTGTAAATCTATAATACTAGGTTCATGAATATTAATTTGCTAATATAACTGGGTGGCCTTGGAAGATTATGAGCAACATCACCATGGGCTAATTAATATTAATGTCATGCCTTCATCTTGTAGTGACATCACAACCAATTCATCATCGCCATCACTTTTTCCTGTCTAAGTAAGCAGTTCTTGGCCAAAATAAGCTGCAGTGTGGAAACTTCATGCTAACGGCTTGACAAGACCAGAGGAGGAAAGAGAGAAAAGAAGACAAAAGAGGAATAAACAGAGAGAGAGGGAGGCTGAGAGAGGGAGAGAGAGAGCGAGTCTAACCTTGACGGAGAGAGTCTTCTGACAAGCATCTGGCGGCTGTAATAATTTGGGAAATAATCTGCGCTCGCAGAGGCCCAGCAGCCTGACTGCTTCAACGCACAGCGCCTGATCGATCTCTCCATTCAACCCCCACATTACATCCATCAGAGAGAGAGAGAGAATAAAATGACTGAGACAGATGGAAAGAGACGAATAGAGAAAGGAAGAAAAGTTCAGACAGATGGCAGTGAGATCGACTGAAATGATAACGGCCAAAACTCTGCTGCATCCGGAGAGATTTCTGGAATTTATAGAATTAACATTCATGCTGCTATTTAACCATTTAACATGTAGATTTACACCAAAAGAAAGGGTCACAAACAGGTGGCATATATATATATATATTTATATATATTTTATATATATATATATATATATATATATCAGGGGGGTTTCCTCCGAGGAGGCAAGGGAGGCAGTGTCTCCTCTCCTCAATATTAGATGAGAAAATAATAGATATTACGAAAATAAAACCATGCAAATATGACTAAATATGATATCAAGAGTCTAAAAGTCACTCGTTTTTATAAAGTAACACTGTCCAACAGTGACACCTGCAGGTAAAGTTACAGCGGAGGCTTGCCTCCCTTCAGTCCATTGACTTTCTACAGAGACCCCAAAGCGTGCTGTGAATTTTCTGGAAGCTCATTGAGATGAATGGTGGAAAGTCACGTGAGAGGAGGCAATGTCTCAGCTTTGCTTCACAGGAATAAATTACATTTTAAAGTAAATTAAAATAGAAAACCATTATTTTAAATTGCACTAATATTTCGCAATATTACTGTTTTTTTTTTTTTTTTTTCTTTCAGTATTTTTGATCAGATAATTATGATCTTCCTTAAAAAATATCTCACTGATCCCAAACCTTTGAATGGCAGTGTTTATGTAAATGACTGGAGCTTGCTGAGCTTTCTGAAAACTCTTGTTTGTTTGCAATATTTGTGACTGTTTCTCCTCTCATATGTTCATACTGTCCCTTTGGTGTGGACTTTTGTCCTAGTGGCAGTCCGAGTAATTCCTGCTAGAGTAAGGTATGTAATTCCACTCTGCTGGAGTGATTATGTTCACAAAATGTGCGTTATTTGCCCGAGACAGAAATAAAGAGCCATTTTGGATATAGAGTTTATAATTATGCAATAGCAGGTTTACAATTGCCATCCAAAAACACAAATATCTCCCCATTAAAATCCTGCGGGCTGAGCAGCCATTAATCAGCTTATGTGTTTCCTCTCAAAGTGATTACGCTGCTCTAAACATTACTACAGAACGAGCAAGAGACTTTACCCACTAAAAGCACATCTCACTCATTTCCTACTGCATATTCAAGCAACTTTAGATGAAGATGTTTATTTTTCATTAGGTTTGTACGTTTGAGTTAACTTTTCGAGATTAATTAGCTGAGTGTTTAATGCCGCTAAATAGATTTAATGCAGTTTATGCATTCACCTCATTTGACATTTAAACCAGCTTTATTTTGTTCTGTCCTCCTTCTAAAGACTGATGGGAATAGACGCTCAGACATGCATGTTCAGTTTAGTCTAATTTATTTATAAATCTAATCCAGATGGGACTTTTAACAAAAATAAAGTCATTTGCAGGCTTTTTATGGCATAATTATTGTTGAACATAATTCTCATTGAGCTCAACAGGTATGAAATATCACCTGTGAGCAGAATCGCACGAAATCTGCACCTGCAGAATTACAACGCCCCGCATTCAGTTTTCAACACGTCCCCTGTTCCTTGTGTTTATTTAGGAGATATTGTTTATATATGAGAGATAAATTTGGCTGATGTTCATTTGAGAATCATTGTGTTTTTAGGCTCTCTCTTCTCCAGACCTTTTAACTCTCTTGTCTTCTGTTGCCATATTAGTCTGATATATATTACCATAATTAGTTATGATGTATGTTAGGAATTGTGTAAGCTTGATTTCATTTGGACAGACTGGGTAACTATTCCAGGAGATACAGCAGGTTTATGTCAAGTTATCAAGGAACTGAAGACCATAACGGTACTTCAGTTTGAATGATAATTGTTCTATAAATATCAGGCAGGTTTACAGAGTGTGGAAAACATTTGGAAAGACCTGTGATGGAGCTTTAGAGTGATGATACGCCAAACTGTGAACAAATGTTTGATGGTGCTGAGTGGAGAAAGACACCACGAGCAGGAGTGAGTGAGAGAGAGTGAAGGGGAAAAGAGAGTGAAGGAAATGGATATGTATTGCTTTCGTGGGAGAATAAGAAAATAAGATTAGATCAGAAGTTTCAAGGCAGCTATAGCTTATCCTTTCACTATTTAAACTATCACAATACAAACAATCTCCTCAGACACCGGCGCTCTCTCCATACCTATCGAGTGTGCGTTGTCAGGAAATGTGCATGAGAGTATGTAAATGTGTGTTCTTTCAGGCTGTTTTTATTTTAAATGACATAATTGATGTGTATGTTCAGAATGAAATGCTAGCAAACTGTGTAATGCACAATATGTTATATATAATGCACAATATTTTTTTTAAACCATTTGTTTTAAACAGTAGTATGGTACAGTATGTCTCATGTTTAAAACAAACAAACAAAAATAAAAAAATGAGTCATGAAGGTATGGAAGCTTGTTTCTGCCTTAGCAAAATAAATAAATAAATAAAAAGTGATTGCAAATTTTTAATAGTAAGATGTAAACTTAAAATTCAGAGAATAAATTGGAAATTGTGAAATGTAAATTCAGAATTTTAAGAAAGGAAAAAATTCCAAGGTATAAATTCTCTGTATAGAGAATTAATTAGATTAATTAATTAGATGATTTATATCATTAAAAAAAACATTTTGCAGTTTAAATTAAGTTTTGTGTAAACCTAACACAAATAAAAAAAATGAGTCAAGAAGGTATGGAAGCTTTTTTCTGCCATAGCAAAAAAAAAAAAAAAAAAAAGATGATAATAATAATAATAAAATTAATAAATAAATAAAAGTGATTGCAAATTTTTTATAGTAAGATGTAAACTTGAAATTCAGAGAATAAAGTGGAAATTGTGAAATGTAAATTCAGAATTTTAAGAAAGAAAAAATTCCAAGGTATAAATTCTGAGGAAAAAAAAGTCAAAATTGTAAGATGCAATTATACTTTTATAACTTGTTATTGCATGATATAAACTCGCAATTGTGATAGAAAAAAACATCAGTTGTTGGATCTAAAGGCACAATTATGAGGAAAAAAGTAAGAATTGTGAATTTAAAAAATCACTATTACCTTTTTTTATTACCTTTTTTTTATTTCATGGCGGAAACAAGCTTCCATAAGGAGGAGATGTTTAAAAACCATGATTAATATTTCAGAAAGATTCATACTTCTTATTCATATGCCACAATAGAAATAGAAGGTCAAGCTCTTTGCATTCTTGCATGTTGTATTCCAAGCCGTGTACTCTAACTGTATACTTTTCATTTTGCACACTGTGCACTACATGTTTTCTGCATACTATTCTGAACATACTATGTCAGTTAGTAACGATATACCAATGTCACGGTTCGATTCATATCACCGATTTGGAGCCACGGTCGGTTCTGTTCCCTCTGGAGGGTAGGGTTTATGGCATGGCACCAGCAATGCTAAAGAACACTAGATTCTCTTTTAACTTAATAATAATAATAACAATAATTGTTCTGTTAGGTCATGTTAATTAATGTGTTAACAATTGAGACTTTTTCTCAATTGAGAAAATTAATGCTTTGTAAAATGTTAACAGAAAAATCTAATGCATTAAATGCATTTTTTTTTAAATAAAATAATGCCTAAATAATGCAAACAAGTAACTGGAAAACTTTACTTAGGCTACTTATAAAAATGCCTGTGCATGCTTTGGCTGAGAGCACATTAAAGCCCATCTCTCAGAGAATGTACGAGTACTTTATGGGTTAAAATAGCTTGAATGTTTCAATTGGCATGACTTAAAATGACGTGCAAGTGACAATTCCATCCTGAATGCACGCTAGTCTTGTATTGCAGCATGCAGCTCACTTTCAGAGCAAACTCTACGTGGCTATTATGAATGTGAGGCCATTTGTGCATTTTGAGACAGTGGGAGAAGACACAGTACCACTCAATCCCAAGCACTCACACTGTTTGTGAAATTCCATCTAACAGAAAGTTTTAAAATCACTGATCTGCTCTGATAACCTGTTATAGTGCTATTATCCTCTGTTTGCGGGAATTTTCCGCTTTATAATCGCAAAACCTGTGGGAATGTGTAGAATTATGCAACATGCCCACAGTGAAACACGGCAACTCTAAAAATTCACAGCATTTAATTATGATAGTGTTCTCATTATAATGTTATGTATATGACAGTCCCAGTCAGTTATTAATATTCTGCATTGTTGTTTGTGCTGTGCGCTGAAGAGATAATCACTGTAGTAGGCCTACAATGAAGCGATTTACTGCAGCATATATACACGATATATATAAACAAAATATTGCATCTCACAGTTCCACATAAGGCTGAGTGGCTGCTCAAGTGAACTTGATTGTGCTAGTCATGAAGATATAACTCTGTGGACACATTCTTTCCATAACAATGCACTGATATGGCATATTATTTTACAGTCGTCTTCTCGATATAATTTTATGTAGCCCATAATGACAGATTTGTTCTGCACATGTTGCCCTTAATGGTACCATCCTTTTCAAAGTGATTTAAGCAATTTAGTTTTAAAACAGCGACACACATTTGAAGTGTTTCAGCAGGGGAAGGGGGAGGCAAAGTGAGTATTACGGTATGCCATGAGAGTACCGCGGTACGTACCGTGGGTGGTGAATCACGGTTTTTCATTTCGGTTTGAATATCATTACGCCCCTGTCAATGATGTATGTGCCTTAAATGGGCCACTTCTATGCCTGAATTTCCATTCTGCAGAAAGTGTGCACACTAAAAAGACGGACAAGTTTCCTAAAAGGTGTCTGCAGGAAACTTGCTGTTAGATCGGGTTAAAATCCAGGCCAGTTGTTCTCAGAAGACAGTGACAATTTAAAAAAGCTCATCCTGGAAGATTAAAATCTGATGTTGTGAATCCTCTGAGGTCCCGCGACACGATCAAAGTATGCTGTGGAGTAGTCTAGGTAGAGATAGTACATGTGCTTACTTAGTTTATGATGTTCTGAAGTAGGTTTCTGATAAAGATGGAGAATATGTGTCACTAACAATGGAAGGTCAATCATTTTATTCATAATTAATCTACAGTAGATGTGTGTTTAATCTGGTATCATGATTTCTTTCTTTATTGTATATTTTATTATTCTATTTATTATATGTACTATAATATTAAAATGTTGTAATTAATGTTATTGTATATTTTATATTCTAATTATAATCTAATTCTAATAATAAAAATTACTTTAGCATGCTCACTCTGGTATTATGATTTATGTATTGTATATTTTATAATAAAATGTTCTGTAAAATATTTTTATATACTATAAACTAATTTATTTGTTTCATAAATTTATAAATATATATAAATATATATATATATATAAACAAAATAAATTTTATATATATATATATATATATATATATATATATATAAAATAACTGGATTATATTGTCATTTAGGTGTTATTTAGGTCAGCCTTAATATTTCTGTTGTATCTTACTCTTTTAGAAATCCTAATCCATGTCCATATCTGATACTGAATTTATGCCCATTTAATTTATTACATGTCTTGGTTGAAAGTGTCCTTTCTAATTCAAGGTCAGCCAGTGCTTTTGAGTAGAGACCAGTATCTGTTTTATTTTTTGTAAGCTTTTAGACCCTGTTTATGTCCTGTATCATCCCTGAAAAGTGACCGATACTCAATCCCGACTACAGGACAAACTAAAGAACTGTATATTCTTCTGGTCCCTCATTAGAAAGCCCAGCGGCTGGTCTTGGCTTGACATTAGCAGCGTCTCGGCGTGAGGAATTCTCAAGGGTCTTTTACCTGATTAGACTTAGATTAGAGAGCTCTTTCTGTCTCCCACATACAAACTACATCTCTTACTCTTTCCATTGCAGCTTTTCTTTTCAAAGTCTTCAAATTACATCTAATCCTTCATTTACATCATCAGATGAATAAATGTATTTTTGGAGCAGTGGATGAGCTCCAGAGGACAGTGCTGTCTGGAGTATTTAAACTCACTGATTCTGTCTGATCTTCTTTGATTTTACAGATCTCTCCATCAGATGGGCACATGAAGAACCCAGTATGAGTTCAGACTGATCAGTGCTTTGCGCTAGCAAAAGTGTCATGAAACTTTTTTTGAAAAAAGTACTTTTGGTGCACTAGTGGAGCGGAATTCACTTTCACTTCACCTTTAAAGAAATACTTTGGGTTCAATGCAAGTTAAACTTAATTGACAGTATTTGTGGCATATTGTTGATTACTACAAAAAAAAAAAAAAAAAAAATCTCATCCTTTTAAAATGTCAGTTTGGCAGACTGTTCCAGATTTTGGAATGTCCCCATTTAAGTAGACAGGAGTTTGCATGACGGAAATACTGTGGCCGTCGAGGGAACTGACTTTCCTTGAAAGGGATTTTAATTGAGCTTGACTTGGATCCAGAATATTCCTTAAAAACTACTTCTGAGAGATGTTTTGGTGGTGCTCAGCAGTGTTATTTTTAGTATTACTTAATTACGTAATTGGCTTTTACTTTTATATTTTACATTTACAGTTTTAGTAATTCTGTTATGTGTTTTTATCATTTTTATTATTATCCTTTTTTTTTTTAGCTTTCATGTATTTTTATTTCTGGTTTGGTCATTTTATTTCTTCAACTTATTTCAGTTAATTGCCAAGACAAGTTTTTAGCTTTGTTTCAACTAATGAACGTGGTTCTCAGTAGTTAGTTAACAGCAAACAGTACTGATGCTTAGGAAAGTATTATATCACATATAAGTGTGCCTACTTCTGATACATCATGTTAGCATACTAAATTCCAGCATGCTACAGCAAGTAATTGGCAGTCAGACTGTTAGACTGGACCGTTTTCATGTTGGGTCCTGAAATAGGCAGGGACTGTTATGAAGTCCGTGTAAATGTAATGAAGTGAGCGAGTGCTGATTTTGGAGGTGGGATGTTGAATTGCTCTGAGCTGCTCGTATCATGGAAATAATTTTGCCCCCCCTCAACATCCACCCGTCTATCCACGTTTCCACGCTCCGTTTGCTCAAGGCCTCCATTTTAATTTGCCAATCTGTTGTAATTGCTTTGAGAGCTGGCTGGCTCTGCATATTTTCTTTAACCCCCGCCCCCCACCAAATCCGACACACATGCATGTGTGTGTGCGTGTGTGTCTGTTCGCTCGTGGACATTTCAAACACCAGTTCCAACGCACACGAGCACACACACTCCATCGCACGTCCACAGAAAACACGGCCGATGCACGTTGTCAAACACAATCGCTGTCTGTTCACCAACGCACCGGCATTATGACTCTGTCATCTCACCACAGATCTTTCCCTCCTGAATATGAAAAATACAATAACTCAGTGGCACAGATATCTGTCACCACGTGCTCCGTGTGACCTTTCTTTTTTCTCACAGCGTTTCATGATTACCGCCGCGGATCTGAAGCTACATGAACGTGATTGAAGTAAAGGGCAACGAGATGGGAAACAAAAATAAACAGTTCGCCCTTGAGCTCCAGACACTGTGTGTGTGTGTGTTTCAGACGAGGAAGGGAGGGAAGGACGTGGAAGAGAGTGGGGCGGCTTGATAGACTAAGATAACAGTGCCATGTCAGTACCTAAAAGAACATTGTTGGCTGTCATCTCTCTCTGACTATCTCGTCCGCTCTGTCTGTCTCTCTCTTCATCTCTGCTGCTGTGTATATGACCAGACTCTGTTCTAAAGCCTTGGGCGCTGCCTATCTAGACAGCATGTTCTGTATGACTGTATGGATATTTTTGGGGTCCAGTGATGTTGGTGTAAAAATGATAAAAATGAACAGTTTCTTTTTTTCCTCAATACTTTTTATAATTGTATATAGTTTACAAATTATTTAATAAATACATCTGAGCTATTCTAAACCTATTGGGCAGATTGAAATGTTTGTTGTTTAACTAAGTGTGCAGTTTTCAGAAATGTGATTGGTGTTCCTTCAGTAATGTTGTTATTTCTTTGTAGCTTTAGACTGGAATTGATCTGGCATGACTGTAATAGTTTCTAGATTTTAGTCCATCTTCATTTTGGGTCTTGAATTATTCAGCTACTGGTCAGTTTGTATTTTCATTTCATGTTTAATATAAGAAAACATAAGGAAGATTTTGACACTGAGGAATAAGGAATATGATCAGTGCACAAAAGACTGGAAAATGTCAAGAAGAATGAGATGCCAGTAATTTTAAAATGGACAATTATTGGCTGATTAAACTGTTTTGGCTATTTAATATTGAAGGTATTCACTAAATAGTATCATTCTAACTACATAAAACCTAAATTTTAATAAAAATGTACTTTAACCCCATATTAAGTTGTGTTTGTTAAATTAAGCATCACTGTTACTGTTCATTGTAATAATTTGAACAAACTCCAACCTTAAGTATTGAATTTTGGTGTTTCACAGTTTATATATGCTACAGACATGAACGATATCTAAATCATGTGTTTTCTAGAAGTGCTATGCTGATACTATGTTTTTCACCTGAAAGAAAAAAAAAAACAGTTAAAAAAATACCTAGCCTTATACGGAAGTAGTGTTATTTTACTATTAACCTTTTTTAAACCCTTAAAAAGCCGTAAAAATAATCCTTTTAAATTCGACAAGTAAGCAGAACACCCTAGAAACTACATAACAACATGTTAAAACACAATCAGAACACCTTAGCAACTGTATTGACTTTATAGTTTTCTTTAGAAAATGCACAAATCTAGTAAATATCTAGAGTATATTATGTTTTTTTTTTTTTGTCTTTTTAAAGTATCAAGTTTTTAGTATAGTGACATGCTTGAAATTCTACTTGGAATCAGTTGTGTCAAGTGCTATATGTGAGAAGTGCAAAGTTGTTGCCTATGTAGTATTTCTGAGTAAGAATGCTGTCTTAGAAGATAGCTGCCTATGTAGATAGCAGACAGCGAGGACACTGACTAGCAACAGAGCTTATGAGACCCGAAAAGCTGAGCTTTCCTTCTGCCTTTAGCCAAACACACATCAAGATGATATTCGGATCAACATCAGAGTGCCGCGGAGCGGTTTTCAGGGCGCTGGTGTTTGTGTGTGAATGTGTGTGTCCTCTATTTGCTTTACAAGCACAGGTGACGGACTCAATGTGGCGACGTGTCTCTCTCTGTTTGTTTGTGTGGAACCGGACACCAGGCTGCGAGTGTCCTCATGCCGTCCTCTTCAGCCCACGCTTGGCTTTTGTACAAAAACTGTTGAGGCTATTCAGCCGGTGTCAGCACTTATGCTACCTGCACAAGCATGTGTATGTGTGTGTGTGTGTGTGTATGTGTGTGTGTGTGTTTGCTCTCTTTGTAGGGAACATATGTAAAACCTAACAACCCTGCATTGTGGAATAATATCTCAAGATGCCAATGAGTTAAACAGCTTATAAAGGGACAAAATTAGGATTTATTTCAGAAATACTAATGCTATTGTCAATTGATAGCATTGTGCGGCCATAAAATGCAAAAAATTGTCAGAATTGATTATCAAAAAAAAAAAAAAAAAAAGCTGATCTGTCCTGTGACAGATGGGTTTTGCTCAACTGTTCAGACTCAGATAAAACTGAGTGTTAAAATTTATCAAATATCAATCACAAAGTGGGTTTGCATCCAAAATTTTGCCTTTGTAGGATAGTTTAATTGTCTTCACTTATAGGTGAAGTATGTTGTATTTTGATGTTCAAGATTGACAGCGGCCGTCTTGAGTGTTTTGTCGGAGGGAAGGCCTGTCTGAGACTCTGAAAACCCCTGAATTAAACAGACGGAGACATTCGAAATTCAAGGGTTTTCCAGAGAATGGGCTTTTTCGATTGTCTGAGCAGACGTGTAGATTAGTGGTGGATTTCTACACCCACTCCACTTTTGTGTGTTTGTCTTGTTTACTTGCCATCAGACCCATTATCCTGTTTATTCTCGTCCGCTTGAGCTTGTTGCCTTAAAAGAGTTTAAGTTAAATTCAGACAATTGTGGCCTCAGTCAGCTGGGATGAATTAGCGAGGCTGGTCAGACAGAAGAGAGGAATGAAACCAGGAGGAGGAACAAGAGAAGGAATTCTGCTTTTAAAACTAAAAGATGAAATGTAAAGCTCTGATGTTTATTACAGTGTGATGAAAAATGTTATTGAAAATTATCTTGGACTTGTGTTTGATACATGTCTCACATAACAGAGTAAAGGATAGATAAATAACATAAATTAATGAATTAAGTTTGAGGTCAGTAAGATTTCTGTTAAGTCTATTTTGTTCACCAAGGCTACATTTATTTGATAAAAAATACAGTAAACCAGGAATATTTTTAAAATATTAAGATTTAAAACAACTATTTACTATTTGAATATTTCTAAAATGTAATTTATTGTTGTGATGAAAAACAGCATTTATTTGAAATAGAAATCTTTATAACATAAAAAATGTATTTAATGTCACTTTTAATCAGTTTAATGCATCCTTACTGAATAAATGATTAAATATTAATTCCTTTCATACTTGCTGAATACAAGTATTAATTCCTCCCAAACTCTTAAACAGTAGTACACACAATATATTGCATTATATTTCTAAGTATGCAAAATAGTATGTAATATGGAACATTTCAAACAGTAGTATTCCACATTGTTGTCACATGGCCTGACCTGTTTAATTCAGTGAATATCATTCAGTTCTGGAATAAATTCAGTGATTTTGCATTTCAGTACATACTAAGTTTGTTTGACTAAAATGTTTTGAGACATGCTTGAAACATAATGTGATATTGAAAGCAAAATGGAGATGAATTTTGATATGATCTATTGGAAATTGATTGAATAAGTGGCTGCTGTGAGAGCAAATGAGTGATTAACAAACAGGGAGAGAAACACTCACACACACACACACACACACACACACACACACACACACAAACACACACGACGGCCAGAAAGTTTTGAATTCCAGTCTCTCTGTTTCTCTGTGGCCGTATCTGTGTGAGTGTGTGCCCATCTGTTATTGTGCATGTGTTCTGATTCAGTGGCTGTAGTGATTGGGTTTAATCCCAGCTGAGCGCTGAAGAGTGAAGGAAGGGTTTAGAGCCGCCGAGCACAGCCTTGCTGTTCCACCATGTCTAGAAACATCTGAGACCTGGACACTGCTGCATCTTCCCTCAGGTTGAGGCCTGATCTTCTAAATTTGTGCATTGGGAACTGTGGGAAAATTTAAAGGTTCTTCATGGATATAAAGAACCTTTATTTTTGGAGTATCACTCAGCCATCACTGAGAAAACCTTCATTTTTAATAGTATAGGAGAAACAACTGGGAAACATTGAGATGTTTTGATGAATTCTCCTTTTAAGAGAGACAATTAACATTTTCAAGGGATCTCAAAAATCTCTAATTTCAGTGCTCTCCAGGAGAAACAGTTGATACAGTATATTAAAGAACTCATGTCTTTGAATTTATTATCCTGTGGGCCAATTAGACTGTCATGTAGGCCTCATAAACGCTTCTTTATGTGTTTTTAACCTGTGCTTCTTTTTAAGTAAAGGCTGCATGTATTTGTCTCTTCAATGTTTGCTTTTCCATCCATTCATTTATCTGTCTGTGTGTTCATCCATGTAGTGCCACAGCAACAGAGATGTTGACTTCCTCTTGCACATGCTTCAGCAGGTATTGTGTGTACGGAATGAAAGCCTTCAACTCAAAGTTAATTGACCTCAGTGCATCAGATCTCATGAGTCACATCCTGGTGTGTCATGTCTGCCTATATTTGGAATAGCATGCTGCCATATTACTCTATATGCACACTGAGCACAGAATGCAATATGTTCTGTTTTCACTACCCAAACAATTCCTGATGCATAAAATCACTTTGCAATCAATTCAATATGTTTTTCCACTGAATATCCTGTTTAAATTGGAAATAGGTCACATTATGACATTAAAATAGGTTGCAGATGCCATTCCATTTTGATTTAAAGATATTTTTTGCCTACAAAAATGCACTTAAAATGCAAAATAATCATATTTATTTGCAATATTGGATGGCACAGAATTAACCATGCAGCTTGGTTCATACGTGTTATTTTAGTAGACTATTATAGAGTTACTATTATAGTTTTTATTAATAGTCTGAATTAGTTTTTATTTTTATATTTTCTGTTTAATTAAAATTTTTGTTACGTTTTTAGTAATTTTGTTCTGTTTTTATTCATTTTTTTAATGTCTATATAGGTTTTATTTTTTTATTTCAGTTTTAGTTATTTTAATACATTAAATGAAAATAAAAAAAATGTTTCCTCTGACATTGGCTGAAATAGGTTTAAGCGTTTTTTTATATTTAATTTTATTTCAGTTAATGTTTATTTTAATTCAAGTAGTGTTGTGTCAAAAGTACTGATGTCGGTATCAGTCGGTACTGAAATTAAAAATGTGACGGTAGCAGCATTTCCTCCTAGCATTCTGAGCACTGTTGAGTTGATTCTTAAACAGCTCGGATTGGCCATTGTGTTCTCGTGCTCAACCCACATGTCTGTGATTGGCTACAATGATCATCACTTCACTCTCTTCACCGAGCGCTTACACAGATACACACAGGAGCGTCATATTAGTGGATCCCTAATATATCTGCTCGTAGACAGATCCGCTGATAGACGCAGATTTTAAACGTGAAGTGATGATCATCACAATGGCCAATCAGAGCTGTTTAAGAATCCACTTAACAGTGCTCAGAAGGAGGAAATTCTGGTATCGTCACATTTTTTTTTTATTTCAGTGCTGATTGATACCGACATCAGTACTTTTGACAACACTAATTGTCAACACAACACAACTAATTTGACAACACAACATCAAGTAACAAAAATATTTTTTTAATGGTTTTAATTTAACCTTTTATCTATATACACACATTACAAAAAGTAACAGAACAGACAGAAATAACAAAAGCATTAGGTAGTGTCGTTTTTATATTGTGTACTGTAGTATGCTAGTATGCATTCTGTTCCGAACACAGCCTGTGTGTGTGTGTGTGTGTGTGTGTGTGTGTGTGTGTGTTCTCTTGCATATTATGATTATAGATTATAGTATGTGATTATAGTTGCCCTTTTGAGTTACTGTAAAAAAGCAGTTATATGAATATTAAAGTTTTTCATTTTTACAGCCCTTGGAAAGATTTTATATTCCTGGAATGACTGAAATGGGGTGGGGGGGGGGGGGGGGTGCAAGCTGAGAGAGAAAAGAGGGAGTGAAATGAAAAAGGAGGCGAAAGAGGAAAAAAATCTATCTATTATTGCCTTTGGTTTATAAGCCATTTATTTTGTGTATTGATGTCAGTATGGTGCGGATCATTCCCCGTGCTGGACGGGTCATGTGCTGCAGTTTCATTCTGTGGGTTAGGGGTTTGGGGTTGTTTAAATCTCTGCAATAGTAATACTGAAGCGTGCTTCAGCAATCACACCAAATAATGTCTGACAGAGAGAGATGGAGCGCTGGAAAGACAGACAAAACTAGAAGGAAAAGAAGATGATAGATAGAAAGTAAGTTTAGGCAATAAGAGGAAAACAACAAGACAGTACAAAACAATAAGTCTGAGAGATTGAATTGCTGTGACACAGAGATGAGAGACACGATTACTGATCAGACAGATAAAGAAGCCATATTGAATTTTCACTCTGCAGTTTCGCTGACTTTTAAAATGCCACTTTGCTGTCTGCAAACTCCAAGACAATGCCTTAATTCACGTCTTTTTAATTATGCCATATTTTCAATTGAGGCGTCATATGATGTTGCTAAAAAGAACATTATGCTCATTATGACCAGAGAGATTTATTAAGACAGTACACAGGATCAGTTCTGACATCACTTTGTCTTTGTGTATTACCCAGAGAAGGCCAAGCTAAACACGCTTGACAAATTTGCTCTCTACTGTAAATATTGCTCCAATCAGAAGTGTCATAGGTGTTTAACTGTGCATGTGTGATTTGTGCACAGCTTAGCGGTCATCAATCAGTGATCCAATGGCCTCTCAGAGTTAAATGTCAGCTAATGTAGTCTCGACATTAACAGTGAATGCCCTCAAGTTAACCGTACTGAGCTGATTATATTCAGCCACAGATTTTATAATATTATGAGTGTGTGTGATAGTCTTTCACATGCAGCTTTGTGTAAACGAGCCAGTTAGGTAGTTAGTGTAGACTATCTGTTGCATTAAATTGTAGCACTTTCACAAGTAAACTGGTTTTAATAGTGGTGGCTAATAATCCAGGTAAATATTTATGTATTTAATATATCACTTTATTTTTATTTTTTTGCCTTTCCAACTTTAATCAGTTTAGTGTTATGTTTGTAGTTTGAAAACAAAATAAATAAATAAAATGTATTTATTTATTTATTATGCCTTTCAAGCTTTAATTTAGTTGTTTGTTGTCAGAAAAGCAGACAACTATATAAACCAAAATATAATCATTGAGATAAAATACATTTTATTTGTATGTATTTATTTATTTATTTTTTCCTTTCGAAATGTAATCAATTTAGTTAATAAATAATTTAGTTATTTATAATAAATAAAATATTTTTTTAATTTATTTTGCCCCTTCAGCTTTAATCAATTTAGTTAAGTAAAACAAATTTCAAATATATTTATTTGGTTATTTATTTATTCAGCCTTTCCAAATGTATTTAGTGTAGTTGTTTGTAGTCTAAAAAAGCAAACAATAAAATAAAATTAAATATAAAACAAAACAATATAAAATAAAATAATACAGTTCTGTTTGCTTTTGTGGATTTTGGTGGCTATTTATTTATTTATTGCTTGACTAATTTATTTGCCATTCTGACACAAATCCATTTTGTTCTTCATAGTCTGAAAATTATAATAATAATATATAAAATATTTAAATCTTTTTTTGTAAGGAAATGAAAATCATTAAAATATATATATATATATATATATATATATATATATATATATATATATATATATATATATATATATATATATTACACACACACACAGTAAATAAATAAATAGATATGTGTCAAACCAAATTCCTGTGTGGAGTGAATTTGATTTAAATCTGATTTGTTAAAATGTTTTTCAGTCTAAATTGTTAGATCAAAATGTGTTTTCTGGATACTTCATACACAGTGTACACATTAAAACTTCGATTTCACAAATTTTTACTAATTCCTAACCCATAGTTTGAAATCGGCAGCTTTCACTATATAGTATATAGAGATTGTGTAATTTTGCGCCACTAATGGCACCAAACAGAATTGCAGTGATACTGATCGCTGCCAAACATTGCAATTCCATTTAATGCTGCTAGTGGTGCAGAAATGACATACTTGGACCAGTTTGTTTCATATTAAATGGAGGTCTTACTTATAATCTTACTTATAAGCACAACTGTGACTTAAAATGCATGAAAAGCATATAATGGTGTATAGAAATCTGGTCAATAAGACATAGTGTTTAATACGGTTTGAATTGGCACCCTGGAGTGGAGTGTCATTTGGCGCATACATTACTCCTAATGGTGTAGCCATTAAACGCAACTGCCCTTGAATTAGACTCACCTCTCAAACGCTCACTCTGTTATTTCTCTAACATTAGGTACATTACCGCAGCCAGTCTATTAGTCGTTTAAGCTGCAGTTTGAAAGCTTTTGAATGCAGTCAGTGAAAGGTATGTAATTGATATTTTCGAAGGCTTTTTATGAGTGCTCTTTTGTTGAGAGTCGAGTGAAGGAGATTGTCTGGAAGTCTGCTCGCATTCCCATTGGAAACGAGTGGGAGTTTTTGCACCTTTGCCTGGAGATGGGCGGCAGGTGTTCGTGGGTGAGTCTGGACGCAGATCAGGTGAATCTCCCCAGGAGAATCACGAAAAACAGGGCTTTAGAGAGAGACAAGAGCGCGTGAATCACCTGTGTGGGAGCAGCTCTGATTGTGCTACGTCCGATGGTGTCCAAAAATGGAGATGGAAAACAATATCATGCTCCCACGCATGATTAAAGCTGTAGCTCACCCAGAATGGAATATTCTGGCTAATCTTTTACTCACTCTCATTTTGTTCTAAACCTTTCCTTCTTCTGTGCTGCACAAAAGGAGATATTTAGAAGAATGTCCATGCTGCTCTTATCCAAAAAGGCAAAAAAGAAAGCTTGCATGTATGCATTTGACAGATTCTTTGGACAATTCAAGACTGCATTCAAGGTATATTTTATCAGTTTGTCTATTGCCCACAAATATAACCCATGATTTATCAGGGTTGTGCACCATTCAGAACTGAATGTAAGTATAATTCTGGTTTGATTGATTGTTGGATTGACTTATTTATTTATTTGATTAATTATGTTTTTTTTACTAATCCAAGATAAATTGCAATAAAATGAAAAAATAAATAAATAATAAAATGATATATATATATATATATATATATATATATATATATATATATATATATATATATATATATATATATAATTGACAGATAGATTGACAGACATTTAATTTCCCTAAAAGCATCTGAATTAATTTTTTTAAATTATGGTACTGTAAATTCCCATAACAATAATTCAGTTTCAAATTCCAGTTCAACAGTTCTGCACACTCATGAATTTGAAAAGGAACCGAATCTTCAATTTTTTTTTACCCTGTATGGGAAAGAAATAGGAGAATTTCATGTCCTTTTGTCCTTTCTTTATTTTGCTGACATCTCAACTGTGAACCTCAACCAAAGTGGCTTAGCTTGTTCAAAATCTGGAGACACAAGTCTGAACAGTCCTAGTGATTATTAGTGGGAAAAACTTTTGCAAACTTTCCTCCATCTTTATCCGAGCAAACTCACTGATCTGTGGTGCGGTCTAAAGTTGTCAGGTGTTCGTTTCTCCTTCATGAGCACAGGAAGTGAGAACTGCAAAGGTGAGATAAAAACTCTGCTCTTTACTTCCAGATGGCAAGAGCATCTTTTCCACAGTTTTACTAGGATCAGCTTCTTATAAAATTTGCATGGTCCACATTTAACCAATTATAAGTGCTGATGCAAGCAATATGCAGCCAATTAAACACTTTAGACGGCAACATGTTGGACTGGAATCAAGTTTGTTTCTGCAACTCAGAATTTCCTGCATCCTGTTTAGACAATTGCAGTAGCATGTGAATATAAGTAGGAATATCTCACATCTCACTTTAAAATATTAGGCTGCATCCTAATTTGCCTGCTGTGCATTCTTATAAGTATGCAAAATTAGAATTAGTGCATCTTAAATCATATTGATTGGTTCAGCATTTTCATAACATGCATTGTGTTTGAACTAATATTGACCATTCAGGTGTTACTAATTAGGACTTCATCAAAAAATATGATTTAGAATAATTTTCAAATTTTGCATTCTACAAAGAATGCATATAGTAAGCAAATTAGGATGCAGCCTAAAATTCTTTGTACTTTAACACCATTGGTACTTTAGTATATTGTTGAGCTGTAGAAATTAATTAAATGTACTTTATTTGCTAATATTACCCAAATCATGGTGTGCTATGATAAGAGATGGTTATTTTGTGTCAGACATTTCAAGAAGCACTTTTAGATGTGAGAACCTAAAAATTAATGATTTAAAAATAATGCAGATGCTAAACTTACATGCAAACACAAATAGTGTGCAACAATAACCTTTTTTATTCCATTTGAAAACACACTTTGACGACTATGCTACTGTATGTCCCAATACTTCCATACTTTGTCTTACTACATACTCAAAAGTACATACTTGTCATTATCAGTGAAGCACGTACTTAGTGTGTAGTAGAAGAATGCAAATTGTGCAGCAGCCTGTGAGTCAGTGTAGTGGAAAATAAATCTGTTCATGAATGTAGATTTCTGTGAAACATCTGTCACACTGACTTTCTGGGAAAAGTTTCCTGACATATTGAGCAGGTTGAAGTGACTTATCACCATTAGCACAGAGGAGTGGGTTGTTTCTGTAGAGCTGGAGCTTTTCGGTGATGGTGACGCATGTAATGAATCTATAACATGCTGAGCGGCCCACGTGTTTTGAGAAGTGTGTCAAGAGATGATTTATCCTATGTTAAAAACAATACATTCAACACTTTATATAACATTTGTAAGATTCCAGTGCCGCATTATTCTTTATGCTAATTTATAAAGACTTTGTACCTTTTATACCTTGCAATGAAGTAAATGAACTGATTAGGCAGTGTTTGCAGAAAATAATACTATAATGCATGTTGTTATAGATTAATTGCATTAATTGCATTGCATTTTATTGCAGATAAAAGATGTACTCTTGTGTTTCTCCTTCTGCTACCAATGAAACTAGTTGTCAGATACTTTTGAAAAGCATTTCCTGCAGTCTGACATGCTGTACTCCATCTAAATTGATTAAAATCATGTGCTAACTTATTTATAATTATTATAATTATTCGTGCAGCATGAGCTCATATTAATTGAAAACTTCATGGGATATTTGTACGTATAAAAATTCATTTTTCACACCTCAGACCTTTTTCAAATGAACTAGTGAAGAAAAAAAGTGTTTGAAAATGTGGATGGCTCTATCATTTTGAATCACTTTTGACCCAGAAACACTTTGGAGTTTTAAGCGCTAAAATAAAAAGCGCAGTATTAGCCATCATTTGAATAATGATGCGTCTGAAACAGTCTGAAGTAGAGACCTAAAAAATAATCATTCAATTTTTACTTGAAAGCACAAAACTTGTGTGTTTCTGAGTCGAAGCTTCCCAAAATGATGGACCAAGTTCAGACTTCAGGTCATTATTGTACTGTTGCCCATGATTCTTCACCTTTGACATTTCTTTCTTTCTTTCTTTCTTTCTCTTTCTTTCTTTCTTTCTTTCAGAGGTTGGCTAGAGAGGCTGAAGACATCCAACGAGAGCATCCATGGCAAGACGGAATCAAAGTAAGATCAACTGTGACAATCTTACTCAATTTACTCAATCGTTTGCTTTCTTTCAGTAATGGTAGAAGAGAAATAATTACCACCACAGATGATAGTAGTTTCAATGAATTAATGTTATTGTAGTAGCATTGATACACTAGTACAATTTTTAGTATAATTTTTAATTTGAGTTTGTTTTTAATTGTTTTGTGTGTTTGTCATTTTTATTTATTTATTTATTTTTATTTTAGTTTAGTTTTTTTGTACATATTGTGTCTATATAGTTTAAAGCTAAAATATATATTTTGAATTTAATTTAAATATATATATATATATATATTATATATATATATATATATATATATATATATATATATATATATATATATATATATATATTAGTACTTAAACTAAATTAAATGATGCTTTGGAATCTAGCTAAAAAGTTTTTTAAAATATTTTGTTTCAGTAAATGTTTATTTCAAATATGATTTTTTTTTTTTTTTTAGGTTTTAGTCTTATTTAATGATAATAGCCATGCCATGAAAGACCTTTCCAGAGTGGAAATGAAAAGTTTTTCAGATAGACAGACAGAAATTCTAAAGCTGCTAAAGTATTGCCATGTCAATAAATACCACACCTACCTTGTTCTCTTCTATAGCTAGCTGGCAGAAGTTCAGTGTAACAGCCGGGCCGTATTTGTACATAGGAGCACAGTTGCTTTGAAATGGTCTCTGGTCTGGGACGCCCCGTTGACTACTCACTGAGCCTTTTTTTTAGTGTAGTCGACTTGTTAAGTTAGTCATGTTGTCAAATGCTAGAGTAACTCTTTCAGTGGAGCTCCTTGAGCAAAACCCCCAGGCACCCTTGGAGGGTCGAGCTCAGACGCCACGGCAGCATTATGAGGAACAGTCTGAATCTGTGAGCTTATATGCAGTGACAACCAAAATATTGTGTAGATGATTAGTTTGAAATTTCACATTCACTTGTAACCCTTACATAAAAATACCTATGGTACATCTTATATATATATATATATATATATATATATATATATATATATATATAAAAGAATTACAAAAATCTTTAAATTTTTCAACATTATGATTTTTTGATAATCTCATATATTTCATATGTATATTTTATTTATTTGTATTATTTATTAGTATTAAATTTCGTCCGAGCCTGTTTTTTAGAGCAGGTTTGTTCATGGTTACAAAAACAGACACCATACTCTATACGTACGACACACACATACATGACACACACACACACACATACACTGCTGTGTGATGTTGGCTGTCTCCATGGAGACCGTGACTTGCTGTCATGCTACACTTCCCACAAATGGATTTTTAACCCCGTTGCTCCCGCGGGATATTTGAGAAAAGGGTCTAAAACTAATAATTATGAGACCTCCTCTCTGAGAGCCCATATCTATTCATGGCTGCTTAGCCACTTAAGTCAGCAGTGAAGGAGGGAGGCGATGGAGGACGCAGGCCGCTGTCTGTCACCCTCTATGTGGCCGCATCAGCTCATATGACCTGAGAGACTTTTGATAGTCTGCAGATCATATTAAACTCGCACAAGCACATACATAGACTTTGGTCATTTTTTTTTTTTTTCTGTGTATCACCAAACAGTGGCTGTTTCGGAAGATTTTGTAAAACCTTGAAATTCAGCATGAAATGAAAATTCACCCATTCTGTACTCTTAATGCATGTTTTTGATCTCATGCATATGTTTTATTGAGATTTTTTTTTTTTTTTTTACCTTGTAATCATAAAATCGGCATGAAACGGAAACTGACCCTATGGCCGACCACCCTGAATGTGGATCATAGCTGGGATCATTTGAGAGTTCAATGAGAAATATTTCAAGCTCATATTAAGATCTTAGACTTTAGTATCGTAAATACTGAGGTCTGTAATCAACAAAAACACACAATAATTCACAAGTAATCCACACCACTCCAGTCCATCATCCAGTCCATTGACATTTTATGATGTTAAAAGCTGAATATTTGTAAGAAATCTATCACCTAGGTATTTTAACTGTAAAGCATCACTTGTGGCTAAAATAGCCTAGTCCATAATCTAAAATAGTTCCTCCTCCAGTGAAAAAGTCCATCTCCTGTGGTCCTCTCTTGCCAAAATCCACTGACATATTTGTTTAGTAATGTTTTGGAATGTTTATGGTTGTAAATCGAGCTTGACTTTTTCAATGGAGAAAGTAATATTATGAATAGGACCCATTTGATTGTTTAAAAATGTCTTGATGGATTTGTTTCTGACAAACATACAGCTTTTTATTTCATGAGATGTTAACTGATGGACTGAAGTGGTGTGGATTACTTGTGGATTATTGTGATGTTTTTATCCGTCTCATTCTGACGGCACCCATTCACTGCAGAGGATCCACTGGTGAGCAAGTGATGTAATGTTAAATTGCTCCAAATCTGTTCTGATGAAGAAACAAACTCATCTACAGTACATCTTGGATGGCCTGAGGGTGAGCAAATTTTAAGTAAATTTCCATTTTTGGATGAACTATTCCTTTAAGTGAAAATTTCCATTTAGACTGATTGCTCATTGCTTGGAGAAACAATTGAGATGTTAATTACATCTTATTTAGGAAAGTTTTGCTAGACTGAGATCGGTCAAAGCACAAACACCTGTTGACTTGTGCTTGTTTTCTAATGTTAGAGGTCTGTCTGTCGTTCCTTTGTTTCATCACGTCTTTCCTCTGTCTATTTTTGCAGTATTCATTTAGCCGTCTTTCGTATATGGGTTCTATCTCTCAGTTTTCATCACTCTCTCCTCTGTGCCAACCTTCCTCCTTCACTATCTCTCTCTTTCCTCTTGCACCTCCCTTTTATCTGTCCTCGTTTCTAATCAGGCGTGAAAACAGTTTGAAAATATCATATTGTTGCAAATACTGCAATTGAATTCTAATGGTGTGCGGACATTAATAATGTATTGCGGGGCTGATTTCATTTGCCTTTATAATTAGACCAGGTAATGAAGCACTGTAGGGGCCAAACCAATTCACTGTCTTCACGGGAGAGACAGGAACGAGAGGAGGGTCGTTGAGGATGCTGGGATATGGCGAGGGGTCTCTCCATTTGTCGGTTTTAGATTTGTAGCAGTTTCACCGTCTCTTTTGGAGCAACACTGTAATTAGATTAGTCTCACATGCTCTTTAGCACATTAGGAGCGCAAAAACGCACGCGTCTCAGAGCAACAGCTGGAGGAAAAATGAGAGACGGCGAGAAAAAGAGGCTGTTCGTGTCACATGGATCAGATGCAAAATGGTAACATGCTTAGAAATAGTGTTGGGAAAGCTAGTTTGAAGTAGTTAACTAGCTAGTCAGAGGCAGGTGATATTAGTGGGAGGGATGTTTGCAGGGACAGTTCAGATAACTGATTGAGTAATTCATTGTTTGTTCGATCCAAGATTATTATAGTTAACTGAAATTAAAAGTAAAAGCATTAAAAACATTGTCATTACTTGAAATAACATTCATTAAAATAAAACAAAATATAGACAAAATTTTATTTGACCTAGTTGGAAAGGCAACATTTATTAGAATTTAGTTTAACCTGGACTAAAACAACTAAAACTAAAACATTACACAAACAAATAAAAACTCACAAAAACTATATAGACATGTACAGTATATAACACAACTACAAAAATAGCAAAGACACGCAACAAAATTACTAAAACTTAAAATGAAAACAGAAAATATAAAACTAAGATCTGATTCCAAATATTAATAAACTATATTAGTATCTCAATGAAATTAAAATGGTTCATAAATTAATAAATATTTAGTAAATTACTGTTTGGCTGTTATGTAAATTAGTTCTAGTATTAACTTGTCATTAATTTGTATTAATGTAAATATATCTGTTCAATTCAAATAAGTGTTATTTCGTATTTTTTATATGAAGAGTTTGGTTCCAAAACTGCGATAAACGCCATTTAAAAAAAATAAAAAATAGTTTCTGCCAAAATAAGTATTGTATCTGGTCGGTATTGAAAAGTCTATTTTTAATTTTACACAAAACGCGATATTCACCGAGTTATTCTGTCATGTTTTCTCCCTTTTTTTTTCCAAACCGCGATAAATGCCAGTCTCCTTTCTTTGCAGAATGCGATAAATCCGCTTAACCAATCACAGCGCACCATTCCACGCACTGTAAACAGTAACAACCAATCACAGTGCACCATTCCATGCACTCTAGACAGTAATGGCGGCACTCTGAATACACCCGGCATCCTAGTTTTCCTCATCTACTTTGTACGTGTGATCATTAAACAAGGGCTGCATGATAAATCACATGTGATTGCCATGCACATCTCGTCAGTAAAGCTGGTTCTGTGATAAATCTCCATCGCATGCTTTCAGATGGAGCAGCATTTAATACACAGAGCCGTAGATCACTGACAAGCTACGCAATATCGCGTTCATAATCGCAGATGAGTCGCATTCGATTATGAATGCGATTTTGCGTAGTTTGTCAGTGTAAGTGTTTTTATTGATGCCATTAATGTTTTTGTTAATACAGCACATGGCACTATTCAACTAACTGAATGTAACATAGCAAAGATGAATGCACTTTTGGTAGCTAGTTGAATGTAAGGGAAATATCATTTTGGAATTTCTGTGGTCTAATGTGATGTTGTTGTTCATGTATGTTCATGATAAAAAATGTATTTTATTGTTGTAATTAATTTATAGCAATAACAAGTTGACCCGTTTAATTCATTTTGGAGCGATGACTAATTTAATGTATTTTTAGTCCAGCTCCTGTATATAAGATTAGTATTGACCAAGTTCAGAGCCTTTCATATGTGGATCAACTTACTATGTTGTGTATTTTCAACACTTTCAATATGAAAAAATAACTTTTATATTGATTCAATAAAAAAAATAAAAAAAACCTGACATGGATTTATTGCATTTTGGAAAAAAAAATATATACAGTTTTATAATAAATCTTTGAAAATCAAACTGGATTTGAATTTTTAATATTATTATAACCTAAAGATGGTATGTGAAAGTTTGAAACAGAAAATAGTGGTTTTCATCTTTCTTGGTAAAGAAAACATTTTTACTCAAAATGATCTAAATGGATTTGTTGCGTTTCGGAACCAAACTCTTCATATACTATTACAATATTATAAAATAGTAACAAATATTATTTTAAGTTTTAGTAATTGTGCCGTGTACTTTTGTAATTTGCCAAGATAACATCTCTGATTTTCATTTTTAAGTTTCAATAATAATTTTAATTCAATGTTAATTCATGTTTTTCATCTAATATTTATACTTTATTTTTAAGCTTAATTTCAATTAACAAAAATAATTTTTAATAGTTTTACTAAAGGTTAACTTTAGCACTGATTTAAAAGTACACTGGGATTCTCTCTAGTGACATATGCAGTTAAATTATACAAATGCTATTTAAAATTGCAGTTTATTACTGAGATAATGTTCTCAAAATCATATGACAGTTTAAAAAAGATTTTGTCCTTTTAAATAATTACACTGCTTTTATTAGTAGCTTGTAATGTTCAGTGGGTTTGAGTATTGTTTAATTATTTTAAATAATGGGTCGTTTTAAAGTAGCTTCCCCATCTCCCCAAATCATATGATATGATATGATATGATATGATATGCATACGCTCGTTTCCTAACTAGCAAAGCAGGTAAAATCGCCTTCCATTAATGGTCTTTTCACGTTGAGGCCCTGACACAAATGAAATGTCCTTTAGTGTGTGCACAGTACACAAACCCGCAGCCGCGTCTGTTTGTTAGTATATGTCCACGTGTGTGCCTCTCTATGCATGGCCAGCTGTGGGAACGAGAACACCTGCCCATCTGTGTGTGTTTGCGAAGCTCTTGTTCGGTACCTGCCTCAGTCCATATGTGCTTTGTGCTAACAGAGGTGACATCATCGGCCCAGATTCCCAGAATATCATGGCTGCTGTTGCCGTAGCGACCGGCGAGGCAGCTCGTACTTCATTGATCGAGTCACCATTACTTTGCCCCGCGCGCTTCCCCCGATGGCCAGACATCGCAGCTGCCATACACACTTAATTACCATGACAGGCATGATAGATAACCACACACCTCATCTGTTCCGAAAGTCCTGCGTCTGTCCTCGCCATCACTCTTTTGATGTACATCATTAATGTACATCACTGTTGTCAAACACTATGAGACACTTTAAAGAAAGTCAATTACTGACATAAATCACACTGTACATTTTTATTTGCATGAATATGTTGAATAAAATTTAAAACTCAGTATTTTTAAATATCGAAATTATATTATTTTTTTTTACATGAAAATACATTAAGAAATATTCTTTCTTTCTTTATTTCCTGGATAAAATATTAAAGTCTGTATTTTTAAGGATAGAAATCCAAATTGGTTTATTTTTAGGATGAATATTCTTAAGAAATATTCTAGGTGTTTTATTTTTATTTTTTTAATTAAAATGTTTTTTGTGAATACTGTTTTAATTGGTGATCAGTTTATAGATTTTTCCAGAGTCCTCAGTATCACTTTCCATTCTGTTAGTCGTTTGTAATACCGATTTAAATAACAAATGCCAGTTCCTAATGACATCATATTTTAGGAAGTGAAATCATTTTGGAGGGAAATCAACAGCACGTTAGCAATGTTGTTTTATTTATTGCCATTTTGTAAATAAGTCAAATTAAAAATACATATTTTAATTAACTTAAATTTTAGATACTTATACATTTAATTTATAATTAATATATATTTATACATATAATTTTTATAAAATATAATATTTAATATTATATATATATATACACACACACACACACACACACACACACACACACACACACACACACACACACACACACACACATTTTCTAAACATTTCTAAATGTATTTTAAACCTTATTTTATTACCTATACCTTATTTTTTATTTTATATTTTATAGACATTTACATTTTATAATAAATATATTTAATGCATTTTTTTTTTTCATTTTTAAATATATATATATATATTTTTTTTTTATTAATTTATATTAAATATTGTTAAATATTATTGTTATACATTATTGTTTAAATGTAATTAATAAAATATAAAGAAATTAAAAGTGTATATACACTTCTTTTTTTATGTATATTTTATACCGATTTCATATACTGTATTTTAGTTTTAGGCGTTTTTAATTTTATAATATATTTAATAAAATTTCAAAGTCATGTATTTTTATATATATATTTTCCATTTTTATTCATTTATAGTAAATATAGTTGATAAAATGTTTAAATAATGTAATTAATAATATAATATATAAAATGTGTCAGAGCTTAATCAAAGCATATTTCTAAAAGTCAAAACAATTGTTTTTTATTTTTAAGTTCATAAGGCGCTGCATAACAAGTATGACCTGACTGTCAATTTAATGGCATGTGAATCATCAAGATTGCAGCAGCGGTAGTGTTAGCATTAACGTGTTTGATGTGTTATATTTGTTTGTCCAGCCACCCATCTCTATCCACAATACAGAATGAGCTGTTTGAATGCAGCGCTTGTCATGTTTGACCACAGTATCGAGCTCTCGTGACTTGGCTCGTAATAACAACAACGCTAGTCATGGCACGCCGGCCTTTTAAATCCCTCTGAATGCAATAGTGTGTGAAATAGTCGTTAAATTCTTTTATTGCGTCTTATTTCTCAAGGTCGTTTAGGCTAGCCTCTCTGTCACAATTGGTTTGAGAGCCATTTCTTGGCTGATTAATGCGATTGTCTCGTTTAAAGTGGTGCATGCAGCACAACGACTACAAAAAGACTACATCTTCTTTGGCTCGCTGCACCGTCACTGTTTTCAGTGGATATTTTAATACAATATTTAATAGTATTCAATCCCGTAACTACTGAATGCTTCATTTTTCAATATTTGACTCATAAGAGTCATTTGCTAGTGAATTTGACCAGTACCTTTTGATACACATCTGCGTAGACATAAAAGAATGTATATAAAAATAAAAGCAGAGTCTTCTGCGATCACAAACTGTAGCTGCTTTTTAATAAAGTTCTGCAACATGCTATTATGATAATAGCTACATTTGTTATAATCGTACCATCACTACAATTACATCTCTATTCATTACCACTGAATCCATTTTGATGGTTTCGTCCATATCTGTGTCTGCTTGTGTTAGCTGTGCTTATCAGCGTATGTCGCTGTACTTGTAGCTGTCAGTCTGAAGGTAAAGAGCTGTGAGGAAGCCCAGGCCTGTTTGATTAGACGTGTTTGAAGGGTGTTGTGAGGAAAGGCTCGTGCTGCGTAAGACAGCAGTGATAGGAGCGAGAGACAGGGAAAAGATGTGCACTTTCCCTCCAATGTGTCAGCAGTATGTTTGAAATGCATTAGTGCTAATAGCTGTGCCATTAGTGGAGAGAGGAGAGCAGAGGAGAGGAGAGGCGCTCTGTGCTGAGAGAGACACTGCTGTCTTCCAGGCCATTTGCCATAATCATCATTCTCTAATCAATCAAGCCTTTCATCAGAAAACAAGAAGCTTGCAGTTCTTCTTTTGACATTGCATTCATGAAATTTTCCCTCTGCATATGTTAGGATGTATTCTGACTTTAGGTTTATGCTTTGGGTTAGGAATTCACTTGGATGTGGTCTGTTAAGTCAGGAATTTGATTAGAATGTGTACAGTATTGTGTGACACAGAATTACATTTGTAAAGATTTGTAGGAACTTGCAGTGAAATCTTAAATAGCTTTGCATCAAGAACTATAAAAAAAAGTATAACTAGGTTTTTGTGTTTTTTAATAAAATGTGCAAAACTTGCTGCTATGCTGCTAGGGTGTTGCCATGATATTTTCTTAGTTATGTGACACTATGTGGTTGCTAAGGTGTTTTGAGTAGTTTAAACTTGTTGCTATGCAGTTGCTAATTTGTTTTGATTATTTTAGGTATCATTTTGTGGTTGCTAAGGTGTTCTGAATAGTTTAGGTGCCACTATGTGGTTGCTATTATAGTTGCTATGGTGTTCTGAGCAGATTAAATGTGTTACTTTGTGATTGTTACAGTGTTCTGAGTAGTTTTAAGTATGTTTCTGTGCAGTTGCTATGGTGTTCTGAGGAGTTTAGGTGTATCTCTGTGGTTGCTATGGTTTTGAGTAGTTTAGGTATCGCTATGCAGTTACTAAGGTGGTTTGAGTATTTTAAATATGTTGCTATGCTTTTGCTTAGGTGCTTTGAGTAGTTTTAAGTAGGTTGCTGTGCGGTTGCTAAGGTGTTCTCAATAGTTTAGGTGTCACTATGTGCTCGCTGAGGTGTTTTGTGTAGTTATGTGTGTTGGTATGAAGTTGCTATGGTGTTCTGAGTAGTTTCAGTGTGTTCCTGTGGAGTTGTTAAGGTATTCTGAGTAGTTAAAATGTGTTGCTATGTGGTTGCTAAAGTGTTCTTAATAGTTTAAGCTTTGCTATACAGCTGCTATGGTGTTCTGATTTGATTTGAAACACTATACCACAATGCAATTCGACCTTCTGTGTCCATAAGTAGTGTTGCATTTTATTCTTTTATACAAATGTGACCCGTGCTGGCAAAATGAGTCGGAATGCACATGGTCTAATTTTGAGCTACAGGCAAAAAAAAAAAAAAAAAGAGTTCAAAAAACAAAAATGAGTTCATTAAGCCTTTGTCTAGTGATCCCAATGTTCCAAATAGTAATTAAACATCTAAAATGATCTTTATTTGTATGTTTTCTGAGAGGTGCACCTTTTTCTCGGCTCACTTCTCCTCAGCACATGTTTGGTATAGTTGTAAAGCACAGCATTCCAGCTTTGTGAATATTCATAGTGGATTCTCGATGGCATGAGTCTGAACCAGAGAAATGTTATGTTCAAACCCATGTTGATGTAAACACATCCGAAGCGTGCACATAAAGATGTGTCTCTCAAACAGCATGCAATCCCAATGTAGAGAGAATAACAGTATTTCAAAACACCTGCACAATTAAATGGAAACTGTGAAACTAAAAAGAACTAATGTTTGAAAATTTGCTCATTTTGCCAGCACAGGTCAGATAATTGTGATTTATTATTTGATCAGGCTGCCTGTTTTACATTGGGTTTTTTGATGATTTAGACACCACTTCCCAAATCTAGCATTGTGATAAGGTCATGTGACAGGAGTGTAGTGTACTAATATTTGAAATGTTTGTCACATTGTTTGGGGAAAAAAATAATAGTATGTACTGCACAGTATGCTAGTATTTTATTTCAGTCAGAGTCTCTTAACTCATTGTATTAGACAGTCATACATGATCGGTAACATTAGATGCCTGAGGGAAGCATTTCTCACTCTTCTGTCACGTTCATTTCGTGACTCTCTTTCCTCTGGAGGGTCACTAACACAGGTTGTGTGTTCCATTATCTCTCCTGTGGATATGCCTCATGCCTCCAAAAGCTCAATCTGCAGCTATAAAGACTTACAAAGTGTTCACAGGCTCCTACAGCCCTCAGCATCATCATTTTATACCTGGCAGAAGATGCATTTCTTAGAAATCCAGTTCTTTGAAAAGGTGCTTTAAACATTTACTCATCATCAAGTTTTTTTCCAAACCTGTATTGGTTTCTTTCTTCTGTTGAGCACAAAAGCGATATTTTGAAGAATGTTGGTAACCAAACAGGTGACGGTAGCCATTGACTTTCATATTATGAAAAAAAAAAAATATATATATAGTGGGAGTAAATGGCTACCAACTGTCTGGTCACTCACTGAGTTGAACTAGAGAATCAAATCAGTGTGATTCATAAACAAATTATTCAGACCAGTTTGGAGCAATTGATTCATTGGAAAGATTTGATATAGAAGTATTATTTGTTCATGTTCAGACATGGCTAGGTCTCTCGTTTCGATCTGTTACTCAAGCAAAGCTCTTTTTAAGGATTAGAAGGACTTTGTTTGGACTATTTTATGGTGCTTTCATGTCCATTTTGAAAGCTTCAGTCCCCAGTTGTAATTGCAACAATCTTTCACTAAAAGTTATATAGGTTTGAAACAACAATTAATAACCAAATATGAATTTCTGGGTGGAATACCCCTTAAAATTAATAGAGACAATTAATAGAGTCTTTAAAATTTGAATGTGACACATTTCTTTACGACTCCGCAAATTCGCTGAATGTTTTTTTTAAAATAGGAAGGTGATTAAAAAACACGATTTAACATTGTGTTTAACTAGATTATCAAGCTGACAGAAATAAAATAAATAGCATAATAAAATAAGAAGAAAATGCAACAGCAAGAGCAAATTCGCAGCCACACACACTATACGCTCAGGGATGTATGGAAGAGGTCCAGAATGGAGGTTGTTCTTATACATCTCTACTTTTAGCTTGATTAAAGGTCGTTAAGATGGCCCTCTAAAGCCGGTAATGTATTCAATGGCTAATGGACCCCAAGCACTTAGAGGGGCCGGGGAGAGAGAGCAGTTTCGTTCTACTTTGAAGATCCAATTATCTCAAACACTGTTTTTATTGTGGCAGAACTGCGCTGCTTGGCTGCAGGGCAAAGTTGGCACCAACTGTAGTACCGATCCGAGCCACTTTCACTTAAAAAAAACTTTCACTTACCTTTCATTTAAAGAAAGGGGGGCAGTCTGGAGTGAATGACCAGTGCTCTTCCACCCTCAATACCACGACTGAGACCCTTGAGCAAGGCACTTCACCCCCAACTGCTCTCCTGGCGCTGCAGCAAAAATGGCTGCCCACTGCTCCGAGTGTGTGTGTGTGTGTGTGTTCACTACTCACTGCTATGTGTGTGCACTTGGATGGGTTAAATGCAGAACACAAATTCCAAGTATGAGACACCATACTTTGCCACACGTTACATCATTTTCACTTTTTTCATTTTCATTAGTGGTCAGAGAGATGGACTACAAAATATTCATGTAGTTTATAGTTTATTTTTAGCATGTATTATTTATATTTATACTACTTTAAAAATGCTGGCAGATAAAATGAAGAGATCATGTATATTATATGTATTTAGTTTGTTTATTAGCACTAAATATTGTTATTTTATTATACATTTAGTCTATTTATTCTATATTTAAGTATATTTAGAGGTCATGTATAGTTTATTTATTTATAAAAATATTGTTCATATATATATATATATATATATATATAATATTTAGTTTATGTTTATCAAATATTATGTAATTTATTTGTAAAATTTTGGCAGACAAAATGAAAAGATCATGCATATTATGTTATATTTAATTATTTATGAATTTTATTTAGTTTATTATACACTAAATATTGTTATTATAGTATACATTTAGTTTATATAGTATGTATTTATTTCTATTTATTTATTTTATTTAAAAAATATTAGATTGTAAAATGAAGAGATAATATATGCATTTATTTTAGTTTAATTATGCACTAAATATTGTTATTATATTATCCATTTAGTTTATACATTTATTTATACACTGTAAAAACATGTTATGTGCTATCTACTTTAAAAAATCAAAAGTCATATTTTTGAATAGTTTTTAAGGCTTGATTTCTTTAATGGAATCTACCTGAATCAATCATGTAAAATCTCCTAAATTACTTAATCTGTGACACAATGAATTTAATATTATAAGTGAAATGTGCTCATTCATTTTTAGTTGATTCTCAAATGTCTGTGATTTTGAGTAAGTTATTTTGTACAGTTGTTGTCAGTACGTGTGTTCCCTGGGAATTGAACCCACAACCTTTTGCTCTGCTAACACAATGCTCTACCACTGAGCTCTACCACTATATACATGTAGTTTAATCAGTTCCTCAATTCAAGCTTCAAAATTGCTTAAGATTACTTAAAGAAAATAATGAGGAAAACATATCTCTTGGTTTTATTAGTAAAATGTTATCAGTATTTTCTGTACAACACTGAACCACAATGTATTTAATAAAACATGCACATTATGTTGAAATATCACCAAAATTACAAGACCCATGATTCATTTTTTTCAGTGTAAAATCTGCATTCTGGGCACAGTGTACATATACTGCATACTGCTAAAATGGTATAAGTAGTATGCTATTGTGAGCTGTACTGTGAACAGCCTGAGAGATATAAGAGCCTTTTTCATGATGAAATGAGTCTTAATCTCATCCCATACCTTCAGTCCAGCGCACATCAACATGCATGTCGTCTGCACGCTCTGCCTCCAGTGGTTGCCTTGGTGACCCTTCAGCTTTTGTAATTTTAGCATCCTGATTGGAGTCGTCTCTGTAATTTACTGGAGTGTCTCTCCTCCAGGTAGAAGCACTCAGGCTGCTTTAGCTCTCAGCCTCCTCTGCACTCCTGCAAACCACGTCTGCCTCCTCTGCACTCCTGCAAACCACGTCTTCACTGAATATTCTGACACTTCTCTCCGGGAGCCATCACACTTCTGTATGCTGAAGAAGCAGTTAGTTTGTGTCAAAGTCAAGGAGAAATAGAAAGGTCAAAGAGAAAGAAAGAAAGAAAGAAAGAAAGAAAGACAGAAAGAAAGAAAGAAAAAGACAGAAAGAAAGAAAGAAAAAGAAAGAAAGAAAGAAAGAAAGAAAGAAACTGACCTTTTACCTGCACTTCATCCATGCAGGCCTCACACTAGGGTACTCGTCTTCACTTTCTTCACTACTGTCTGCACTTTTACAACTACACATAATTTCAACTGAAAAGTGAGGAGATGCTTTTTAAAGATTTTTTTACTCTGTAGTAAGAAGTAGATGAGTTTGTTTCTTTATCAGAACAGATTTGAAGAAATTTAGCATTACATCACTTGCTCACCAATGGCTCCTCTGCAGTGAATGGGTGCCGTCAGAATTCCAAACAGGTGATATAAACATCACAATAATCCACAAGTAATCCACAACACTCCAGTCCATCAGTTATAGTTGTACAGTGTACAGTTGTGTAACTGCAGAGGATCCATTGATGAGCAAGAGATGTAATGCTACATTTCTCCAAGTCTGTTCTGATGAAGAAATAAACTCACCTACATCATGGATGTCCTGAGAGTGAGTATATTTTCAATCTATTCATTTTTAGGTTAACTATTCCTTTAAGCGACGAATACTTTTTGTGCCCCTGCGCTGTTTCTTTTTTACTTTAATCTTTAAAAGACCTTATAAAGACACTTAAAAGGCATTTCTTGATGAGATGAGAGTTTTCTGAATCTAGTGTTCTGTGAATACCATTAAAGATGGTTTATTTTGATGCGTGTTCTCAGAAATGCTATTAGCCCCATGTATGTAATTGCTGTGCAGTTCTCTTCTTGGTGCCTGAGGTCTCGGCTTATTACTTGATTCGTATCCCTTGATACCAGCTTTAGTAACTGCCACTTACACCACATGTGTACTTTTTCAAGTCGCTTTAGTAAGAAAGCATCCGCAGAGAACATAATTGTAAATGATTGTGCAGTCTATATAAATCGGGAGGTGTTTGAGGTCTCCCATGCAGCGTCGCAAGGCCGGACCGAATGAGGAGACGGGGCTCAGGGGTTGAGGTGTCTCTAAAGCCTCTCCATCAATCCCTCCATACAGATCAATAGCTCCCCAAATCCACCTCGCCACGCTCCAAAAGACAACAGCCCATCTCATCACACGCTAAACCCCCATGAAGGGCTTTCTCTCCATCTGTGTGTGTGTCCAAGACTGGAGGCGAAGTGAAAAGAGAAAACTAGCTCTTTTGAAAATGATAGAAATGACACATTTTCTCTCATGGACACATTCAGTTTGTTGATGAGTTTTTTAACACTTCCATTGAATTGAATGGTGTTGTTTGCGGAGTAATTTTGTCATAAATTTGATGCTCGCAGATTTAGATAAAGTAAAGTGCCACATGTTGATCAGCCGTAATCTTCTGCTTCTTTTAGCATAAAGTCATTTGGAAAACAATCAGTAGTATATTTCACAGCTAGTTAGTCGGTCGATGCAGCCTTGATTCAAGTACTGCAACAATTTAAAGCATGTTTGAAAGTTCAGCATAAAAGCATGAAGTCTTGAGGGTTTTTCTTGCTTTTAAAAAGAACATTAGTCAGGTGGAAAAATTAAGACTTGGAACCTGTTCTTCATGCAGCATGTGCTTTTTTTCTTTTTTTTTGTTCACACTGAGGCAAATAACACAAAAACCGCACTCACTTCTGTGCCACACAAAAAACTAAACTGAAATGACTTATAATGAAATATAATTGATCTGTCATTGCTTATTTTTGTGAATTTTGTATGTGGTTTTAGATCAGTTTAAAAGGGATTTTTGCAAGATGATGTTTTTAAAATTCCAAAAAGAACTTTTTACAGTGATGTTTGCTAAGTGGGCATCATTCAAAACTACCATTGCTCATACTTGTTTATTTTAAGCAATTACCTTAACTATTTGTGCTACAGCCGATAAATTCAATTGATCTGTATTAAATAAATACTTACTGTACAAAAAAAATATGGTGCTACCATAGTACGGAAATACTGCAGCACATGAATTCCAGTGATTAGGAATATATCAAAATATAATCTGATACCATCACAGTGTTGCAACAGTATATATATATATATATATATATATATATATATATATATATATATATATATATATATATATATATATATATATATATATATATATATATATATATATATATATATATATATATAATTTTTTTTTTTTTTTTTTTTTTTTTGAAAGGGTAGAGATTAGAATATCTGTAAGCAACCACCCAAAAATCCCCAGCAGTTGCATAGCACCAGCCTGCCAATCACCCATAACATCCTTAGCAACTAAAATATCATTAAACTAATTATTTGTGTATTATTAGTGTTTGGTAGGGATGACATCACTGTTGTGAGGGCAACTGTATGTGATTCTTCTATTAGTGTAACTTTTCCTTATATTTATTGTATTCTTTTTTACATTGTCTAATTATTGGAGTGTTTTTAAAGGATAGATAATAATAGTTTTAAACTTTATTACTTTTCTGTCTCTTTATTTATTTATTTATTTATGTTTTATTTATTGCATTTGTGTCTTTATTTTTTTATCATTTTTGGTGAAATGTTACATTTGGCATAATTTCTATATCATTGTTGGAACTTTTTATCTTTATGTAATTGTTTAAGCACAGTTTTACTTACAACACAACTAAGTTATCTAAAAACTGAAAGAACCTGCTTTATATGCCATTCGTTTTTCATCTTTATGGTGTTTTTCACAAAATGTTTTTTTTCCTTTGGCTCTTGCTGGTAGACAAAAACAGACGGCATTCAAGGGGAAACCTGTTTTGACAGCCATCTAACCGGCTGCTGTATGTATCAATATGTTTGCGCTCATATGACAGATAACAATTTTGTCCCTTCTATATCACTGGACGTTTTGAGCACATTCACACTTTTCAATTGTAAATGATATCCCTGGGAAATGTTAACAGGCCATTTGCATGGTGATTATGGTGTGTGTGTGTGTGTGTGTGAGAGAGAGAGAGAGAGAGAGAGAGAGAGAGAGAGCATGGCTTATAGATGATCTGGTGATGTGTTGGTCTGGTCGATGCTTGTGTGTATTAAATGAGCCTTCTGTACATCTGCTGCATCTGGACTGACATGCATCCATATATTTCACTCTCTCTCAGTGTCCTTGACTCGGTGTGTATCCTCTCTAAAATGTTGCCTGTGATTTGGATGTTGTCTGCATATTTTATGGACATCGCTGCGCTTTGATGGAAATGATTATGGGGTCGCAAATAACAGGGTTATGACGGCAGCAGCTGATTGTTGATTGGCCGCTCTCAGGACGGCTCTGAAGAGGGCCAGCGGCTCTTTGGCTCTCTCATGGAAAAGCGCTCATTTAAAAACATTTTTAAATAAGTATAGAAGGTGGGGGGGGGCAACAACTTGACAAAAAAATGCTAAAATAGTGAGAACACATACACATTTTGCGTGAAATGCATTAGTACTGTTAATGCTTTTGTGATCGGTTTATTAGTGATCTTTGTTAAAGATAACATCAGTGTTATGAGGGTAAAAATCTATTAATTGAATTCATTATTACTGTACATAGTCCAGTTATTGGACCTTTGTTAAAGGGTAGATAATTATATTTTTAACCTTTCTTCTTTTCCATTTTCACTGCTTCTCTTTAACACATTTTTTAACATTTTTATTTTGTATTCATTTTATTTTTTTAATTGTTTGTTGAAATGTTAAATTTGCCAAAATTTCTCTGTTTTGGACTTATTATCTACACAGACTTTTTCCTCTATAATTAAGAATGTAAAATAATTAGTAGTAGTAGTAGTAGTAGTGGTATTCTAGTATTTTATACTCGTAGTATCTGAAAAAAAAGTTTTTAAAGCTTTTTTATATAATTGATTCTGATAGTAATGAGGAGGGACAATTTGAGCATCAGAAATGTCAATAAGTTTGTGATTTTTACATAATGATCTGAGTTTGGCTTTATTAGATGTTTTTATGAAAGCGGTAGTATTTGAGATATTTAATTCAAATTGGAATTTTTTTTTTTTTTTTTTTATATGTTTTGTTTTGTTTTCCAGATTCAAAGTTATTTGGCAGGTAACTTTTTTTGCACATTTTTTTATTAATAAGAATTTTTTTTTTTTTTTTGCTATTCGTACATGATTATTTAGTATGTAAAAAGTTTTTGGATTGAATTTCTGAAAAAAAAAAAAAAAAAGAATCATACTGGTATGATTAATGTTTTATGATATAATTTTACATATACTATAATGTAAGACTTAATGGCCGGTGGCCGTCTCTAACTATTGCTTTGACCCTTATTTAGAATTAGTGATTTGAACAAACCCATAACTCTAAATATCATTATATTTACACAAATTATTTCTCAAATTGTAATTGTTATATGTTTTCTAAGCAACCATACCTGAGATTTCTGACTGGAATACGATCAGCTATTGACAAAATCCCACTGAAGGAAGGACCAGAATGTTATAGATGCTTGTAGGTGGGCTCTTTTGACTTTTTATATTCATCTTTGTTTGTCAAAACACTCTAATCCAGATCAGTTTAAGCTTGTTGCAGTGTGTGTGTGTTGCCATGAATCGTGCCATTATCAGGCAGTGTGTCCATGCCGTGTTACGATTTTATCTGCTGCTAGACACAGACTCCTCAATAGAACCCTTTCACAGAACAATAGAGAACCGTATTACCCACAATGCAACAGGACAGCATCCCCTTGCCTTATCGGAGGATTGGAATATTCACAGAGCGATTGTGCTGCCTGCAGCTCCAATGATCTGACGGGCAATAGAAAAGCCACAAAAGGAGAGAAATTAGAAGGAAATAAGGTGTAAGAAAAACAGGTTATGAAGGAGAAAGGTGGAGAGATCCATAAAAGGATTGGGATTTTAAATTAAATGGTTTTAAATGAAGAATGACACAAAGATATTGTGCTTGACACTCATTAAAATAAGTCAGAATTGAAAATGCATCATTTGTATGCAACTTGCTATACATAATATTTAATTATATATTGTCTTATTTTATATATATATATATGTGTGTGTGTGTGTGTGTGTGTGTGTATATACGCACACACACACACACACACACACTGGACCCTCAGACCCCTCACGCACATCTGCATTTGATGTCAAACTAAAATTGATCCCATTTATTTTCTTTAAAATTTAGTCTAGTTATATTGTGCACAATTCATAGGTGCATGTTACTTTAAAGAAAAAAGATCCTACTGATTTACTAATCCTGCTTTACTGATCCTTCAAATTATTATTCCCTCTTTCCTTCCTGCTGACATAATCACCAATAAAAATAATAACAACTTTTCATGTTCCAGTAAACTGCTTTATTTCCCATTCAATTATTTAGAAATACCTTAAATTATAGACATGGATTGTGAATGTTTGTAAAATCGTCTATAAAAGTTTAATTTATTTGTCACTTAATGTGAAGAAATGGAATTGCAAAACGAATCAGTTATAAATGATTTCCAAACAGATTTCCTGGACACTATGTGTAATAAATTTGTCAAATTTGTCAAATTTATTGTGAAAAGGAAAACCCCTTGAGATGTAACATCTCGTTTTCGAGGGGACCTCAAAAAAACAAAACAAAAACAAAACATACTTCACATACATACATAGCCTACATACTAACAAAACAAAGACAAAAGCTCTCCATCACATCAAAACCACCCATAAACACTGATTATTTCACATAATTATTCTGACATAACCTGGAAAATCAAGCAGAATATTGATAACCGGATTACTTGCTGCTTGATTTTTCAGTTGAAACTGTTTTTGAGGTGCTATCCTGGTAAACTTTGCCAAATCCAGTGATTTCCAGAGAAAGATCCAGACCTTCTTGTTCTTTTAGGCAGACTATTACCAGGGTTATTTAAAAATTACAGTAAAACAAAAAACAAACGAACCAAAAACTTTTCATTACTTGGAATAAAATCAATGTTGACTGAAATAAAATCAAATGTAAAAAGAAAAGTCACTAAAGAACAAAATTCTTATTTAAAACAACAGCTTGGCACTAAAATTGAAGTGAAAACACAAAATGTAAAATTGTAATTTAGTTCAAAATATTAACAACAAATACACTAAAAAATTGGTGTAGAGCGATCAGTGAAGAGCTGAGACTAGAAGATAGAGAGCTGACACAGTGCTAAAAAGTGAAATCAGATCTCTTTCTTTGAAGATTCAATACATTCACATCTCTCTCTCTCTCTCTCTCTCTCTCTCTCTATCTTAGCTGATGTGTGTAATGAGTTTAAATGTAATGGGTTTTGATGTAAAGTACAACGTGGATCGATCATCTGTTGTATGTTTCTGTCTTCCTGTCACTTTGTCTATGTTTCAGACACCCGCCACTGCAATCTATAGACGAGTCAACAGAATAAAGCATGCAACATATTGATATATTCAGGAAACAGAAAATAACTGTATGTTAAACTTTAAACGCAAGCGTATCTGCACTATTGAGGTTTTTGTGACAGGAATGTATTCCAGCAGTACTGTGGATCATCTGTCAGCGTTTGTGTGACAAATACAGAGTCTGACAGCCGCTTTAAACTTAACACAATCACGATTCAAGATTAGTTGTTTCCCAGTGTGAAATCAGAATAGACCCTGTTTATTTTCTTCAAATATTTCTGGTTTTATTGTAAACACTTCGCTGATGCACATTAATTCTAAAGTATTCACAAATCTCCCTTATTGACATATAGAGACACTTTCACAAACTGAAAGTGAAGCGAAAGATTTACCAATCAAACTTTTTAATCATTTAAAATATAATACAATTTTGTATGATCACTTTTTCTTTTATACTTTGTTTAGATTTTACAATTTCTTTTATTCTGTCTTTTATATATCAGTACAGATCAGAATAAGTAGGTTGTTTAATTTTTACATAAATGTATCCCTTACGCTGTACGATGATAGAACATTATTTCACCCATATTTTGACATTTTATTTTCACATAGTTATTTGAAACATTAAAGGATACATACAATTATAATTTGTATAAAATGTATATTTATAGAATAATTATTATCCTATAAATACAAATGATAAATATTCATATTTATTTTTTATTATAAATATTTAATGTACATTTTATATTATTAGGGGTTCAAGTACAAAGTGCTGAAATCTGTTTTATGCAGTTTATTTGTATACCACCTCTGAATCTTTTGCTCCCAGGTTACTTTCATACAACATTCCTGATATTTATATTCAATATTTATTCTTGTCATTTATATTCTTTATCTTTCATAAATTCATAACTTGCTCCACTCCTGAAACAACTTTTCTTTTCACAAATGCCTCTTATATTTAACCATCTGTTAGAGCAGTGCTATTTTAGTATTATTACTACAACTTCTTTTGTATTTGTTAATAATTTGAATGAGCTATTTTTTTTTTTTTTTTTTTTTGCTATTTTCAGCTTTACTTAACAGTTTATTTAATAATTCAATGATAATAACCCTTGTAGACACTTTTCAGTTTGTGACTGATATTGAAGTTTTACAGCAATGCTGCATTTCAGGACACAATAATATTTCGATAATAATTCTTGCTCCGCCTCTGAATCTTTTGCTCCCAGACTGAAATCTAATCAATTTCAGATGGACTCATATTCTAGGTGAATATGCAGTTTCACTGGGAAATCCATTGGATGCCTTAAATAAATGAGTTTCGTACTGTGCATTGTGTGTTTTAAAGATCAGATCGGGGGGGGGGGTGCTGTCTGTGTATGCATGTGTGTGTGTGTGTGTGTGTGTGTGTGTGCTGTAATTATGAAGTAATTAGTGTGTGTCTGGAGGAGATACAGGCTCCGTTCTAAGCTGTCTCCATGGATAACACAGAGATCGTTTGTAATTTAAATGTCAAAGTCTCTGAGGCCGTCATGAGGCTGCTGTGAATGTATGTGGATGGAGATGATGAAATGAGTTGAGCTGCATTCAAAAGAGCCTTTGAAAGATGAAAGATGTGTTCATTTGAGTCCATGTATATTAATTGATTTTTAAGTATGTATTAATTGATAAATAGCAGCTTGTTATTTGTGGTTTGTTGCAGGTGTCAAGTCATTTGTGTGTGGCAACATTTGCAATTAACTAGTCTTCTGCATACTGTGCAGTTTATTGTGTATAATGTTAAACAGCATGCTGTATGTAAAATCACATATTTCATTATTTTTTGTTTGTTTTTAATTCGGAGGGATATTTTACATGTATCCACGTGTTTTACATCTATTTACTTGGACATATGCATATTACATCTCAGGGATTTTTTTCTGTCTTAATGTCTTAACTCTCCAAAGTCTGATCAAATAATTATATTACTGATTTCAAAGAATAACATGGATTTTTTTTTTTTTAAATTCAGCAAGATATAAGATATTATTTTAAAATCTATGTACAATTTTTTTTAACTTCTTTTTTTTAGTAAAATGTCTTAACTGAGCAATCTGATCAATAATTATATTAGACATTTCTGGAAATAGCATCGTATGTGTGTGTGTGTGTGTGTGTGTGTTTAATTCAGCAAGATATTTTGCGTGGTATTTCAAATCTGTCTTTTTCTACATTTTTTGTACATATATATGTACAGTACTGTGCAAAAGTCTTAGGCCATTAGTATTTTCATCAACAACAACAACAAAAAAATGTTTTAAGCCAGTTATTTTTATATGTTAAGTGTGTCAGTAGGAAATAACATTTTACATTTCTAAACATTCCTTTTGCCATAAATTGTAATAATACAGTGAGATTTTTGTATGCACAAGGAGTCTGACAACAACCAGTGCTCCAGAGACTGATCTCATCATCATCCAGTCTGTCTGGGATTACAAGAGGAAACAGGAAAAAATGGAAACAGACTAAATTCAGAGGAACTGTGGCAACATCTCAAAGATGCTACAAGATGCCCACCTACAAAGCTACAGTACTGTGAAAAGTTTTAGCCACTTGTGTAAAAATGCTGTAAAGTGAGGGTGCTTTCAAAAATAATGTCATAAATAGATTTTATTTATCAATTAACTAAATCAAATCAACATTTGGTGTGACCACTCTTTGCATTTAAAACAGCTTTTGTCCTAGGTGCCTTTGTGCATAGGTTTTTCAGGTAGCTTTACAGGAAGGTTTCTTGTAGCATCTTGGAGACTTTGCCACAGTTCCTCCGGATTTCCTATTTCTTCTTGTAATCCCAGACAGACTGGATGATGGTGAAATCAGATCTGGTTCTTGTCATTATTACAATTATGTAATAATTTCATTATTACAATTGATGAAAAAAGGAATGTTATTATTTCCTACTGACACACTAAAGCAAAATATAGAAATAACTGGCTTAAAACCATTTATATATATGTATATATATATATATAATATACTATTATATATGATATATATATATTGTATATGTATGTATGTAAAATGTCATAACTGTTTGCGATCTCAATTATGACTCCAGAATGAGAACATTAAAAACATTTGTCTTTTCCTGAAAAAGTTCTAGTCAAGTGCATTGCATCATGGAGTCTGCATCATCAGTCTTCCATGTGCTTGTTATATGGTACACATTTTAGTGAATGTATTAAGTCAGTTTGACTATATAATGGAGAATTAGCATGAGTATGGTAGTATGCTATTCTGCTGACACATCTCCCCCTGCTGGTAGAAAAAAAAAATCATTGGTCATTCATCACCAGCTGCCAGTTTCAAGCATGAAACAACAACCAGTTTAACTAGTTAAAAAAAGGAACTTTTGTCATTATTTGCTCTCCCTGATGTTTTTCCAAACGTCTATGATTTTCTTTCTTCTGTGGAAAACGGAAAGTCCAGGGTGCTCTGCTTTTACACTAAGGTGTCATTTCCAAATGTTGTATTTTTAGTCTCCTTTAACAAAAGAAAGCTGTGTCTGAAACAAAAAACATACAGACATTAACATCACAACAACACAACCGTACAATTCGAATCCGAGAACTAGTGAAATGACAAGAAGGTAAAACAGTGAAATGAAAGGACGGATGTGGATGTGGAACAAAGACGCCTGTTTCTATAGCAACAGAAGCTGACCTCCAGTAGCCTGGCTGTAATCACAGACCGAGGAGCACTGAACGGAAACCGTGTTGATATTTCATTTTTTTTTTATTTTTTTTATTGTTTTATTGACTGTTGTCATTTTACTACTTTTGACTTGCACACAGCCAAACTGCAAGCGTTTTGGGAGGACAAATGCACACACTGAAAAATGGATTTGATGCTTGTTCCATCTAGTTAATTAAAATGAGTTAATGCAACACGATGCTTGAACCTTTTTTTTCCACAATTTTATTTAACCCTCTGAGGTCTTAAATTAATAAAATGGAAGCTGATTCAATCCATTTGCATTTCTGTTGGCTGTAGCACATTGCAATTGATTTGTGATATTTTCTAAACTAGCATCATCCATCCTAGTAGTCTTTAATACTCTACTAAAATATTTTTTATTATTATTATTATTATTATATATGCCAGAAAAACCATAAATGCTCATCTGTAAGAATGTGTGTTTACTGTGAAGAGATGGAGTGAGTTAAAACGGGGCGCAGATGAGAAACAGACCGGTCAAAACAGATGGGCCCTGCAGCCTGAGGGACACAAAGGACTCGAGTGTCCCGGCAAAACTTACTGTACTCGCTTAGAGGAGTGATTCCTATCCTAATACATATTCTGCTGTGTCATTTTTGGCAATTATTTCCATTGTCTGTTTCGGTCTGTATTATAATTTAATATTAAAATCTTTCTATATTATAAATTATTATAGATAATGAATATAATACATTTGAATGTAATTCATATTAATTATATGGTAAAATATATAATGAAAAATATTATGATCAATCTATTTCTGTCCGGTCTGTATTATTATTTAATAGTATAATATTATATTTTAAGAAACAAGTAATATAATACTATTAGATTTAATATAATACATATTAATATATAATATGTAAATTATATTATTTAATATAAAAAATATTAATATTAAATTAATTAAATTAAAATAGAATATATTAAATTATTTAATACTAAAATAATTTATAAAATGTAATGTAATGTAATTTTTCCACCTAGTTTCTACAGACATTGATGCTAAAATAAAAATAAAAAATCAATATGGGATCTCCAAACAGTGTGATTAATTGTCATAAATATAATGTTGGTCTAATTCACAATCTTATTTTCCAAATTTTTCTTTAGATTTGGGGGTGACCCTGTATGTAAATATGACCTGTAGAAAGTAAATGCTTTGGTATCTTAGTGATATGATTATATTATTTTATTTGTGATTTCTGAATGGAATTTACTTATTTTATTGTTACGTCTTTGTTTCACTCTTTCTGAAAATCCTGCGCCAAATTGTACCTTGTTTGTAAACGAAACCGCAGTAAAATTAAGTGGAGAAACAAACTACTACATACTAACCAATCCTGAACCTACAAAAAATAAGCTGATCCACTCTTCCCCAGTGTTAGGATCAGAAGGAAGGCGATGCTAAGACTGTTCTCCACAACTTGGCTATGCACAGCGTCTTGTTGACTTCTGAGTCATCTTTTTTGCTTAGCTTCTGCGTAGACCTGCGTTTGCCTCTCTCGTTATTTCCACTACGTGCGTGATTTGGTGGGCGGGGCTAAACAGGCAGTGATGTAGAAGTAGGTGTTGATCTTCTTCTGTGGAGGCGGGGTTTAACCACACTGTTACTTCATAAAGTGGCACATTCCACAACCTCTCGTTTTGGCAGATTGGCTTCAATATAAGCTTTTTTTAGACTAAAGAGAACGTTTTGAGTTCTGAAACTTAAAGGATGCTTTTATAGTACAATGACCTCTTGTATGTCAAAAGATCAAGGGAATTTTGATTTCTCAGTTCATGACCGCTTTAATGTTTATTTTATTCCAAGTAATGATTTTTATGGGTTTATTTTTAGTTTTAGTTAATGTTAATAATCCTGAATATCATGGTTTACCTATAATGAATTACCATACACACATACTATGGTACAGTTTAGCGATGTGCAAAGAACATGGTAATACCCTCATATCTGTTTTTGCTAGTAGAGAGAGCCTTTGACATTATGCTACATGTCTGTAGTCCATTATTAGTGTTTGACAGGTGTGTTAGTGTGTTGAGCACAGGTGTGTGAGGACAGACTGCTTGTGCTGAGCTGCTTCACGACTGTAAGATCACAGTTCACATGTTTACAGTTCACACACACACACACACACACACGCTGCAGCCCACTGGCTCACTAGAGACACCCACACTCCGCCAGAGGGATTGTCTCTGCTGAGAACTTCTATTAATAGAGTCTACTGCCGCCCATCCTCTTCTCTCCTCTCCTCTCCTCCCTATCGGTTGCTCCTCTTTTCTCAGCTCTAATTGCTCTGTCTCTCTGCACATTCTGTCTTCTCTTTCATTTTCTGTCCTTCTTATTCTCTGTTGCCCGGATCCCTCCTTTAAACCCCTCAGAATGTGTGTGACCTTTGCACAGTGTAAGGGTTATATAGTGTGCCTTATCAACATAAACATGTAAATAATGAATTTAACAGTGCATTTTTGCTGCGTGCTGGTATATACAAAAATGTGTCAGTATAAATTCAGTAACCCTTTAAAAAAAAAAAATTCTTTCCTTGCCTTTTTTTTCAAGCAGATGATTTGGCCTGACGTAATGCACATACAGTACTTTTTTTTTTTAAGGTGACAATATACTGTTAAAAGACTTGAATTAAAGTCATAAATTTTTGCTATAAATAAAAAATTTGAAATATTTATTAATATAACTGGTTAAAATTATAATAACTGGTATTATGTGTCTCTCTCCCCTCTCTCTCTCTCTCTCTCTCTCTCTCTCTGTGTGTGTGTGTGTGTGACATCTATTTATAGATATTTATAATCTATTAATTTTGCATAAAATATAATATATTTATAGGATAGTGTATCTTAAATAGTATTATAAGACATGGTTAATACATATTATGTATATAAATACATGTAATATTTATATGCATAATATTTATTAGTTATATAAAAATCTCAAGCTTAATATTTTATATATTTAAATTTTTATATAAATTATACATTTTTTATATATTATTATTATTTTTTTTTTCATTGCATCACATTACCTCATCAATGACTACAGTAGGTTTATTTTTTGTTATATTTGTCAGAAGATCTCAAACTTTTAACCCAATTACCATGTTTTTTTGTAAATGTAAACAGCTGGTAAAAGTAAATATCAGAATGAAATAATTTATCTAATAAACATCTTGAAGTGTCATGACCTTAAACTGAAGGCATACTTTTATGCATCTATTAACTCCTTGAAATTCCTTTAGGATGAAACAATGCCATTTAAAATGTAAAGACATTGTCTAATATAAATGTAAATATTTGATTTACTCTTTAAGTTTTGGAAATGGAAAAGGCACCTGTTTTTATAGAATGACATTGGTAGCAGGAGTGTGTTGTGGATTTGGGCTTTTTGTGGAAAGAAGCTGTCCTGAGAGACCCAGAGGGTCCAGAAGAGAGGTTTGGAGAGGAGAGGGCAGGAGGTCATCGCTCACGACTGACTGGCTTTTTCATTTGAAGGAATGGAACTTTTCTTTCATTCTATTTCTGTCTCTATCTGTTGATCTCCTGACAGAGTCCCGGGGGACGCTGCTGTGAGCCGCGTGCGCGGGTGTGTGTGTGTGAGTTGCAAGGTTGTGTAGATTTGTCAGCATTTTGACCGCCGTCTTGTGACCAGCTCAGACGCTGTTGTTCACTGTGGTGTTGGCGTCTGGTTTGTTTGGATTGGCACTGTAGAGAGAGACGGGAATAGAACTGGCATGGACAGAGAACTGGAGAGAAACAGGCTATTTCAGAATCGCAAACTAGCATATTACTCATTCTGTTGCTGCAGTCTGCATACTGCTTATAGTTATTATAATCATAGAATACTTTGATAAACGTACATGAACAACTATATTTCCAGATGAAGTAAAATCAGCTCCAATTTTTAACATCTCTTTCTTGACATATTAACTGCACTAACAAACATTAATGTAAATTAACCCAACCAACTAAACAATCAATCAAAATTAATAAACAATAACATACTACTGTTTGAAACGTTAGGTAAGCGTGTTATTTTGCACATATGTGCAGTAATGAATTATACAGTATACTCTGCTGTGTGCATTATGCAGTATGTCTCTAAACATATCAAACAGTAGTGTGCTACATTGTGACATGATCTCATTGTGTTGCATCATGTGTAAGTCTGCAAGTGGCATCCAGTTATCTTGACAATAAATACAATTACCAGTATTTTTACATCAATCTTTCATCCATCCAATCAAAAAATGAGTCAAGAAGGAGATGATAAAAATCACTGCTTATATGGTTTGGACTCATTTGTCACTTTGGAAATATAAAGTCAAGTGTAGCTGTTATTAGACTACTGGTCAAACGGCAAACAGAAGAGACTTCTTTCAAAATCATTTAAAAGTCTTAATTATTCCAAATGTTTGACTGCCTGTGTATATGCACAGTATTTGGTGCATTCCATACAGAAAAAGAGGAATATTATAGTATGCTGTTACAAATGGAGAAAACAAGTGATCCCTTGCGATGGTTCCCCCTGAGTGAACATGAGAGAGGGATGAGATCAGACAGAGACCCCCGTGAGACGTCCCACTGCTGGCCATCAGAACACATGAACATGCTGCTGTAAAGCTGTGCTACAGTCAGTCGTGCACAGCACAACACATCTACTGAGAGATACTACAGCACTGATGCTGATCCATTCAGATCACAGCCACAGCATCACTAGCATTTACACAAACATCGGATGCTTCTCTACTCAAAAATATGGCAAATTATGTCCAGAATGTTTCTAGGGAACATCTAGGGAACGTTCTAGGGAACTTTGGTCTATTTCAGCTTGTTGTGTCATGGATGTTTCTCTTATTTTTTTTTTAGAAGAATTTCAAGCACACTTTATAGTGTGTCCAGTATTAGACGTGAGGTTTAATTTACTTTTTGAGTTTTGCTTTTTGAGAAATGTCGGTAATTAATGTGAAATATATTTGACATTAAATACCAACATATATTCATTGAAGTGGTGTAAAAACTTTCTTTTCTATTCTATTAAATTATAAAAAATTATGAAACTCTAAAGCAATGGCTACTGAAGTACAAAAATGTATGTTTGCTCCAATTGACTAAAGATTGTTTGTTCAATAAAGATTAATATGTAACATTATATTTTTTATAATTTAATGTATGTATGTATGCAATTATTATTAGTCCTGCTTCCATTATCTTAGTACACATTTTTTTCCTTTGCCTAATATATATGTTATCATTATATTACTGCAAAAGTTATGTATGTTTAATATTGATTAACAGTATATATTTTTATAATAAATTATATATTTTTATTTTAATAGTATACTGTATATTCTATTATTATTATTGTTGTTGTTATTTACACCTGTTTCTATTTTCTCACAAAATGTATAGTTTTCTTATCTTAAACGTCAAAATGCAAAAGCAGCGTCTCAGTATTTATGATATGTGTATTGCAAATCTAGCATTCTCTTTGATAAATGAATGAATTGTGAGTATAGGCTGGTTTCACACTTGTCAGCTAAACCTCTTAATCGATATAAATGCTTAGGTTTTGATGGTTGGGTGAGGTTAGAGTGAGTGAGTGATCCTGTAGTCTCATCCTTTTGATAAAATAAAAGAAGAAAATCATGATTTTGTCAGAAGATTCTAGTGATCATCTGGTCAAACTAATGGCTGGTGAAGTTTCGTCTCGTGTCAAGAGTCAGTGAGTTATTATTTTCAAAGAAGGCTCAGTCTTTCTGCTTTGCGAGCAGATGTCTAATTCAGCAGCAAATCCCGAATTCAGAAAACAAAAAAAGATGTGCATGCGATAGTGAATGCAAAAGCACTACAGACAGCATTAAAACAAATGGCAATTACCGTCTCACGACAGCGGCCCCTGGACAGGGCTGCAATTTCATTATTGCTTTATTTTCTTGGGAAACCAATGAGCTAATAAGGATCTTTTTTTTTTTTTTTTTTGGTCTCACATGAAAACTATAATGCAGAAGGCAGGGGAATCAAAATGACATGAGCTGGAAAGTTATTAATGGTCCTCAAGGCAATCATTTTTACATAAATGTTTACATCACTAATATTTATGTTTTGTTTCATTTTAGGAAAATGACATCCAGTACTATGACTCCAAAGGCGACTCAGATGTTGTAAGTGACCAATATTTTCACTAATTTTGTGTGCTCTTGTCTGTTTTTTATTTAATAGCTGTAGAGGTTTTGCCTAAATCTTTTTCCTCTGATCTTGAAGTGTGTCATCACATCAGGAAATAATTCGAGTTAGGCCACAAAAAGCATGTAACATTATTTTGTATATATAATATTACTAGTACTAGTGTACTAAGGAATTACTTTATTATTATTTCAAAAGTTATGTGTGTTTAATATTGGTTAACGTTATATATTTATATTCTATGATATTTTAATAATATTTATGCATTTATTCAATGTTATGTATTATTATTATTATTATTATTATTATATGAAAAGTAATCATAAAAAGTATTATAAAAAAGTAAAAAGTTTGTTTATACTAATCTACTAAGGAAGTATTTTGAATTAATCTTTTATTATTTTATTTGTTTATTTACTGTTATTATTGTTGTTGTTATTACTATTATTTCTATAAAACTATATAAAAAGTAATGCTAAATGCAGTTTTGTTGCCAGTAAAAATATTTATATATTTTTATTAAATATTTGACAATAGGCTTGTTTAGTTTCCTTACATAAATCATTGTCAGTTTAAAGCTTGTCAATGAGTTTGTCAAAGAAACATCAATGATTTTAGGAGAAACGTGAAACAATGTTGATACTTAAGTCTCCAGAGTTGTGAAAGAACAACCTTTGAGCAACTAAGTTCTCCTTTGGGACACAAATATACACGTCACCCTTTTTTAATGTATTTTATTCTCAGTAATAACCTTTTCATTGTATAAGTGAAAGGTCACGGTGCCTCTCTTCTGCGGCTGATTGATTTCACAGCATGCAGAAGGACGTGGTTATATCAGGGTGCATGAGTAGAGGAGGAATGGGGGTACAATGAGAGAGAGGAGGAATTGTAGAGCCAGAGAAGTCATAAATCAGAGAGTGATTTTGTGCGGTAGAAGCACTGCAGGCGTGTGATTAATGGTTGGGCGCTTTAGGGGCTGTCAATGTCTCTAATTGGAGGACATCGCTCATCATTAAAGGGGCCAAGGGGACGGCCGCCCACCAACACCCTAGTGACCTCTGCCGGCCCACGAAACACAGGGTCAGAAAGTGTGCTGAGCTCGATTCCTTATCCTTGAGTCGATATCCGCGCCTGCATTCACACACCTGCACATCTCCAGAAACTCTCTGAACCGATATCAGTACAGCTTCTACTGTATTAATGCCATTATTTATGTATTGTGCAACTTTAGAGACAATAAAATGTTTTAAGGTTTTATAGTTGGTTTTATTTTATGTATAATTACTTAGGTTAATTAGATTAATTAAATGTGTTTAATAACATTACAGTTAACATATTTAGCTTAATTATTAATATAATCATTTCTGGGTGATTACTTGTATTAGTTTCATTAATAAACAAATTTGTTTGCCATTGTTCATTACATTTTGTCCAGTTGTCAGAGGATTTGCAAAGATTATTATTGAAAATTATTAATAATGATAATAATAATAATGTTTATTTATTTATTTGTTAGTATTAGTTTTATTACATTTATTTCTATAAATAATAATAATAAAAATATAAAAGACAAATAGTAATAAAAATTTATTATTATTATTAGTGTCATTATTATTAATAATAAAATCTTGTCCAGCAAAAAACTATTTCTTTATTTATTTCATTTTAGTACTTTTATTATATTAATAATAATAATGATTATAATAATAATAATGCACTTTTATTACTATTTGTATCTGAATTTGTACATATGTAAAAGTGTTTACATTTTCAATATATTGATATTGTTTCAGTGTCTATTCAAATGTAAATGCTTCACTTATGAATATCTATGAGTATGAATGCAATAACAACAGAGGAGTTGCCGTTGCAAGAAGAAGTGTTTTAGTCGACAAAGTCAGACAGAAGCTGTTTGGTGTTTTTCTCACTGGCAGTGGAAATCAGGTCCATCAGCTCAAGCTGAGGTTTCTCTTTTTATCATCACAGTCTTCTCAATCCATTTCGTCTGTCAACTGTGGCATGGTGCCATTCTATTCCCTCCCACTCTCCTCCTCTTCCATGCTGTTTTGCGATGCCCTTTGGAGCTTTGCTCTCCTCCACCTACTGCAGGAAAGATCTGCTTGTTTTCCTGCCCTGGAAGTTGTAATCTTCAGTCGTGCAGGCAGATCTCCATCACGAGCCGTTCTAATGATGTTGACTCTTCCTCAGACCCACAGAGAAAATCTTTGGCTCGATGTGCCGCAGGAAACGTTTATGTGTTATTTTTGAGATTGCAACAGGAAAATGCAAAGAAAAATGTACCGACTTTTAAAAATCCAGATGGTAAACTGATGTCTAAAAGAGTTCAAAACCAAAGAAATTAAATTGTAAATTAAAATTCATAGTACACGATCATAATCCAGATGGTGCAATGGCTTCATATATAATTGATTACGTCGCCATTGAACACACAAAGTTATTTACATTAAAATGCCAACATCTGCCTGCTGGATGTCAGCTGCCAAATGCTCTGATGTACAAATAACAGATTAGAGGTTCACTAATGCCATGTACATGAGAGTCATCTAAGTGATTACAGATTTAGATACAGCATAGATGTTTTGTGTTGTTTCTTGTGTTGCAGTCTCTCTAGCACAACATGCGTATGTTTTGAATTTAACCTACTACAATTAGTGTACTGCAGCATAAAATACAGTACTCCCATACATGCTATTTTTGCAGTATGTGAATTTATTTGTGTAGACCAGGGTTTATGCAGGTCTTTAAAAGGACTAAAAGACAACCCTTCCACAAATTAAGGCATTAAAAAGGTCTTAAGTTTTAAATTCATAAAGTTTTGCCATTAAATGTTACATGTACTGCAAAAAATAAATAAATAAATAAAATAAAATAAAAAAAATTATAATAATCTTTCTCGGTGGTTGTCTTTTTGTAACCAATAGAAATATCTAAACATCTTTATATCAAGATACTTTTAGTCGAGATGCGAAATGAAGATTTTTTTTTCTGAGTTTATGCTTAAAATATGAACAAATATCTGTCAGTGGGGTATGAAAACTTGACTTCTCTTTAAATTAAATTGATTTTTCTGAGCTCATTGGCAGTTATTTGTTCTTGTCTTAATCATAAGCTCACTTAATTTTGATCAAATTTAAAAATAAAAAAAACTACTTCTTAGCTTACTTAATTTTGCTTCTCAAGTAAATGTATCTTGATTTAAGAATCTTTAAATATTTGTACTTGAAAACAAGACAAAAATACTGAGGAAGAACATCACTTTTTGCACATCATGGTTTTTCTCATATTCTGGTGGTTGGGAGGAGAGAACACTTGTGATGTGAGGTCATGTGACAGTGTAGCATGAAACTATTATTCATATAGCTTCACATACTAGATTTAGACAGTAAGAAGATCTACTCTTTGTGCAGGGTTTAGAAAATGATGCCATTTTTGTTTCTAACAGTCATCATTGGGGTTATTATGTTGCTATATTTGGACTGTGACACTAGCACACTAACACTCAGAAGGCAAAAGTGGAAGCAGCGTGTAATTTTGTTTGTGATTAAAATGAACCCTTGAAAGATAAAGGTGCGATTGAGGGAGTCCTCAAAATGTAGTTTCTGGCTCTCCAACCTTTAATTAAAATTAACAAATGAGGTAATGAATAGAGTTAAACAGGTGGTGTATGAACGGGGAAAATGAACCGATCACTCCGTCCTGTGTGGATTTTGAGCTAATAATTAGAAGCTGTCTTGAGTAATTATGACTGGCCTCATCTGATGGTAAAAAACACTCGAGTGAAGGATAGTCAGGTGGAAGAATAAACAAAAATAAAGGACATCGAGCTGAGATCCCCTCAAAGACGACTTTTCCAAATCAGTTACCTGAAACGTGTGTAAAGGAGCAGAAAATGGGGTGTAATTGTGTGTGCCGGTGATGTGCTGCCTTGAAAAACACAGACATGTTTATTATCAGGGTGGTGCGGTCATTTACAGCTTTCCTTCAGTTTAATATCTCAGTTTAACAAGCAGACTGCAGGAGTTTTAAAGTGATTTTATGCATCAGATCAAAATGGGCTTTTATGGACATCCTTTATAAATGTTCCTAGTTTTATTATAAATGAATCATCCGTGCATTAAAGAAATTCACTTGTTTTTATGTTAGCATCTTTTCTTCTTTGCTTTTTCTTTTTTTTTTCAATATACTGTTGCACTTTGAAATATCACCTTAATTAAGTAAAATGTATTGAAAATGTCATTTTCATATTGGCTTTGTTCAGAAGAGAATGCTAGCATATTACTATTTCTGCAGTATGCAGTACGTTGAATGCCATGTGAAAATGTTTATGCATGAAAATTCAACATGACCTTCTGCATTTGCCAGAATATGAAGTGCAAAACTACTGAACACTGTATCCCTCAATGCAGCGTCCTCCACTTGATCTTTCATTTCCAGTGTGACTAAAGAACCGTAAGAAATATCAGCCACCATTTATAACATCATACTGACTCACCGTTTGATCCGAATGTCAAATGTTAAGACATTTTTAAACAAAATTGAATTGAAAATATGAAATCCATTTTACATTAACCTTTGTTTATTTCACAAACTATTACTTTAAACCACTACGGGTTAAACATGCAAAATAGTGAGGTCATGTGACAAGTGTTGCACACTACTGTTTTCAACATTTATTATTGCATATTGCTTACTATTTCTTTTTCTAATTTAAAAAAAAGCATTACCCACCAGTAATGTATTCTGAACACAGCTGCTGTATTTAAAGGAATAGTTTACACAAAAATGAAAATTTGCTAAAAATGTATTCATCTTCAGGCCATCTAAGATGTAGATGAGTTTATTTCTTAATTGGAATAGATTTGGAGAAATGAAGCATTACATCAATTGCTCACCACCTCTGCAATGAATGGGTGCCATCAGAATGAGAGTCCAAACAGCTGAGAAAAACATCACAGTAATCCACAAGTAATTCACACCACTCCAGTCCATCAATAAACGTCTTGTGGAGTGAGAAGCCGCATGTTTGTAAGAAACAAATCCATAATTAGGGTATTTTAACTTTAAACTGTTGCTTCTGGCCATAATTATGCTTCCTATTATGCATAAAGTCCATCTCCTGTAGACCTTTCACATCGTAATCCACCAAGATATTTGTTTAGATCTGTTTTAGACTGGTTTTGCTTGTAAATGGAGCTTGATCTGTGTATATTCCTCTTCTGATTCAGATGAGATGACTTTTTTCACTGGAGGAAGTGTTATCATGGATTATGGACTCATATTTTAGCTGGAAGCAATGGTTTAAAGTTAAACAACCTTAATGATATATTTGTTTCTTTACAAACTAGCAGCTTTTCACTTTACAAGACGTTAATTGATGGACTGGAGTGGTGTGGATTACTTGTGGATTATTGTGAGGTATATATCAGCTGTTTGAACTCTCATTCTGACGGCACCCATTCACTGCAGAATCCATTGGTGAGCAATTGATGTGATGCAAAATTTCTCCAAATCTATTCTGATGAAGAAACAAACTCATCTATATTTTGAAGATGAGTACATTTTCAGCAAGTTTTCATTTTAGGATGAACTATTCCTTTAAGTTTCTCTACTAAGTATCAATATTTAAAAAAACTACTTTTTAAATAAGTTGTTAATCCTGTTAGTTCTGGTTAGCTGATCCAGGTCCGGGTTTCATCTTTAATCATTACCTACTAAAGATTTCTGATTGTGAATGCTCCAAATCATGTATGAAACTAGAGCCAAAACATTTTTACCTAGAGTCAGATATGAGCTAGTCATGAGTAAAGTCAATGCACCATGTCATTTCAAATTATTTGCAAGGAAAACTGGAAGAAATCCCAAAAGGCTTTCCCATTTCCAAGAGGTTATTTGCGTTCTATATGTGTGTCTGCATGTTTATGTCACATTGAGGGGTATTGGAAAACCACTGTCTCCATGTTCAGCTCAACAACAGTTTATAATTGCATTTTAATAGACAATTAAAGGCAGGCCATAAATCAGCCCTCACACTTGGCAGGAGGCTTGAATTTAATTTTGGAGAAAAAACAAAACAAACAAAAAAAAAACAAACAAACAGTGTTTACTATGTCAACCCCAATTAACTCCTGCCACTCTATTACTGTACACCACACTTCACCCTGCCATGAAGGCAAGGGTGTTTGATTGTGAGATGAAGAATCAAAGACAAAGAGAAAGATTAATGAACCACAGTGACTGGAAAATGATTGAATAATGATTCTTGAAGAAAAGGTCAGACTGAAGATTAAAGACTAAAATATTTGCCATATTCTTGTTTTTGCATGTTTAATCAAATTTTGTGTAAAATTGTCTTGTGCTTGAAATAATGAAAGGGATATGAATCATGATTATCATTTCAGGTTTTTTTATCACACTGAAAATTATAAAGTTGAGCGCATTGCATTGTGGGATACTGGTTGCATCTTTCAGATTTTTTGCGAATGTAGGTTTTTTTATATATTAGAATGATTTCTGAAGGATCATGTGACACTGAAGACTGGAGTAATGATGCTGAAAATTCAGCTTTGAGTCACAGGATTATAACTTTTTAAAATAGAAAGCATTTATTTTAGGTTATAAAATTTTACAATATTACACTTTTTACTGTATTTTTTATCAAATATATTCAACCTTGGTTAACATAAAAAAATCAGAATTATTCCAAACTTCTGTTTGGCATTGTACATAGTATACATATTGAAAAAATAGTATGGAAGTGCAGCATTCCAACTAAATGCAGTTGTCATGCAGTTTATGTATAGACTCAATTCTTATGCTTAGCATACAAGACTGAGGTATTTAATAAATGCAAACCATTAAAATCCTGTGATCCTGCCAGTTTGACTTATTTTTTTGCTGGCTTGATACTTTCATTCACTGAAGTTCTTTCAAAGCCAGACTTTTTGAGTCAAATTTTTGATTCAAGATGCATTAAAATGCTAATTAGCTGCCTGTGTGGCGGACTCAAGTCAAGGGTAGTGCGGCCATCATTCGGCAATCACTGTGGTGATTTATTGACGTGGTTAATCGGCTGAAGGACTTCAGTGCGAATGTGATAGCCATCGCCGACGCTAATTGATTTTCTGCAATTTGCGAACACTTTGATACCTGCTGTTGTATTGTGTCGTGGATGAATAGACTGGCGTTGTATTACGGATTTTCCTCCAAAGAGCCGCCACCTTTGAGTTGTGGAGGCAGGATTATCCCTGTCATGTCAGTGTAATTAGTGTTTGTCTAATTAATCATGGATGCATGTGTGTGTATGTGTCTAAATGATTTTTTGGTTTCCTGTGTGTCAATCAAAGCATTTATTGTGTGTGTGTGTGTGTGTGTGTGTGTGTGTGTGTGTGTGTGTGTGTGTGTGTGTGTGTGTGTGTGTGTGTGTGTGTGTGTGTGTGCTGATGTTTCTCTGCTTCTTCCCATTGCAGTCAGATGATGATGATGGAGAAAACCTCTTGCAAAATCCAAACTCTCTTTCTTTGGAGTTTGTGGATGATCCCAACTTCAAGAATAAAGTCAACTACTCATATACAGCTGTACAGATTCCTACTGATATCTACAAAGGCTGTGAGTACTGACAACAAACACATACACTACTGTTCAAAAGCTTGGCAACAGAGCATTTTTTTTTTTTTAAGAAATTAATAGTTCTTTCAGCAAGGTTGCATTCAGTTGATCAAAAGTGACAGTAAATACATTTATTATGTTGCTACATATTTATGTTTCAAATAAATGCAGTTCTTTTGAACTTCCTAAAGTGCATCATGGTTTCCACAAAAAATCATTAAGCAACAAACTTTTCAACATCAATAATAATCATAAATGTTTCTTGAGCTGCAAATCAGCATATTAGAATGATTTCTGAAGGATCATGTGACACTGAAGACTGGAGTAATGATGATGTAAATTCAGCTTTCCATCACAGGAATAAATTATGGTAACACTTTATTTTAAGGTGTCCTTGTTGCCCATGTTACATGTACTTACTATTATAATAACAATTGATTATGCATAATTACATGCAAGTAACCCTAAGCCAAACCCAAATCCTAACCCTAACCATATAGTAAGTACATGTAGCTAATTAATATTACTCAGTACTTATATTTATAAATACACTGTAACAAGGACACCTAAATTATATTTTAAAATATATTTAAATAAAAAACTTATTTTAAATGGTAATAATATTTCACAATATTACTCTTTTTATGTTGTCTTGCATCTTGTATTGTGTTACTCTATCACATTTTACATTGCATACTTTTACTGATGTTTTTTTGAGGATAAGAGCAAGTCGCACAACCTGACTGTCTACTACTGTAACTTATGAAGGATTCATTTGCAGTTTGTTTGGACACACTCCCTTTAATATCCACACAGGATATGATCAATAACTCTATTTTGCTTATTATGCATGATAACATTGTTAGTTGCAATTTACAGTAGTAATTGCATTGTATTGTTTTTTCCCTATTCTATTAAGTCAAACCTGTGACCAAAGGGTCTTGAATCACCAGTTGAGAACTACTGATCTAAATGAACTAGTTTTGGTTAAATCAGAACTGTAATTAAATATAAATCCACTTCATTTTTAAAGATCAGATACAACTCCTTATACATTGTCTTTTATTGCAGTGTCTAATGATCGCTGGCTGTGTTGCTGTACTGTTTAGTAGGATTTATTTGGATGTGAACCATGTTTTACCTCTGTCCTCGTGGGAAAGTGTTACTGAAGCATTTTCATCTCTCATTTTAAGCCGAGTATGTGAAAATATCCAGCGGTTTGTGTGCGTGATGTGATATCTGTCTGTCTGATGTCTGTGGAGGTTTTTACAATTGAAGTCTTGTATCTTTGATAACATCTCCCGGGAATCCCTTGAGCGCTCCTTCGAAATGATAGCAAGATTCAACGTGCATGCTCTTAAAGGCACACAGAACGGTCTAATGACAGACCATTTTAAACTACACTTATATATAAACTAGATTTTATGAGTACAGCTTTATAAGAAAAATGTTCACTCTTTTGGGGTTTAGAAAGTGTTTCTGCGTCGCTCTGTGATTTGTTAGTGTGTTGACTAGGACGGATGTTTGTAGAATGTCCTGAGTGCCTCCTTCATCTGTCTGTGAATGTTTGTGGGCTTATGGGTAATGGATGATTGTTGGAAGATGGATGCTGGCAGAGTGTGATCAAACATCTGGACGCTGCTACCTTTGCTCTGCTCTAATACATACCCATCACATGTCACTCTATAGAGGCTCTCTGGGAGTCTCAGAGCTCTTTGATGCAAAACATGGACGTTTCTCTGACTGAGAACAATCACACTGGTTAGATGACGGTTTACTTTAAAAACAAGTCAATTATTGCACAAATAGAAGTAAAACACATTGGATCAGTGGCCTAGTGGTTTACACACATACTGTACATTTATTTTTTATTTGATTCTATTTTGTTATTTTATTTTATTGTATGTTATTTTTATTAGGGGCACATTAGGACCAGGAGCATGCATTTAAAAAAAAAAAAATAGTCATTTTCGATGTATTGACTTTAATTTAAGCGTATATGTGGTTATTGTTATTGTTAACTAAAACTAAATGTGAAATACAAACATTAAAAAAAAATACTTGAAATAAATTAAACATTAACTGAAATAAAATAAAATTTTAAATAATCAAATTTAAAATTAAATAAAATACAACATAAAAAAATAAAAACTGAAAATTAAACTGAAAATATAAACATTATTGTAAACAAATTGTAAACACAAGTATTTCTTCTTTTCTTGAATTATATATTTATATAATAGGAAATTTTGCTACTGTGATTTTTTTTTTTTATTTTTTTTTACTTCGGAAATACACTATTTTAATCAGTAAACATTTGTGAGGTCTTGACTATCCGCTGTAACTGGTGTGACTGTGGACTCATGGGAGTTGTAGTTCAATAAAGGCATGAGCGATAACATCTCACAATACAGCATGGCCTCTCATACCTTATTGCTTACGTAAACCCCACTAATAAATCACAGAGAAACCACAAATGCTGTGTTTTTCTTTGTCACAAACAGGGTTGTGTCCTATCAGAAGCTCTCCACAGCTCCCACTATCCACACACAGGTCGAGTGAGGACTCAGTCAGGCTTTAGCCGGCCCTTTTGTGGAGCGCTGATGTGAGCGGACGTCTGAGGGACAGAACGAGACCAAAGCAGAAACCTTGCGCTAACAGCAGTGCCTCTGACCTGAAATGTTGTGTGTGTGTGTGTGTGTCACTCTTCATGCAGTAAATGGGCTGGCGTGTGTGTGAGTCCAGCTTTAGCGGCTCTGCAAGGCCTCCTTGGCCATTTATTGAGATTGAGAACGTTTCCTTGCCCGCCTGTAATGAACCGTTTTATGATTCATTATCCCACCAGTGAATTCCGCTGCCAAGTCTGCAAACTTTCTAATTAGCATGGGTCAAACAACCACACAGTTTCCGTCTAATTATCGACGCCTATTACTGAAGGGACACTGGAGGAAAGCTATAGTGAGGTGGGTGGTGCGATGCTCAGACGAGGTGTTAGGAGAAAACCAGCAGCACAGCGGAAGAACTCTAGTTCTCAGATGTTGCTCTTTCAGAATCAGGAGTCTTAATGAACATCTCATTTATGTTTAACTTCTTCTCAGATATTTTAATAACACTTTACGTAAAGGTTCCATTAGTTAGTAGTTAACATAATCAATGAAAAATACTTCTAAAAGAATTTATTAGTCTCAGTTAATGTTAATTTCACTATTTAATAATATATTATTAAAATCAGAAGTTGTGTCTTTTAATATAATTTTTATTTTTTTTAATTAATTTATTTTTATTAAATAACATTAACAAAGGTTAATAACTACTAGTATTATTTTATTTATATATATATATATATATATATATATATATATATATATATATATATATATATATATATAATGACTAGTTTTATATTTATTATCAAACTTTAAAAAAGATTAATAGCTACTACTACTACTAATAAAAATTAATACAAATATTGTTAATACTGCTAATAATATATGCTGCAACACATGTATTGCTCGTTGTTAATTAATGTTAGTTAATGCATTAACTAATTGGACCTGAACTAACATGAACTAACAATGAACAGTTTTATTTTCATTAACAAGCATTAACAAAGATAAATAACTCCTACTACTATTAATAAATACTGTTAATATTATTATTAATAATAAATATAGCAACAAATGTATCGCTCATTGTTAGTTAATGTTAGTTAATGCATCAACTAATGTTAACTAACAGGACATGAACTAACCTGAACAATGAAAAGTGTATTTTTATTAACAAGCATTAACAAAGATTAATAGCTACTACTACAAATAAAATTAAATAACATTAATAATCAATACTGGTAATATTATTAACAATAAAAATAATAAATACGTCAACAAATGTTTTGCTCATTGTTAGTTAATGCATTAACTAATGTTAACGAATTGGACCTTATTGTAAAATGTTAATGTTTCTCCTAAAATATTTGGAGAAATAAAAAATAGTTGTACAGTAAGAGTATAGAAGTGTTGATAAAATCTCAGGTCATTTGGCCTTTGAAGAATGTTGTTGAGAGAAAACTCAGAAACTGTAAACTTAACCCAGAGTCTCCATTTGATCTCCTTTTGATATCATTGTTGTCTAGAAGAAAAGAGCTATTACAAAAATCTTTTTTTGTGATTTATTTATTTTTTGTCCTTTTCTAAAGTAAAGATCCAGACTTTTACTGTTATAGTGTTTCACGGCCTACCTGAACTTCCTGAAGTTGGTTTTGTTTAGAGTATATACATGTAAATGGATTGGTCATAGCTTTAAAGTCACTGCATAATATATTCTCTTTTAAAATGCATTTGAACATCAGCCTGAAGACTCTTCTGTCCGTTAGTCCACTATCACAGCGTCAGCTCAACTCCAGCAGATTAGCTCAGCTGACTGAGAAACTGACACATATGCTAATACAGATCAAGTTCATTCCTTATTATTCTGACCAAATGTCTTTGATTTTAATCCCCGCTGTAAGAAACTGTCCCCGTCTCAAGTTGTTTTTCAGGCCTCAGTTGTTGTTGGAGATACTGTAGGAAATGGTGCTTATTAAAGTGAAATTGAAAGACTACAGTATATGTGTGTGTGGATGAAAGGCGAGGAGGAGCAGCTTTCATTTGTCTGAATGAACAGATTAGCACCTCCCATAGATAATGACAACCTTTTTTCACCGTTCCTCTCAGACTTTGGGAAAAACAAACCAGGAACCAGTACCATGAGAGCAGGTTTGGTTTGATTTTAATGATGTTTTTTGTTCCTTTCAGATGCCATCTGTGGGAAAAAAGATAAGACATGCAGGTTGACATACCAAAATTAGACGTTTTTGACAAATGCTTTGACAAATGCTTTTATTCAAAGTGACTTTTGTTGCATTCAAGCTATACATTTTATCAGTTCAGACCCATTACATTTACATTTATGCATTTAGCAGATGCTTTTATCCAAAGTGACTTACAGTGCATTCAGGCTACACATTTTTTTTTTTTTTATCAGTATGTGTGTTCCCTGGGAATTAAACCCACAACCTTTTGCGCTGCTAATGCAATGCTTTACCACTGAGCCACAGGAACATTACCTCGGCATGACTTCTTACTTTATTTTAGACAAAATAAGACCAGGAGCATGTAAATATAAAGGAAAAATAAATTGTAAGCATTTTTAATGTAATACATTTTAATGTATTTTAAAAAGATAATGATCAATTTTAAGTTATTTTATTTTATTTTATTTTATTCAAAATAAGTCCAGGAGCATATTCATATATAAAAGTAAAAATAAATTGTAAGCATAAATGTTATTTTTATTTATTTATTTTTTAACTATTTTGGCAACACTTTATATGCAGTCTGTCTTTCATTATGAATATTAACTGTTATTAATATGAATTCATTTTGAAAGTTAATGTATAAAGTTATTCATGAGAACTAACAACTGATTATACAGTGTACTATAAGGTATTATGAATGCATTATAGTGAATTAAGAATTCCATTATAATGCCTTATATATTCTTGGTTTCACAGGAAGTGTTATAACAACCTCTAATGGTGTGTTACATGCTTACAGTTTCTGTATAGTCTGACCGTGTCATTACCAGGACTGTACTGTAGTATCAGACCAACGTCAATCACAGCATCTGTGTGTGTGCCAACCCAAGATTTCATTTTCTTCCCTCTTTTGGAAGCGAGATATAACCGAACCCCCTTTGAGATGTGACTCTACAATAAGAAGTGGGACTGCTATAAACAGTGGATTTAAGTAGTTTTTTCTTCCCTTCCTCTTCAGCGCCTCCTCGCTCCATGCGCTCGTCCTGCTCAGTGAAGGGGCACTATCGCTCTCCGCCACACTAATTAAAAACCTTAACGCAGCCAACGCCTTCCTTCATTCACCAGCAAATTCACAAATTATATTTCCGCTGTTTATTGGTTACAGTATCATTTTAATTAGATTTTTTTTTTCACTTTCCATTTTTCCGCCAGCAGTTCTGAGATTCTGCCCTCTGTAAGCAGTTGTGTTTTTTTTTTTTTTTTTTGCTGTTGTTCTTGCAGGAGCCTTAAAAAAAAAAACAAATAGCCAGCTATATGTAGAAACCAGCTGCAAACTGAGTTTCAGACTCAGACAGCCCATAACAAACTGGCTGTGTGTTTTCTTTTTAGCTTTTCTGAGCAGAACCCTAACTAAATGCAAAAAAAGCTAAGAAATTGAAAGTTTCGTCCGTTGTCCCTTTTAAGAATTTTTAGTGTAACCTTTTCTCTGTAAAATCTAATCAATTGACCTTACATGTTTAGTGCCAGGGATATTAGGTCAATATTAGCCCCAAATGCATGCACAGACATGGTTTCATTTTAGGTGTTTACATTTTTTTTTTATTTTATTATTATTTTATTTTTTTTTGTTTGCAGATGTGCTGTGAGGTTGATTCAGTCATACACTATGAAAGAAAAAAATTCATAGTAAATAAAAGAAAGATTACTGTAGTGTGCGTTTTACAAGAAAACACTAACACTTTTTAGTGTTTATATTTTTAACCAAAACTATTTAAAAATCATTTTTAATTGAAATAAAGCTGAAATAAAATAGAAATGTTAGATAAAAAATTATATAATTATATAAGTTGTTGCCTTGCCTAGCTGATATTAAGTTTATGTTGAAGTACTAAAATCACTAAAACTAAAATAAAAATACATTAAACTAAAATAAAAGCTTATTCAAAATATTAATACATTAAATGCTACAGTAGTATATAAATAAAACTAAAATAACACTGAAAGTGCATATGGTATTGTCAAACTTGAAGTACTTGAGTACAGAATGCGTGTATATGTTTGATGGGATGATGGCTGGTTGTTGCTGTGGTTTGTAGGTTTGTTGTTGTCTGTATCGCCGTGTGCGCTCCATCACCTGAGGTCAGGGTGTGTGTTATGACATATGATCCACTGCTCTGACAGACCGCTGACACTGATAGTGGATGTGTCTCGCCGTCTGTGGCCTTGATGTGCTCAGGTGTGGATGAAATGTGGATGCTAAGTTAAGCTACAGTTTGAGAGCTGTGAATGTGATTGTGCAATGCGAGAATGCGAGAGTATGTTTGTTCCCTCTCTTAATTGTTAAACAGCAAAATTGGCAGTAAGATTGGGTTGTTTTATTCTAACTGTAACAAACAAACTGAAAAAAAAAAAATGTTTATATGGGTTGGATTGAATGGTAATTTTACGTTTTTGTATGTGTGTGTGTGTGTTTGTTTGTTTGGTTTTCTTCTATAAAGTTGTATATAATGTCTCATAATTTTTATAAATATTAAGAAATTATAGAGCTGGCTGACCATTTTTTAAAACTTCTTCAAACAGTACATAGTTCAGAATTTCTTCCTTTTTTAAATAAATAAATAATAATAATACATTTTATTTATGGACCTTTTTCATGACACTCAATGACACATTACGAGCACAATAAAATAGCATAAAAAGAAATAAAGCATAATAATAATAAAATACACATTTAGCATAAAAATATCTAACATATATAAAACAGATATAAACAATGGAAAAATTTTTTTAACAGAATAAGGTCATCTAAAAAGATTGGTTTTAAATAAATGTTGTAAATTAAGTACTTATTAATATTAATATTATTAATTATTAATTTTTTTTTTTTTTTTTTGCTGTTGTTCTTGCAGGAGCCTTAAAAAAAAAATCAAATAGCCAGCTATATGTAGAAACCAGCTGCAAACTGAGTTTCAGACTCAGACAGCCCATAACAAACTGGCTGTGTGTTTTTCTTTTTAGCTTTTCTGAGCAGAACCCTAACTAAATGCAAAAAAAGCTAAGAAATTGAAAGTTTCGTCCGTTGTCCCTTTTAAGAATTTTTAGTGTAACCTTTTCTCTGTAAAATCTAATCAATTGACCTTACATGTTTAGTGCCAGGGATATTAGGTCAATATTAGCCCCAAATGCATGCACAGACATGGTTTCATTTTAGGTGTTTACATTTTTTTTTTATTTTATTATTATTTTATTTTTTTTGTTTGCAGATGTGCTGTGAGGTTGATTCAGTCATACACTATGAAAGAAAAAAATTCATAGTAAATAAAAGAAAGATTACTGTAGTGTGCTGTAATCTATCTACTGTAGTGTATATATCTGTTTTATATATGTTAGATATTTTTATGCTAAATGTGTATTTTATAAAAATTATGAGACATAAAAAGAAATAAAGCATAATAATAATAAAATACACATTTAGCATAAAAATATCTAACATATATAAAACAGATATAAACAATGGAAAATTTTTTTTAACAGAATAAGGTCATCTAAAAAGATTGGTTTTAAATAAATGTTGTAAATTAAGTACTTATTAATATTATGTATGCTGTAACAGCATTTTTTGAGGATTTTATAATATATATTATTATTTATACATATTCATAATAAAAACAATATTTAAAACAATAGTGTGTGTCTTTTGTTACAAAATGATTTAATTAAAATGCTTTAATTCAATTAGTGTACTTCAAAAGTTTTGGAAATGTGTTCATGTTAAGTTAAATATAGTTTAATAATATTGTTATTATTGTTTAAATGGATGTTTAAATAGATTTAATAAATATATAAAATAAATAGTAAATATATTTTTTATCATAAAATATTATAAAAATAAATTATATATTTGCAAAATACTATATTTTTATTTAAAATATTTCAAGTATTAGTATAGATTATAACTTGACTAGACACACATATTGGCTTTTGAGTTATTTATTTTCAGTGCGTCAGTCAAATCAGTCTTTATGACTGATTCAATCTGACTGAATCAATAATGAAAGTGAACTCTGATCCAGACAGAAATTCAAATCAGAATTATCCATTTTATATATTTATTTATTGAAATGGTTTGTAACAGTTATTCAAAAATGAATAACAAGAATATGACCTCTTTATGTGCACATTTTTATAACCACGGATATGTATATGATGAAAAACGTCTATATTAACATCCTCCATCATTCAGCTGCCGTGCTGAACAGCTCTCATCCAGCACACAGAGTCCCGTAGAGCAGCTTTACTGAGTAATAAGCATGACGGGATACGGTATGAAGGATTTCTGGCTCTCAGCACACCCCATAAATCGGCCTCGTAACCTGGGCTGCTCCTCGTGTGGTGCTTTGCTCCATAACAGACCGAGCGTTCAGCACAATCGCTGCTCTTAAAAGTGTCTGAGGGATTGTGCGTGATGGATTCGGACACACACACACACACACACTCACACATCCATTCTGAAGGATGGTCCCCATGTAGCTCCACCACACACAAATTCTCCCTCGGAGGATATTTTTGTTTATCAATTGTCCGGTGCACGTCGTGTCCTCAGCAAATAAATCAACCAGGGCCTTTGTTTTGCGTCTGTTTCCTTATCTACCCAGCCCTCGTAATTCTGCTTAGACGACCTGCCACAGCCCTGTGTGTGTGTGTGTGTGTGTGTGTGTGTGTGTGTGTGTGTGTGTGAGAGAGAGAGAGAGAGAGAGAGAGAGTTTGTCTCAGCTGCTGTCCACTCCGGTGTGGTTGAATCTGCATATACCACCCTGTGTGTGTCTATAAGGCTATAATCAGTGTGTATCCTTGTATCCTTGACTCAAAGACACACTTATACACACACTTATACATCAGACACTGATATGGAAGAGTATAAAAACATTATAGTATAAAAAACTTTATAGCAGAGCTGCTGTAGATTTAAAATTTTGTGCACTTAAACCTGATGTTACTAACGTTTAGTTCTCATACAAAAGATTGGTATTTCAAATAAATGCTGTTCTTTTGAACTTTCTATTTATGAAAGAATCCTGAAAATTCAAATGTATCACTGTTTCCCAAAAATATGAAGCAGCACAACTGTTTTCAACATTGATAATAATCAGAAATGTTTCTTGGGCAGCAAATCAGCATATCAGAACGATTTCTGAAGGATCATGTGACACTGAAGACTGGAGTAATGATGCTGAAAATTCAGCTGTGCATCACAGAAATAAATACCATTTTACCATACATTCAAATAGAAAACCGTTATTTTAAATTGTAATATTATTTTAAAATATTATTGTTTTTAACACATTTTTGATCAAATAAAAGCTGCTTTGGTGAGCATAAAAGTCTTTCAAAAACATGCCCACCCAAACACACACACACACACACACACATATATATATATAAAATTATTTTGTGATGGCTGACTTACTGTACATTTATCACTTACTTTTGGCAGTTTGAGAGGAAATAATGATGTAATGTGAACTGCATTGCATCGTGGGATGCAGTCTCATGTGCTCTGGTTGCATGCACATTTTGTCAAATGTAGTACATCATCCAGTTATTGTATGCATACAGAAAAGTGACAAACTGGGAACTGACTGCATACTGCAGAAAAAAAGATAGATAGAAAGATAGACAGGCAGACAGACTGCTGTAAGGAAGCAGAAAGTGAATGAGAGAAGAGAAGAGGAAGAGATGGACGGAGGAGGGCATTTTATGGCAGTGTCAGGTCAGTGTTTGCGCTGCGTGTCATGTAGGTGGGTAGCTGTGGATCAGACGCTGGTGACGGAGAGACCACAAAAGATGGAGAGACATTAGTGACACACTGAGCATAACAAACACAGACAGAGGAGGACAACAGAGAGCTGAGTGGAGAAGACAGCCGTGTGAGGAACCGCAGCACAGGTAGAGACAGACAGATGAAAAGAGTGAGACACCTTGCAAAAGTTTTACTTGCTCTCTGAGACAAACAGCATGGGACAAAAGTGGAGTACACGCTTGCAGAGAGCTGCATTTTATGCCTTGCTGATCTAACATTATGATGGATTTATTAACTTCATGACCAAGCACAAAGACCTCTGAAATCAAAATGGTGTTTTTGTGGCTTTTAGATTAGTTCTGCTAGATTTAAGGTCATCAAAAACCTAGTGTACATAATAAAGAATTTTTTTTTTTTTTTAGAAATTAATCCTTTTATTCAGCCAGGATGGATTAAATTGATTCAAAAGTGACATTAAAGACATTTAAATATTTAAAATAAATGCTATTCTTTTGAACTTTTTGTTTATCAATAAATCCTGGGGGAAAATGTATCACAACTGTTTTCAACATTGATAATCATAAGAAATTTTTACTGAGCGGCAAATCAGCATATCAGAATGATTTCTGAAGGATCATGTGACAGAAGACTGGAGTAATGATGCTGGAAATCCAGCTTTGATCACAGGAATAAATTATATTTTATGATATATTCTAACAGAAAACAGCTATTTAAAATTATAAAAACATTATTTCACAATATTATAGTTTTTACTGTATTTTGATTAAATACTGTAAATGCAGCCTTGGTGTGCAGAAGAGACTTCATTTATATATATATATATATATATATATATATCATATATATATATATATATATATATATATATATATATATATATATATATATATATAGCTTACCCCACACTTTTGAACGGTAGTGTAAATTTTAAAATATACTGTTTTTCTCTTCTAAGACCAAAGAATGGACCAAAAATGATATGTTTTGACTGGAGTATATACAAACTGTGTCCAATAATATGCTCTCTAGCCACCTATAAAATGTAGCATCTAACAAGTCAGGTTTTGTCATTGTGTCATTGGTTGTTCTTTTTGATGAACTTCTTGATGTTATATTGCATCTTTAGTTCTTTAAAGCACCAGTACAGAACCGGAGAATAAAAAGATCTTCTTGAGCTTCTCCTTTCCTGGTGTGTGTGTGTAGAACAGAAGTGGGTGGTTTCTTCCACCATACAGTGATAACCTTGTTCAAGGTCAGGCGTGATGTCTGAACGCTCTCCTCGGACACCGCAGGGATAGATGGTGTCTGACCGTTCGCAACAGTCACAAGTGCTTCTCTGAATATTTCCATATTAATGGAGCTCTTATGCGTGTGTCTCTGTTATCAGAAATATCTGCCTCTCGTTTTTTGGTTTGATATTGTTTGTGGATGTGTGACCCTGGACCACAAAACCAGTCTTAAGGGTAAATTTCTCGAAATTTAGATGTAAACATCATCTGAAAGCTGAATAAATAATCTTTCCATTGATGTATGGTTTGTTAGGAGGACAATATTTGGCTGAGATACAACTATTTGAAAATCTGGAATCTGAGGGTGCAAAAAAAATCTAAATATTGAGAAAATCACCTTTAAAGTTGTCCAAATGAAGTTTCTTAGCTATGCATATTACTAATCTAAAATTACGTTTTGGTACATTTACGGTAGGAAACTTACAAAATATCTTCATGGAACATGATCTTTACTTAATATCCTAATGATTTTTGGCATAAAAGAAAAATCGATAATTTTGACCCATACAACGTTTTTTTGGCTATTGATAAAAATATACCCAAGTCTTAAGACTGACTTAAGACTGCTTTTGTGCTCCAGGGTCACATATGAGGATTTGTTTGTCAGCAGTTTAAAAGACCACGTTCCCCTCTACTTAGCATTTTCTTCAACCTCTTCAAACCTCTGTGGATTGTCTTATATCACTTTTAACATCTGTAATGATGAATTTTATTTGTAAAAAGCACATATATTATGACAAAGCACAGAATGTAAAGAAATTACGAGAAAAGTTGTAAAATTGCAAAATAAGCATTACAACAAAAAATAAAAATAAAAAAATAAAAAACACTACAATTCAGTAATGTCATAAAATATTATTACAATTTAAAATAACTGTTTTCTATTTGAATATACTGTGATCAAAGCTGAATTTTCAGCATCATTACTCCAGTCTTCAGTGTCACATGATCCTTCAGAAATTATTCTAATATGATGATCTGCTGCTCAAGAAACATTTCTGATTATTATCAATGTTGAAAACATTTAATACTGTAATAAATAGTTTAAACTGATTAATATTTTATGGAAAACATGCTTTCAGGATTCAGGATATATTTGAAATAAACATTATAATTGCCTTTAATGTGCCTTTTGATTAAATCAATGCATCTTTGTTGAATAAAAGTTCTTAAAATCATACCGACCCCATTTTGAATATTAGTGTATATAATAACTAAAAAAAAAAAAGTATATGCATCAAAAGCAAAATTTAAATCAAATGGGAATGCTTGAAGCTTGTCCAGTTTAAAATAGTGAAAGGTTTGTCCACAGACTGTAATGTTTGGTAATGGTGTGATTTTGGTGTCTCCTGCAGCTCCCACGATCCTCAACGAGCTGAACTGGACTCAGTCTCTGGAGAGGGTCTTCATTGAAAACAGTCGTGAGGATCCTTCGCTGCGCTGGCAGGTGTTCGGCAGCGCCACTGGAGTCACCAGATACTATCCCGGTAAAGCTCTTCTGTAGGGAACTCTTCTGTAAACCACAGTACATCCATTTCTGCCGGCAAACCCTGAGTGTGTTGTGTTTTCTCTCTCTAGCTACAAAGTGGAGAGCACCCAACAAGATTGATCTGTATGATGTGAGGAGACGCCCGTGGTGAGTACCGTCAGCCGGTGGAGGAAAGACTCCATTCAGTCTGGCTTTGATCTTCTTGTTTTCACCAGCTCCCGGCAGCCTCTGCTGCAAAGAGCAAGCAATTGTGTGAAGTTCAAATTAAATCAGACTGCCGCAGTTTATAGTGCCACCTAGACCGGGGGTCAGGATGTGTCAGTGGCGTCCAGCGGGGTCAGTCTGTCCCCATGTGCTTGCTTCAGATCTATAGGGAAGACTTTACATTGTGATTTCCTGCGTCGTTGCGTTCCTGCACCAGTAGGTGGATGCGCAAGGGGCACTATAGCAAGCTTTAGCATAATCTGTCTTCTACAGCCAGTTTTCTCTTTCAAGTCAACTGTCATGGCAGAGCAGAAGGTTTTTTTTTTTTATGTGTGGGTACAAGCCTGGCTCAGATGCAGCCTCCAAAATAAGAATAAAACCTAGCTGTGAAGAGGAAATCAATGAAAAATTGGCAGAATTAATTTTTTTAGCAGAATTCATTCATTCATTCATTCATTTGTTCATTCATTCATTAATTTATTCAGCTGAAGTTATTTTTTATTTAGCAGAATTTATTTATTTAAAAATGTATTTATTTAGCTGAATTTAAATATAAGATATTTAAAATATCAAGTATTAAATATTAATATTAACATATTATTTGTTATTTTAATTAATTATTTTTATGTAATTATTTTTTATTTAGCAGAGGTTATTTATAGCACTTTATGCATTTATTTGAAGACATTTGGATGAAGACATTTTATGTTATTAATACATTTTATTTATTTATTTACGTATGCATTCTTTTAGCTGAACTTATTTTATTTAATAAATTTTTTTAGCATCAGTTATTTACATATATGGTTGAAATTATTTTATTTTTTATTTGATTTGATTTGATTTATTTATACATCTAAGTTTAGCCTAAATTGTATTATTTTCATTTAGATGACGTTAAAATATGTATTTATTATTATGCATTTTTAAGCTGAAGTCATTTTATTTATGAATCAGTTTTATTCTGCAAAAGTTATTTATTTATTTACTTGTGTATTTATTTAGCTGAAGTTATTGTGTTTATTTAATTATTTTTAATTTAGCATAAGTTGTTTATTTAGCTGAAGTTGTTTGAGTTCATTTTGTTCAGACATTATTTATTTATTTATTTTGCTGACAGTATTCATGCCTTCTTTCATGCATATTTATGATGATAGGCAAAATTTTTCTATGCACTCTAAAGTATTTGACTTTCTCATTAACAGTAAAATACATATTTTAGTGTGTGATGTAAGTAAGTGAACATAGCAGCAGTGCATTAGCCTGGGCCAAAGTGCTTAGCAGGTAGTGCATGTAGTGGATGCTTTCATCCAGAGCGACTCACAGTACACCTGTCACAGGAACAATCCCCTCAGGTTTAGCCCAGGGTTAGGCGTCATGATCGAAGGCATAACTTTAGCCGCTATGCCACATCACCCCTACAGAAAGACGATTGCCCACAGAAATACATCTCTGTCTACTTAATGAAGAAAGAAAATGCTATTTAGGTGGAAAAGCAAGGTGTTTAAATGGAAAACAACTTGTTATCAGGTGCTGGCGTGTTAGCCGGCTGGATGAGCGTGCCGATGTGTTTCCCAGAGTATGGGAGTTTTAGCGAGCTACTAATGAGCCTCTTCTTTGACAGAGTAATTAAGTTCACACTCAGGGAAAGTGTCTCTGGTGCAAAAAAAAAAAAAAAACAATCCCAATATACCTGTAAGAAGCTTTTAACCTAAAGACAAACAACACGAGCAGGCAGCTAGTTAGCTTGTTTGGCTGACAAAGCGCTAATGTTGCTGATGAGCCGGTGCAAGCTCTACATTGTTTTTGTTGTGATGCAACACGCTCTGCAGACATAATGAGTTGATTTTAATGCTTTTGTGAGTGTGTAGGCTAGCAGTGCTGTACAGAAGCACAACAGCTCTATAAGCGCAGGGATGATGAATTGGTTTGGAGCGTGCTATCAGCAGGTGCTGATCCACATGCTGTTTCTGTTTTCATTCGTCTACAGTATGTGCAGTGTGAGGTATGACCAAACTCGTCCTCAGATGTGGGAGCCATCCATTTGTCTTGAACTCTCTTAATGAGTAATTAATTTCATGATTATGGTGCATATCACAGTATAAGCATCAAAAATGTTTGTATATGATGTATCCATGTAATCTGATATTCCAGAATATGAAATATCTTTTTATACAAATTTACAGTTCACATTTACAAATGAAAGATATTTTATTCGATTATTTTCTCCTTTTGTTCAAACTTAATGGACTCAAATAAAAATATCATATGATGCATAAAAAAGAAATCGTGTGTCAAGCATCAGTGCAAAAACAGCTTCATATTTTGTGACACTTAAAACAAAAACAAAACAATCAGTACAGTAAAACTGACAGACTGTCAGTTATAATGGGATGAGACACATTTTGAATCTGTAATATATAATTTTATAAAAAATTATGTATATTTATTATTATATTTATATTAAATTATAATTATATTCATTTAATCTTATTACTGCTGTTGCACATTCCATTATAGCATGTGTTTTACATGTTTTTTTTTATTCTTAAATAGTTTTTCTAAACCTATATTTTTAACCATAACATAACATGAAATAAATATTGTTTTAATAAGTTTTATTATTTATTGAACAGTGGAGTCTTTTTATAATATTGCTGTTGCATCTCTATTATATTTTATTGTTATTTTTTGTTCAGATTTTTTTCATCTACTCATATTTTTTTTAAATATGATATGATTTATAAATTATAACACTTACTATATATATATATATATATATAATTATATATATATATATATATATATATATATACACACACACAGTATATATACATTCTTAAGTTCTATCGGCTCTAGGGTGATTAGTCACGTGGCATTTAGTGCTCAGGTGATTCACTCATAGAACAAATTAGGCCAGGTGAGCAGAGCTGGCAGAGGAAAATTACGCTGATGAGTGTGAATGCTGAATGGCTCTTTATAGGTATTACAGCGGTCTACTTCTGACACATTTGTACCAGCAGCACTAGCATCTAAGCATGCATCACACTAGCCTTCTGCCTGCTGCTCTTTAACCCCCTGCACACGTCGCCAGAGCTGTTTTTGAGACTGTTGCTTGGCAACCTGCACTCGACTCTGCTGATTGGCAGGGCCGTGGCAGCAGGGGAAGTCGGGATGTGTCAGGCCAGGTTTGCATGATTATGGTCAACACACTGTCATTGTGTATTACACTCTTTGCACGGCTTGACCACTCAGATAACAGCCTGCTGCTTAGCTCAGCTAATGTCCCAAAGACACTAGAGCAGGAGTTTGGAAAAAACTTGGAGGAAACTTTTAAATACTGAGCTATTTTAAAACAGATAGTTGGTACTGGATGCTGCATTAGTTAATATAGCGTTGCAGCCATGCTAAACACAATATAGCTTTAATGTACTGTGTTTTCACTGTGAAGCATCTAACAGCTATTAGTAACTATTAACCACAAGTTTGCATTTCAAGGACTTTGTCTTGAAGCAGAAAGATGATACTTTGATAAAAAAAAAAACTTTGTTTATAATTATAAATGGTGTTATTTATGAGATCTTACAAATTGATTTTAACACACACACACACACACACACACACACACACACACACACACACACACACACACACACACACACAAACACATATATATTGCATTTTTTAAACAATATTTTTAAACCTAGTATTTAAGTAGTAAGTATATTTTATATAGCTATTTGAACTGTTAAAAAATGTAAACTGGTGAAAAATATGTTTAATATATTTACTGTTTAAAAACAGGTATTCAAACAGTACTTAATTTGGCATATTAATGCATATTTAATTGATTCTTTCTATTTTTTTACCTATAAAGATATTTTAAAACATATTTTAGCATTTTAAAACATTACTTTTATAATGTTTAAGAGAATATTTAATATATTTATGAAGTGTAAACAGATGAATATAATATATAAAACATAAAACATCAAAATAATGAAGAATTAATTAATAATTATTTCTCAATATTCATAGAGATCACTGACTTTTAATTGTAGACAAAAGAAACATTGTTTAGATTGTTTCTAAAGTTCGAGGTCACGTATGAGGTTATTGCCTTTTTTTAAAGGAATAGTTCACTCAAGAATGAAAATTCTGTCATTTTCTCACCCTCAAGTTGTTCAGAAGATGATATTTTGATGAATGTTGGTAACCAAACAGTTTCTTGTCCCCATTCACTTCCGTAGTATTTTTTTTTTCCATACTATGGAAGTCAGTGGCTACGAGCAACTGTTTAGTTAGCAAAATCCTTCAAAATATCTTTTGTGTTCGACAAAAGAAAGACATTCATACCAGTTTTGAGCAACATGAGGGTGAGTAAATTATAAGAGATTTTAATTTTGGGGTGAACTATCCCTTCAAGGAGAACAGTAAGGGCACTTAAGGAAAGTCTCCATTTGTTCTTCATTTAATCTCATTGGTGTCTGTGAGAAACAGTTGAGCTTTTGAAGAAATCTTTGGTGGAGATGATCAGCACTCTGACACTCTCTACATCAACTCTGACTCTGGCTGGAAAATGAATGGCCCAGTCGACATGCTTAATTGTCTCCAATTGCTCCGACATAAATTATTAACACACCTCTATTACAACCTATGTCTACACACGTTAGAGAAGGACGGAGGGAGAGTGATGGAGAGGGGGGAGATTTAGAGGAGAGAGCGTGAGTGATGGCTGAAGGTGCGAGGATTGATTGGAAGAGTTTGAAAGAGAAACAGAGAGAGGTGTATGTTTTGTTATCAGAGCGTTACAGAGAAGCCATTACCATGCAGGTTCAACCCAGCGTAGCAGATATTCAGCACAGCCAAAGCACATATTGATTTCTGAGAAAAGTCAATCTGGCTCCTAAGTAAATATTATGGCAGCTGCTCAAAACGCCAGGAAGAGCCGACAAAACTAGATGGATGCCTGTCAGCCCTGTTTCTGCTCTCCGGTCAGATTAAACACTGACGGTGAAACTGTCAGTCTGTTTCAGTGCAAATGCACTTTGAGAAACTGATTTGCATTAATATTTGTGGTCGAGTGATAAAATCCAGATAGTGAACGAGGGATCTGATGCATAATTCAATCCCATATATATTTTAAAGTACCATAGAATTACCATCTGATACCAGTATCATACCATAGTTCTGCCACAGTCCATTTTTTATAAAGGAACACTTACAAAAAAGTGAAAAGGTAGTACCGTGGTATTCCTGGACGTACCATGGTAAGTGAATTTTTAATTACAATGGTATATTTCAAAGTAGTAATTGCAGCAAAAGCACTGTTTTTACCATGTCAGTACCATGGTATTTTTCAAAATAAGATTTGAAGAGGTTCTGTTTTGAATTCATGAAACGTTTTATGTTTCCCCACTAGTTTAATCTCTCTAAAAGCCTAAAAGGACAAACTGACTGGTCATCCATCCATACAGATCTGCTGATCTCGGCATCAATTTATTGAATAATCAAGCAAATAAAAAGGATTAAATAAACACATGACAACATCTCTTTAACACAGTTCACCTGCTTCACAGGCCTCAGTGTTTTAATCTTAATTCAATCTGTTGAAGAACACATCCAGAGGAGAGCCGAGAGAGCAGCGGCCCATAAAATAAAAATCCCATCAGCGCACACACACACACACACACACAATTCCTTTAACACACACTCATGTGCTCCAGACACACGCCTGTACACATGCATTTAAAGGGAAGTGAAGTCAGTACACTTCAATAAACCCCATCACGAGCTGCATCGCACCTGCAGATTGTGACAGTGGGAACCCGGCAGCTGCACACGTGTGTAAGTCAACCATATCATTTCAGCCCCGATGAGCACCTATAATTGACTAATTTTTAATGTGAGAGCGTGAGAGCCAGGGATAGGAGAGCGAGACAGGGAGAGACAGACAGGCAGGGTCAGAGAGCATAAACACGCTCTCTCTCAAGGTAATGCATTGATTTTTACCCACGCTGCACCGTGATAAAAGTACCTCATGAATTCCAATGTCTTTCTCCTATTGAGGGAATGCAACACAATCAAAGCGGCACGAGGCACATTACAATGTCAATCCATGCTTTTACTTTTCAAGCACCTTCCCTGAAAATGTGTTTTCTGTCAGCACTTGGAAATGGGACGTTTTTGTGATGAGGTTTTTCAGCTCCTCCAGCTCTCGCTAAAGAGGCCGTGCTTTCATACAGACGGCGAGATTGTCTCTCCTATAGCTGCGTTTTGCTGGGTTAACCTGTTTACTGTGCATGATGATGCTGAAGTCTACAGTATTATAGTGAATGCTTGTCATTTTCTGGGTTTCTTCTGCTACTTTATTTTGAAATCACGTGTCATGTGCATACAGTGGCATCTTTTCCATTCTGAAATTAGCACTTGTCAAATGCAAGTCAAATTTTGGCTTTAACTTTGAGGAAATGTTTTTTAAATTGGGCTATGTATGGAATATCATACTGTTCCTGCAATATATGGTTCATAGTATGCAAATTTCCTAATACTTAGAAAAATGTGCAATATATTATTGAACATTTTGCTGGATTTGGTTGTTTCTCACAATGCATTGCATTTACCTTGACCATTATTTTCCATCTCTCTCTTTTTTTCTTTTTCAACGTTATTTGACCAGATATTTGTTAAATAAATTTGAAATAGCAAAATAACAAATTAATAAATTATTCCACAAATTATAACTGGATTTCACTTGCTATATTAATTCATCCAATTAAATTAAATACTGTTGAAAGTATGCAAATTGTCCTATTACTTGTAAAAATGTTCTATATATAATACAAAATTTGAATGGGTTTGCTTTTGCTTTGCAGACTGGTGAAAGTTTAAATATTTTAAAAGATAATGCATTTCACAGAAAGGCTGGTTAATGTATTACATTCGGCTGGAAAGAAAGGAAAAGCAGCTAAATAATGTAAGAGAACAACAAAATGTATTTATATACTCCTGTAGCTGAACTGTGTGGGAGTAACAATGCCAGCATTATGGATTCAGTTCCCAAAGACTGGATCTATTGATAATATAATAAATAGATAAAATGTATACCTTGACAATCATAAAAACACTCTCAATTTTTAAATAAAGATTGAACAATATATGTCATTGTTTTAGTTTAATTTTTATTTTATATAATATGCTCTTATTTAGTTTATACATTTATATTTAATGTATTTATTTAAATAAAATATAAATATGAGCACCTATTTAGTATATTTTTTTAAATCTCTCTCGTTTTTTCTGCTTTTCACTTTTGATCTAGTTTATACTTTAAACATGGCATTGTGCTCTACAAATAATGTTGGCTCTTAAGGGAAATTGTTTGTGATGTTCTTCATTTGTGCATTGCTTTGAATAAAAGCATCTTCTGAATATATAAATGTAAATATCAAATCACTTGCCATTTGCAAGTTTATTGTCAAAATAACTTCTTACCAGTCAAAATTTGGACACACTTGAATTTTTCATTATTTTTTTCAATTTAAAATCTGAAGCCACTAGTTTAAAGGTTTTGTACATTTGTAAATTGAATTTTATTTTGCATGAATATGAATTGTATTTTTTAGTGAAGGAAAAGCATCATCATACATGTTCCGTCCTGTTTAAAAGCATCACATGATGCACCTCATGTAGCAGAGCTGGAATCTAGAGAAAAAAGTCAAATATAAGAGAGTTTGGTCACTAATCACTTCAGTGTGTTTTTTCATAGCTGGGATGGCTTCCTTATTTATATTTCCTATAATTTTCGAGTAATGAAGATTGAGTAGGTGTGTCCAAAGGTTTGGTGGTGCCGCAGCAGATGCTCTGGATGACCGTTCTGCGGATAGTCCTTCTTGAGTGTGTGTGTTTAGTGGGGGACCTGGTTTGTGATGGCCCATCTGCATGTCACCTGGCCGGGGCGCTGGGGAGTGTGGGTAATGACTGGGAAGGAATGGCATCGCTGGGCTTCGGTGGAGGGGTAATTACGGAGTGCAATCCATGCAGAAACTGCACATCTGGATCCATCAGGCTGATCCAAGGATGGTACAGTGAGCTGAGCACAGATCAGGAACGTCAGTGTCACAAAGTTGAGATCAATATAGACTGGAGTGTGAAAAATACTATTGCCAAAAGAAACTATAGAGTGATGATGAGTGATGATGAATGACACGCTCAGATCTGTTGCCCACCTTTAATGGACTCTTAGATATGTTAGCATTAATAAAATAAATAAAATGAAATAAAATAAAATAAAGAATTAATCATACCTTTTACTGTCCGACCAAAGAGATTGTCATGGTTGGAGTCAATATTATTAATATTTAATATTAAATATTATTAATAAATGTAATATAAAAAAATAAAAAATATAAAATTATATTTAGATAAAACATATTTTAATATATATACATGTAATTTATATTTTTAACATTGTTTACACGTTTTTGTGTGTTTTTTATATATATATATATATATATATATATATATATATATATATATATATATATATATATATATAGTAAAAAAATAGATTCAATAAAACATGCATAATATAAACACAGTTTACTAAAAATTTAAACATTAATAAAAGTATCTAGCCTCCATCTTTCTGTGTATGTTTTTCATAGCGAACATTTACACTTAACTTGAACAGGCCTTTATATTTTAGAGTACACACATTAAAATCCTAAGCAAACTCATTTCCTTCATTTAGTTCATTGATTTTTCGTCATATGGTATTTATGAGGCATGTGCGCCTTTTAGGCTAGGAAAATTTCATTAAGTTTTTTATTGGAGTTCTATCGTTGCCCCTAATGCGCTCCTCTCAACCTCCAATTATGCCTCCTGTGTTTACTGAAACTGTATTCATGGAAATGTGTTTGTTTGATCAGAAAAACAGGGCGACATTATTAGAAGTGAGAACATGAGCAAACACGGCACAAACTGAATCCAGTGCGCTGTGGATTGATTGCATAAAAGCAAACAGAACTTGGATGAATTTTAAATACGGAGAAATATAGTGTACCTCTATGTTTCTCGCAGAAATTAATTTAGCAGTGTCTGATGTCATACTGTGTACTTTGCTGTTTGAGAGCATTGAAGTTAGCATGCTAATTTGAAACTGTAGCTTGCCAAGCTATAAGATACGCAAACTGTAATTCAATTAAACTACACTCTCATATCGTTCCAAACCTGTGTGACGTCTTACCATGAAGCACAAAAGGACAGACCGGTCTAGGTTGGATATTCATTTGTAATAAGGACTGCAGCTGTAAGCTTCAAAAATATGGAAAATCACCATAAATGAGTCGTTATAGTAGAATATGCCATTATGCCATATACTTGTATAGACAGACAGACAGACAGACAGACAGACAGACAGACAGACAGACAGACAGATAGATAGATAGATAGATAGATAGATAGATAAAGGTATAGCTGACCCCCCAAAAATTTAATATTTTAGTACTGGGGTCCAAATAACATTCATTATATGGACGAAAAACACCTTTTTCATAAAATCTTCTCCACCTATTCTTCTTCTAGAAGTATGGGTTTGAAACGACATGAGGGCAACCAAATGATGACTAAATTTTTATTTTTGGGTGAACTATCCCTTTAAACCTTAAACTTTTTATCCCACTACACAGACGAGTTACTATAGTCGTCACTACTTTAAGATAGTAAAATGATTTCAATAGACAATTTGTGTAACATAAATGCAATAGAGGTTCAAATACTTCCTCTCTTAGGTTTTCACATTCATACTGGTGTGCCAGAAGCATAAAAGTTGTCTCATTTTCTCACTCACATTATACTCATTCAAATGAAATACTTTTGTAATTAAACCGATAAAGGTAGTACCACTGTGCTTCAAAAAAAAAAAAAAAAACTATTTTTATAGCCAGCGCTCATGGAGAAGGTCTGACCTTTCAGGTAGCATCTTCAATTATCAAGAGCTAATTTAATTTCACCCACTTCAAACGCCAAAAGCTTTGTACTCATGTCTGAGCATTGTTATTGAAGCTACAGTCTTTCAGCTGTGTTTGTCCTGTCAGCCAACTCTAATAGTCCTCCTTTCACATCTAGCACTCTGGAGTGGCATTAAGACCGGATTGGCCCCTAAAATGAGGGTCAGAGTTCAGCGTACAGGTTTGCAGTGGAGTGCACTAGTTAGAGTTGTGTGTTGTTTTGAGGCTCGTTGAGGGCTTTTCCATTTTTCCAGAGCTTAGCCATGCTTCAAAAACCTTCCTCAACGAGCCGCGGGCACCTGGCACCACTTCTCACGTCGCCTCTTCAGTCTGATTACCGCGACAGAAGAGACCCTAGACGATCGGTCTGCTCCTGCTAGCACAAAGCGCTAACTACCTGTCTGCACTACAGCCAATCACCTCACCATGCAAATGCCGAAGCGGTTTTCCAGGTCTTTATAAGACAACAGCTTTACGACGTCCATCAGTCTCTCGCTCTGATTGTCAGGTGTAATGCGTTTTTAATTGCACGGGGAAAAGTGAAAACGGCTTCACTAGTGTTTTCTGTATGTCAGCCTCTATCAGCGGTGGACAGATGCTGCGTTTGGTCATTTATTTATTTATTTTGTTGTAGGTGACACAAAAGTGCCATGCATCGCTCATTGTCTTTCTGCACTCAGATTGAGCACCTTGCTAAAAATGGCTAAAGACAAAGCGTTCTCCTCGCCGCACGATCTGCTAGTGCTTTCACAAAGACAGAGAGAGACGGGCGGACTGCATAATGTGTTTGTCAGATGAGTCAGCCTAAGAATAAACGGCTGACGTTTTACCTGATGCTGTACTTCTCGGACTTCGAGGTTAGCTTAGCACAAACACAAGACAAGTCAAAGCTTGATTGGGGATAGTTAGCTTGAAAATAGGACTTGTGTTAGACTTTTGTGAACCATTTCTATTAAACATGTGCTTGAGTGTATGTGAAATGACTTGATTTATGAAATAATAGTCCATTTTTTGAGTATGTAGACACAATATAAAAGAAAATCCACAAAAAGTTTGCATGTATGTTTTTTGTTGAGTGTCAAATTTGATCAGGCTTTTATGTCTCATATAGTTTGATATTGGAGAATATGAAGCTCAACCTCAAGGGGAAAAAAAACCCACAAATAGTTCAAATATGCAATTTGGTACAGATCCTATTATTTATAAGTCCAGAAAGTAAGCTAAAATTCTGATTCTAATGTAAATCAATGAGATCTTTATAACAGTATAGCAGATACTTGCATTAAACGCATTTAAATTTCAGTTTTCACTGTATATTGTGTGTATATATATATATATATATATATATATATATATATATATATATATATATACTGTATGTCTATGATTATAGTAAGATGATATTTAAATGCTTAGTTTTATTATCAATGCTCTGTCGTTTCAAAACACATAATGCAATATAGTGATGAATGAAAGATGGACAAATAAACGTTCCTCAAAAGCCTGATGATCAAAGTTTATACTCACATTTGAACATGATTTTTTAAAATGACAGATAAAAGTTGCTTCAGTCTAGTAAGTGTTTATCTTGAAATATTACTAAAAATAGAAAAGTTATTCTTGTGTTTAAAAGCAACTAGCTACTTGAGTCTGGTAAAACCATCGGTAAGACTTAATATTGTACCTTTAATCATGGTAAAATCACTGTAACTCACAGCCTCTATGGCTTATTGTTTTATTTTAGCCATTTAAATCAATTAGCTCTTTAATATCAGCACTGACTAGTTTTGTTTTGTACTTTTACTAGGTACATTCAGGGAGCTTCTTCCCCAAAGGACATGGTCATCATCGTGGATGTGTAAGTATCCTCTTGACCACACATACACACTCTCCATCTGTCTCTCTGTGTGTCTCATATGCACTGCATTCACACACACTGTCGTCTGTGTTGATAAATGTTGTTTATGATGCCATAACACCAGTGTGGTGCTCTACTGCCACCTGTCGGCAGAGAATAACATTATTCCATCTTATTAACCTCATGCCTCAACATCAAAATGCTACTGACTTAGAGGTTATATGCACTGAAAAATGACTTTTGCTGATATCTGGGCTGCTGGTGGAGAATTTAAAGCATCCTGCGACTCTGATCTTATCTGACCTCTAAAATGCATAATCTAAAAAACGCTTTTGCATCATACATAAACAGATGTGTTTACAGATGCAGCTATTGAAAGGTATGCATAGCATTCTTTTGAGTTCATAGCATTGTAATTTTAGCTATAATGAAATGCATTATCGAAATAATTATTTAGTTTTTAAATGCCACGTTTAGTGAATCATCCTTCCTTTGAAATGTTTTAGTTATCAAACCTTAAGTGTTGTGCATTTAGAGTCATTAGAAACACTGCTGCATAGTTTAGCAAATAAGTGATTGCCTCAATCATACATCCATTATGTGCATAATCGTCAAAAAAATATTCTATATTCTAATATTCTTAAGTAAACCTCTCAAGAAAAATGGCTTAATGGAGTTTAATTGTCACTCGTTGTCAATCGTCCATAACCTTAAATAGATACCGATATCTAATTAAAAAATACACCAACTGCAGCTGTCGCTTTGCCAAAGCAATCTCATGCCAATCAAGAGCACCATCACGCTGAACGTTTCTGACAATCTTAGACTAATCTCATTGTGACAACTGGAAGCATGAGACAATAGTGCTGTCACCAGGGGTTTATTTTCCCAGTGTGCTCTGCTTTATTAACCCTTCGAACTCTGGAAGCCAAATTACACATGAACTCGTGCTCTGTGATTGCTTTCTCAGTAGCTGCTGTAGGCTATTAATAAATCCAATTTGCAGCATAGAATTCAAATGTACTTTGTTTTTGAAAATCGACTGTCTTCATTCTGTTTGTGAAGATGGCACTTTTTAAATGTGCTGTCTACGATTTACTTTTGATGGACGGGAATGGGGGAGACACTTAGCAACAACTTCTGCTTGGCAACGGGAGTTTTGGGCTTGTGTTTCTGCACAGTGCCGTTCTGAGACATGACTGGTTTGATAGATAAATGATGTAATGTGGGAAGGTTTGCGTTCTGTGCATGTGATGTATTTGATGTGTGATTTCTGTGTGTCTGTAGGAGCGGTAGTGTCAGTGGACTGACCCTGAAGCTGATGAAAACCTCTGTCATGGAGATGCTGGACACACTTTCTGATGACGACTACGTAAATGTGGCTCGGGTAGGTTTTTTGAATGGTATCAAAAAATAATGGCATAGGCCACATTTCATATATTGTATATACATTGTAATTTTATGATCATTAGTGTTTTATCTTATTATTATCATTATAAATAATTATATAAAGTAATATTGAAAAATGTATATAAAGTAATACTAATAAAATATTTGTATTATTAATATTATATTTTGGGTGTGTATAGTAATATGATAATTATGTAAGGTAATATTTCTAATAAAATATTTTGGTAACACTTTATATAAGGTTCATTAGTTAACATTACTTAACTACTTTAGTTAACATGAACTAAGAATGAACAATACTTCTACAGCATTTGTTAATTTAAAGTTAATGATAATTACAACATTTACTTATGCATTATTAAAATCAAAAGTTGTGCTTGTTAACATTAGTTAATGAACTATGAATAATAATAACAAAGATTAATGAATACTGTAATAAAGGTATTCTTCATTGTTTGTTCATGTTAGTTAATATTGTAAAGTGTTACCAATATTTTTATTATTAATATTAGTTTGTGTGCATATATATAAACAATATAATATTTAGTATAATTATTCTGCCACATACATTATTTTTTTTCCACTCTATATATTTTCTCATGATAACAAGATACTGTGTTTTTAAATGGACATTTTTCTCATTAAAACAACATATTTTTTTAATAATAACCAGATGTTGTTTCATTGAAACAATATATTTTCTCATAAAAACGAGAGGCTATATTATTAAAATGCCATTTTTCTCCTTAAAACATTTTCTTCTAATAACGTCTTTAAAACATTCTTTTTCCCATTGTAACAGTATATTACATTTATTTATTTCGATTAGTAGCATAATCAGATTTCTACATTATAGCAGAAGAGTTGCCAGTTTTGACAAGAAACTTGGTTGAACTTGACAGTAAACATCAGTGAATAAAATATGTTGTTTTAACAATATAAAATCTTGTTATTATGTGAAAAAAAATTTATGATATAATGTGTTGTTATCATGAGACAATATAACATTTTAACAACAAATTATCTCATTATTACAGGAGGAAAAACATTTCAGTGACAGAATATTATAACAAAATGTGTAGTTTTAACAACAGTTTTATATAGTTGAAGTGAGTTATATGTTGCATCGCTTGATTAGTGAGAATATGCTGTTATTCTTAGTGGATATTCATTTGAGAATACATTTCAAATCTAAACCTGTATGATAATGTAAACGCAGAATGCACAGTAACATTTAATCTACAGCGGGTTCATTTATTGCGACCGCACAATAGCAGCCCACAAACGTAACCCACACAAGTATGCATGCACATATACACAGACGCACACACACATAATGAAACAGTAGCGTTTTGGAGGCCCACACCAGTAATCCAGGCTGATCCGGGGCTCTTAGTGTGTGTTTCCTAATCCTGGCTCTGAGAGCGCAAAATGAGCATCATAATCTGAGCCGGAACACGGCTCATTCTACAGCCTGCTGAAGAAAAGCAGTCTTAGACCACATAAGAGTCACTATGTGTGTTTATTGCTGTTAACCTCCAGACGCCTAGAATATCATGAAATCAAAGTGAACCCTTTGGGCTTTTTAAAGGGGCATTTCAGCCAGAAATTACAAATAGGTTTGTGTTACGCATCCTTTATTTGTGGAACACAAAAACACAAAAAGAGAGAACACAAAAAGAGAGAATCAGACTCTGCTGGTCACTCTTTTCCATGCAGATGCTATAGCAATAACTTTAAAAATGGACTGTAAAAGTAGCCCATAATAGTTTTGTGTGATAAACAGGCTGAAATATAAATCATTTTTAGTGAGCTGCGGAATCACTGAGTCAGTGAGTTGAACTCAAGAACCGAATCAGTCCGACTCAAAAGAATGATTCATTCATGAATCAGACATTGGTAAATTTGAAGTCTCAATTTTCTCCCTTTAATCCTGTCTCTACCAAAGAAGAGTAAAGGACAGCTCAAAGAGTTTTTTCTTTCCTATAGGCAGTTTTAGGATGCCATTTCTCTTTCCATTTTTGTTTGCATTGCCATTTTCTTTCCTCCGCACCTGCAGTGTGGAACCTTGTAATCAAGACAGCCGGATGTACCTTAGATTTTCACAGCTGTGCTTCCTCACACACACAAACACACACACACATAAATGCTTTATGCTGAGTTCTGTGCATTCAGTAAGTAAAGCTGTATTGATGCTACAGGTATTTATGGAATCTTGTTTCCGCCATGAGATAAAAAAATAAAAACGTTAATTGCAACTTTTTATCTCACAGTTCAAACTTTTTCTTGCAATTCTAAGAAGAAAGTCAGAATTGTGGGATATAAACAGAATTATGAGATAAAAAGTTGCAATTGACTTTTTTTTTTTTTTTTTTGTGGTGGTGGAAACAAGCTTCCAAAGATATTAATTGTGTCATAAAAAAAGACCATCAGTAGTACTAGTGTAAATTGATTTTTTTTTTTTTTTAGGTGTAAATCTAAAAAAAAATAAAAAAATGTGGGATCTGTGTTTAAAACAATAATTATAAAATAAAACAATAAATAAATACATTTAAAAGGAATAAAATGAAACTATTTTCCACTGATGTTGTAAAAGTAAAAAAAAAAGGTTAACTGTAGACATATTCATGTCACATATCTTATACAATTATGCTTCTCAAGAAAGAAGAATTTTATTTTAAGGATGTTTATATATTTTTTTCTCTTGGAAGACAAGACAAAATGCATTTATTTGTGCATGCTTTCAGTGAAGAAGTGTGCTATTTATTTTTCACTTGACAGATGATAAAATGGACAAAAAACTAATAACCACCCAGAACACCCTAGCAACCACATAGCAACACCTTGTCAACCACACGACCTTTTAGCATAACAGCAGTGTGTTTTGCATGGTCAAAACAGACTCGCATGTAAAGATGTTCCAATTTGAGCACTATTAAACCATCCAGATGATTAGTGTTATGAATTAGATTTGAAATAGATTTCAAGTTTCATCTGAGTTGATTCATCTGCAGTGGAAGCAAATTATGAATTGCGAGAGAAGTGTCTCCATTAGCGAGTGTTAACAGCAGAAATGATAATGCTGTGAGATCTAATAGAGATGAATAATGAAGCTTTTAATGGATTTGCTGAAGCAGCTGCTGTCTGTCTCTCTGTTTGTCTCTCTGTCAGTTCAATGAGAAAGCGTACGCCGTGGTGCCGTGCTTCACAACGCTGGTCCAAGCCAACATAAAAAACAAGAAGATCTTTAAAGAGGCTGTGATGAACATGCAAGCGAAGGGGACAACAGACTATAAGACGGGCTTTCAGTTTGCCTTTGACCAGCTTTTAAACGTAAGACATACACACTCATGTTTTCATAGTTATCTACACGAAGATACATTGGAAGTTTTTTAAAAAAAGTTCATTATAATGACTATAGTCTAACCCTATCCTACAGAAGTCCTAAGAGGTCATGTATTCTTTTTTTCTCTTTGTTTTCTTGTGATGTAAAATTAATTATCTTTAATTTGAAGTGCTAGATCACTGACAGACAAGTAAGTTGAGTTTTAATAAACTAACTAAACTATCTAAAGTTTGGGGTTGGTGCATTTTTTGATGTTCACAAAATAATACTATTAATAAAAAAATTTAAAAATAAAATATACAAAAAATACAAAACAGAAAAAAAAAATTTGAAATATTATTACAATTTAAAATAATCATTTCTATTTGAATATATATTTTAAATGTAATTTATTCATGTGATGCAAAGCTGAATTTTCATACATTTCATTCACGATTCTTTGATTAATAGTTCAAAAGAACAACATTCATTGAAAATAGAAATCTTTTGTAAGATTCTAAATGCATCCTTGCTGAATAAAATTGTTCATGTCTTTCAAAAAAATTTAATTGTGCTTAGAAATGGCATGAAGTTCAGAAAATTTTGAAATTGTAAACTCAACAAATAAATAAATAGACTAGAGAAATAAATGAGAAAATATTTTCGTCACAATCTTGAGAAAGCAGCGTTTTCAATGTTGAGAAAATCCTCTTTGGGCATGCATATGTTAATGTTAAGTAAAAATATAGATATATATTTTTAGAATATAAAAAATATGATTTACTTCAGCTATGAATCATTTTACCTTTGAGAAGATCCCTGGATGTTCCCAAAGAGAGGTTTTTGCTAGATTTAGCTGGATTTGGCTTAGTTAAATTTGTTAATGCCAAAACATCCTCTTACCAACTCAGCGGAAAATTGTATTGCTCAGATGTTGCCTTTTCAAAGTGTTCAGAGATTTAACAGAGTTCACAGTTATATTTAATTTAAGTGTCAGCTTTTTCTTATATGTCTGAGCAATAAAAACAGAAAAATGAGGCCATCATTGACATTCAGTAAGCCTTAAATGATCTTGTGAGGAGAAATGTTTGAGATCACAATAAATATGACGATGCAGAAGCGTGTTGATGGAGTGTACAGTGATGGGAGATTTGTGTGGCTTTATCACAAGCATTTTTGTTTTGGCTGACTGCTGCTCGAACAGATCGTGACGGTGTGATTGATGAGGTACAGACGAATCTGTATTCTATTCACTATTCACTTTCTCTTTCACTGTCGCTCTGAGATCCACAAGCCATTTTAATTTTTCTGCCCGCTGACTCCTGATAGGCCGAGAAGAGAGCTCTGTAAATTTGTAATTGCAGGAGTATTATTTATCTTTATTAGAATCTTGTCAGTGTGATGTGGCGTAGGCCGAATGTCAATGACAGCTGTGATTGGACGGGATTGGGAGAGGGGACTTTGGGCTAACTCATCAGAGATAGGACAGTCGCCGGCAGCTGGCACAAAAGCAGACGTATGATTAGAGGAACAGACGTGCCCGCACACACACACGCATGGATAAGTGCTTGGACACATGTGCGGGTGCTCTGCCAAATGGGACACTGTTATAGCTTAGGTCATTTGTGTAGTGAATTCTGTGAAAATATGTCATATTTTGGATGGATGCCAAGGCAATACACTGTGTTTTTCACTAACTGGCAACCCAGGGTGACAGATCTACTGGGTAATCTGGCAGTGGATGGAGCCACACAGAGCAAAACAAAAACAGACATTCCGACATGGAACACACATGTCAATGTAGAATAACTGGCTGTAGCATTGTTTTTCAGAGACTACCAAACTGAATAGTGGTTAATGATGTATTTAAACACGTATCATTTGTTTTTTTCTGTATATGTGGCTCAAGAAATCACAGAGTACATTTTTACTAATTAGTGTTGCCAGCTCTTGCTAAAAAAACATAAATAAGTAAAATAATAAAACAAAAATAAACAAATAAGAACAAGCCCATAATAAACTCAAACCTAAATGTGTTATCTTGGAAATTAGCCACATGCCAAAATATAGCGACCTGCACCTGCCTACATTATTAACTAAAAATAAACAAGATCGCTTTGTGAGTCAAGCCCAAAGACACAAAATAAGAATCGCTTATAATAAATGGACATGACAACCCTTCAAGAATGGGCTCTGCCAAACATAAATAAAACCATGGCTCTGTCAACGGTGGTTTAGTTGAAATCGCCGAACATAGTGAGTTTTTGGTTTCTGTAATGTGACGCCAGAATGGTACTATGGTGACCATGTGTCAATCATCACAGTTTCGGGAGGGACTGTTTTATATACACACACAAAACAAGAATTTAGAGGAATCACTCCTGTATTTAAATGTGGTTGACACTCCTGAAGCTTTACAGTGTTTACGTGGTCATTATTATTAAATGATGCATTGCAAGGATAGAATAAAAGCACAAAGGTTTTCAAAAACAAAAACATTTGTTCATAAAGGCAGGTCCAGTGAGTTTCAAACTGACCTGGCTTTTTTGACACCCTGGAAACGAATCTTCTACATTCCTGTATCTATTTCTCACAGGAGACCAACGCTCCGAGAGCAAACTGCAATAAGATGATAATGATGTTCACAGACGGTGGCGAGGATCGCGCTCAGGACATCTTTGAGAAGTACAACTGGCCAAACAAAACAGTGAGTCGAGGCGCTTCAGTTCAAACGATTCAGTACTGGTGTTTTCATCTGTGTGGTAATGACCTTCCAGTAACAAGCAGTTTTTCTGTCCTCCCTAAAATAGAACATAACATGTGACACAACAAAATCACAGTTGATCAAAATATTTAGATGTTTAGCTGTGTGGCGCAAGATTTCAGACCAAAGAGATAACATCAAAGCCATGGCATCATACATCAGATGTCATTCCAATAAAAAACTGCAAATATATTTTCACAAAAACAGGTTTGAAATGATTAAACAATTCATATGCTGTTAAATGAAATCAGTTGAGGGTCTGAAGACTTTAAGGAAGTACTCTGTATTTTAAGAACCTTTTGCTAGACAGATTATGTGATCTGATAAACCGTCTTCCATCCACAGGTCAGAGTTTTCACATTCTCGGTGGGGCAGCACAACTATGATGTCACTCCTCTGCAGTGGATCGCCTGTGCCAACAAGGGTAAGAGAGTGAGCATGTAGATTTGGTTAAATCTGAACTTTTCAGCTTAAGGATTGTTGTTAGGCACAATTTGATGTATCATGACTATAACACCTAGAAATGCCCTAGAAACAGTTTATGTGAAGAACACCTCGGCAACATCATAGCAACTTGCTAAAAAAAAAAAAAAAACTCAGACCAATTTAACAAGTGTGTAACAAAGTTCGTAGATTGGGAAGAAGGAGGCAGGAACTGGCGAACTTTAATAAACAAATAAACAAACACAAAACGAAAGTAAAAGTGACAGCCCCTCACAGATGACTACCGCATAAAACATAATAAAACAACAACAACATAAACAGACCAGGCCTGGTCCTCTCTCGTTCTTCACTGTCGTCACTTCTCCTTTTATCCTTCCGGAGCTCCTCCGTGGGGCTCGAAACCGGTGAGTGGAGCAGGTGTTGCTCGTTATCATTTACTCCAATGGCCTCGCTCCGTTCCCACTGCTCTCGGCCCCGCCCCACTCGTCGCAACACCCTAGAAACCACATAGCAACGTTTACAATGTTAAGTACACCTTGACAAGCACAGCGAACCCTATAAAATGCACGTCAGCTGTTTTTTTAAGATCACATTGCAAATAGCCTATAAAAAACATAAAATATGATCGATCTTTTCAATAATAATTCATAAAGAAAAAGAGGGTATACATGTAAAGTCAAATTAAACAGAGGAATTAAAGTAATTTTAGAGGTCCATAGTTCTGTAGCACTTACGGCTTGACGGCGGTCTTTCTTGCATCTTAACTGGATAATATTGGGTTTCTTTTCCGATTTATGGATGTGAAACTTGCCTTAATATGAGAATACTTCATATTAAAAATATGACTGTGTACCATGTAATATTTGCCATATAAAAAAATTCACGACTTTTGTCTGTTTACTCACTATTACAATCATCACAGCGACAACTGAAATAAATCAAATTAATTATCCAGGGAATGACATAAACCAAAATAACAAGTGAAATGGTTTTAAGTATATATTTTGTGTGGATACATAATCGTTATCATACAAATCTGAAAGCAAGTCTATAATATTGCTACAGTTGCTGCAAACTATAGCCTCCCAACCATCTAAAGCAGATGTAGAATATCGTTCGCAAAAGAACCTGAGTGTAAGTATATTAATTTTATTAGTGTTAACTCATAATGTACGCCTTTATATTTCAAGTTTTTCCCTTATCTTCCGAGAAGTCTCTGCTGTAAATGTATAACGGAAGTTCAGATACACTTATTTGCAGATAAGCGGAAGTTAGCTGACGTCATTGTGAAAAGGGTCTATTGCCCAACAACTCAGAATGTGGCTTGTCCAATCAGATTTTAAAGAAAGAGTTCACCCGAAAATGAACATTTACTGATAATTTCCTCACCCTCAGGCCATCCGAGAAGTAGGTGACTTTTTTTCTTCAGTAGAACAGTAAAGAAGATTTTTAGCTGAAACCGTGGTCCTTGGTGATTCATGCCAGTCAGTGGCTGACCATTTTTGAGAATAAAAAAAAAGCACATCAAGAAACACAAAATGAATATGCATGGCTCCTGATGATATATTGAGGTCTTATGAAGCGAAACGATCGGTCTGTGCAAGAAGCTGAACATTATTTGGAACATTATTACCTGTAATCCTGACCCTCAGACAAATGGTCCAGAGTGATGCCCGGTTCACAAACAAATTGTTCTTTTGAACTGATTCTTTTTAGTGAACTAGTTGAATCAGTTCACCAATTCGTACCATCTATAAATGGACTCAATCAGAATTCACTTTTGGATGTGCCAGAAAGTCACATTAGCTTGAAATGTGCCAAAATACTGTTGTATATGATCCTATGATGAATAGGGGTGGGAGAAAAAATTGATGCATCGCGATTCTCTCTCCAACGATTCTGGATTGATTCTGAGAATTTCAGATTCGATTCTAAGCTTAGTTTTTAACCAGATGTGCAATGACGCTGAGTCTGCTTCAGAAACACCCGTACCCTGCTTGCTTCCAATTCCTTACACACATACACCACTCGAACCTTCTGTAAAATAATCTTTCATAAAGTTCAGAAAGGTTGAAGCGAATTACAAGGACACTGCGGGCTTCATTGCACAGGATGCGCTATGAGAGACGTGCGCTTTACACCTGAAGTGTGCGGTCTCACTCGTCTGTATTTTCCTTACAAATGCTCGACGATTTCATCATTTGTGTGGTTTGGAATGCAGTGGACTTATATATTTAAAATATGACACTCACTGACATACGGATGCTTTCAATTTCAACTGATACAGAAGAGCATATGTAGCATACGGTCATTATTTTTGTTCTCTTCACTTACAAAAAGTGTTCCCGTCGCTTCATATAACCCAGATTGCACGTCTGATGGCAGATGGAGTATTCTGATGACAACTTTCATACCTTTTATGGACCTTGACACTGCTATTTACTTGGCAGTCTATGGGACAGTCACAGGCCTCCCGGTTTTCATCCAAAATATTTTAAAATGTGTTCTGAAGACGAACAAAGCTTTTATGGGTTTGGAACGACATGGGGGTAAGTGATTAATGACAAAATTTTCATTTTGGGGTGGAGTATCCCTTTAACAGCATTTTGGGGTAAACTCTCCCTTTAAAGCCAAAATTTTGTAAAATCACTAAGAGCTTACATGTAATCCTGGTCAACAGCGCTCAAGTAAGCAAGCGCTCAGGGGGAAGTCGTGGCCTAATGGTTAGAGAGTCGGACTCCCAATCGAAGGGTTGTGAGTTCGAGTCTCGGGCCGGCAGGAATTGTGGGTGGGGGGAGTGCATGTACAGTACTCTCTCCACCTTCAATACCATGACTTAGGTGTCCTTGAGCAAGGCATCGAACCCCCAACTGCTCCCCGGGCGCCGCAGCATAAAATGGCTGCCCACTGCTCCGGGTGTGTGTTCACAGTGTGTGTGTGTTCACTGCTCTGTGTGTGTGCACTTCGGATGGGTTAAATGCAGAGCACGAATCCTGAGTATGGGTCACCATACTTGGCTGAATGTCACGTCACTTCACTTTAAGTAATGTTGACCTATCTGACCTAACAAGTTCATTCCAGGCCTGTAGCCAAACACTCTCACTCTCAGCTCTGTCTTTACAATCATCCCTCTCCAGCTCTCTGATTAGTTAATAACAAATGGTGGCAGAACACTTCAGAGACCCCTGCCACCCTCCCTTCATTCTAATTAATTAGCCGAAGAGGAACTGCCGTCGCAGCGATAACCACGTCCGCAACTTCTCGGCGCCTCCAGCCAAAATTGCTTCCACTTAAGGATTAGCCCTCTGTGCGGCCGTGTTCTCCGCTGTAATGACTGGCAGTGAGGGGACGGAGTCTGGCACAGCAAGCAAGACGCTTTTCTCAGTGGACTCCAGGCTTTCATTTCACTCGCCGATATCACAAAGCGGCAGAGGAACGCCCCTGACACCCTCACAAAGCACACATCCACGTCCGCTTCTCTCCCTTTGCTGTAGAATATGTGTTCAACATCATATCTGACTGAAAGCATTCACAGCCGCTGCAATGGTAGCATGTGTACACAACGTTTCCTCCTCTGAACATGCACAGAGCGCTCTTTGACGGGCTTGTTAAGATGCGGATTGTATCGGATTGTCTGCGTCTTATTGTTTTGTTGTAGATGTCGCCCGTGCGGCGGAGCCAAATGGATTCAACGTTTTGTAATCATGACCAAGTCAAGGGATCAGACTGGCGGCAACAATGAGAGACATGTTTGTTTGACACGGCTTAGCGTGTGTTGTCACTCCACCGGCTGTCTCTCAGCGAGCTCATTCACACTCCGCTGACACAAACAAAGTCTCATATGGCCGCCGCTGAATCAGAGCCAATTCTCAGTCTCTTTGATTCTCGGAGACTCACATTGATTTGATTTGATTTTTTCTTGCGTGCTGATTGGTTTGACCCTCAGACATCTGAACACTTTTTTAGGTTTTAGTTTTTATACTCTAATTCTCTTGACTTTGATATGCTTTTAAAGACTTTTAAATGATTTCTGATTCATTAAATGAACTAGATTTGACTTCCTTATCTGCAGTCGTTTTAGGGGCCGCCTTTAAGAGGAGACATTACGGGTTCAACACCGGTTAAGCTTTATCTATGCTAACATTTGTGACATGATGGCAGTTACCACAGAAAATCATTTTGATTCATCCCACTGTTTTGGGGGGACAATTTTGAGTGTAAACCTGTTAAAATGATCAGAAAAGTATATTTTGTTTGAAAAGTTAGAAAAAGTGGAAAATGATTTTAAAAAGGCAAAATATATTATATTATAAATACATTATATTAATTTTTTAAAGAACTATTTATTAAATATTTAATAAATGTTTGTTATTTTTACACAGTATTTATTCATCAATGAATATTTATTAAAGGAAAAATTTAGTCAGAAAAATGAATATTAATTAATATATTTTATTTCAATTTTATTTAAAATGTAAAATTTATTAGTTTTGACGTGTTCATCTGCTTAAACCATAGTATTTTTTACATTTTAAAAAGGATATGTTCGTGTACTGTAGTTGTGATATTGTGTGAAAAAATATAATTTTTTAATAAAAATAATTATATATATATATATATATATATATATATATATATATATATATATATATATATATATATATGTATATGATATGTATATGGAGTGCTTTCTGTCGACTAATTCAATCAACCTTAATTTTTTTAAGAAACAATGTTCATTTTTTTAAATAAGAAAAAGTATTGCCAGAAAGCTATATTTTATTTGAAACATTTTAATTAGAGAAAGGAAACAAAAGTGTTATTAAATTATTAAATTGTAATACTTTTAAATAAATATATATTAAATGTGTAAAATTACTATTTATTAAATATTTAACATATTTGTTCATGTTTACATTGTCAGGGTTCTGTCACTTCTGTCTAGTGTCTTTCATGGTTTTGTGACAGAGCCCTGACACTCACGTCATGTCATTGTTTTAATGTGAGTGCGCGGCTTCGAGACTGCTCGAGCCGTGTGCTCTCGTCTGCGTGTCCTGTTTCATGTTGGAGCGTGGGGTTCGGATCCCGGCACTCATATCTTGCTGAGTTTCGGTTTCGTGTCGGGGACCGGACACTCGCGCTCCATGTTCTGTCTTGTTGTGGGAAGCGTGCGGTCTCCAGTGTTTTTGTATTGTTGCACGCATCTCGAGTTATCGGCTGCGTGCTTTCTTGTTATATGTTGTCTTGTGCTGTTGCACGCAGCTTGGTTTTCGCTGGCTGCGTGCTGTCTTGTGTGAACACGCGGCTGATGAGTTTGCTCATTAGCTGCGTGTTTGTGTCTAGTTCAAGCACATGGCTTGTGATTGGGTTGCTGGCCATGTGCTTGGGTTTTTGTTTTGTGTAAGCACATGGCTTTTGTCTTGGTTCCTATGTGCCATGTGTCCTCGTCAATTGTCTTGACCCCACCCATCTTGTTACCTGATTATTGATGTAATTTTCCCCACATGTGTTCCCTCGTTACCCTCCTCATTAGCTCCCTATTTATTCTCATTGTGTTTGCAGTCTGGTTGTTAGTTCGTCGTCAAATATTTGTCTGTGTTTCTCGTGCCGTGCCTTGCCTTGCCAATCAAGTTTTTTGTCTGTTTCCCCTACGGGGTAGTTTTTGTTTGTTTATCTTTTTTTTTTATTATTAAAGAGCCCTTCTCTCTGCATCATTGAGTCCTTGCCTCATCCCTCTACCTGAACCCTGACAGTACGAACTAAACACTATGAGGACTCAGCGGAAGAAGGGTTTGCACCGTCCACCAGCCTCCACTCTCTCCAGCCCCCACTATCAGCGCATGCTCCAGTTTAAGACCTTGAGCTCTCTCCATCAACAAGGGACTGATGTGAGGGATTTTGCCCTGGAGTTCAGCGGTACTGCAGAGGGATTGGAGTTTAATGATTCGGCCCTCAAGGACCTCTTCAATTACGCCCTTGATGAGCCTCTCAGCTGGTGGAGTATGAGGGGGCTGGACCACCTGTCGTTTGGGGAATTTGTGGAGTTCGTGGCACGTTCCCCAGCTAAGGAGGCTTCAGTGCTGCCTGTGGTGCCTGTCATAGCGGCAGTGCCCCCTGAGGTGACTTGTGACACTGCAGAACCCCTAGAGGTGGCCGAAGAGACTGCAGCACCTCACTCTCGTAGACGGAGGAGGGGAAGGAAGAGGAATGGCTCTGCCCTGCCGCCCCCAGAAGTGCCTGATGAGGCTGCAGCGCCCCCAGAGGTGCCTGATGAGGCTGCAGCGCCCCCAGAGGTGCCTGATGAGGCTGCAGCGCCCCCAGAGGTGCCTGATGAGGCTGCAGCGCCCCCAGAGGTGCCTGATGAGGCTGCAGCGCCCCGGTCTCGGAAACGGAGGAGGAGAAGAAAGGCTTTCTCCATCCCACATGGCCCGGAGGCCATTCGGGAGCCCACTGCTGGTCCGGAGAACATTCCAGTCATGCCCAAGCTCCTTGCCCTGCCGGCGCCGCCCAAGCTCCTTGCGCCGCCCAAGCTCCTTGCCCTGCCGGCGCGCGCCCAAGCTCCGTGCCCTGCCGGCGCCGCCCAAGCTCCGTGCCCTGCCGGCGCCGCCCAAGCTCCGTGCCCTGCCGGCGCCGCCCAAGCTCCTTGCCCTGCCGGCGCCACCCCTGCCCAAGCTCCTTTCCCTGCCGGCGCCACCCCTGCCCAAGTTCCTTGCCTTGATGCCGGCTCCGCCATTGATGAGTGCCTTGCCGGTTTTGCCCTTGCTATCTGTTGGGGTCCCTGTTTGGCTGGAGGCCTCCTGGTCTCTCCGTCTGGTTCTGCCCTGGTGGTCTGCCGGGGTTCCTGTTAGGCCGGATCCTCGCTGGTCTGTCCCTCCTGCTCCGCCCTGGTGGTCTGCCGGGGTTCCTGTTAGGCCGGAGCCTCGCTGGTCTATCCCTCCGGCACCGCCCTGGTGGTCTGTCGGGGTTTCTCTGTTAAGCCGGAGCCCTCTTGGTCTCTCCCACTGGTTCCGCCCTGCTGGTCTGCCGGGGTTCCTGTTAGGCCGGATCCTCGCTGGTCTGTCCCTCCTGCTCCGCCGGGGTTCCTGTTAGGCCGGAGCCTCGCTGGTCTGTCCCTCTGGCACCGCCCTGGTGGTCTATCAGGGTTTCTGTTAAGCCGGAGCCCTCTTGGTCTCTCCCACTGGTTCCGCCCTGCTTGTCTGCCGGGGTTACTGTTAGGCCAGATCCTTGCTGGCTCGTTCCTCCGGCTCCACCCTGGCCCACTGCTGGGACTCCTGGACTGCCTGAGCCTCCTTGGCTCAGCCCTCCCGCCCCTCCCTGGTCCCTTTTAATAACTGCTTGGGTTTTCCTGTTGGCTGACTGGGCTCCCTTCCCTCCCTCCCCTATTTTGTCTGTTTTGATTTCCATGTCTTGTTTTCTGTTGTGTATCAGTCTTGTGTTGCCTTGCCAGTACTGTCATGTTCCTGTCTTGTTTTTGGGTGTTCCTCGTTAGGGACGCCAGGTGGCGTCCCTTTTGAGGGGGGCTAGTGTCAAGGTTCTGTCACTTCTGTCTAGTGTCTTTCATGGTTTTGTGACAGAGCCCTGACACTCACGTCATGTCATTGTTTTAATGTGAGTGCGCGGCTTCGAGACTGCTCGAGCCGTGTGCTCTCGTCTGCGTGTCCTGTTTCATGTTGGAGCGTGGGGTTCGGATCCCGGCACTCATGTCTTGCTGAGTTTCGGTTTCGTGTCGGGGACCGGACACTCGCGCTCCATGTTCTGTCTTGTTGTGGGAGCGTGCGGTCTCCAGTGTTTTGTATTGTTGCACGCATCTCGAGTTATCGGCTGCGTGCTTTCTTGTTATATGTTGTCTTGTGCTGTTGCACGCAGCTTGGTTTTCGCTGGCTGCGTGCTGTCTTGTGTGTGAACACGCGGCTGATGAGTTTGCTCATTAGCTGCGTGTTTGTGTCTAGTTCAAGCACATGGCTTGTGATTGGGTTGCTGGCCATGTGCTTGTGTTTTTGTTTTGTGTAAGCGCATGGCGTTTTGTCTTGGTTCCTATGTGCCATGTGTCCTCGTCAATTGTCTTGACCCCACCCATCTTGTTACCTGATTATTGATGTAATTTTCCCCACATGTGTTCCCTCGTTACCCTCCTCATTAGCTCCCTATTTATTCTCATTGTGTTTGCAGTCTGGTTGTTAGTTCGTCGTCAAATATTTGTCTGTGTTTCTCGTGCCGTGCCTTGCCTTGCCAATCAAGTTTTGTCTGTTTCCCCTACGGGGTAGTTTTTGTTTGTTTATCTTATTTTTTATTATTAAAGAGCCCTTCTCTCTGCATCATTGAGTCCTTGCCTCATCCCTCTACCTGAACCCTGACATACATAGTATTTATTTATCAATGAACATTTATTAAAGGAAAACATTTTTTTTAAAAAATCTGTTTGCATAATTGTCATATTGTGATTTAAAAAAATATATTATTTCTTTAAAAACATAAAAATAGACTAGTAACTGTAATAGTTAAATAATACTGTAGTGCTATTTGATATATAAAACATGAATTTCATGTTTTTGTTTCTTAAGCCCTCAAAGTGCATGGCCCTGTTTACCTTCGTTATAAGTGAATTACTAGTTTGAAAGAGCTGATCAGAATGACTGAGTTATTTTCTTTGGTACCCTGACATTATGCCTCAAATGTTGTCACTTGGGCTTATCTTATATTGACTTTTCTTTAATTTAGATACCGGATAGCAAGAAAATCACAGCCGTATCTTGCTGGCCCAGCTTTTAGCCACTCACAGCCTATGATCATGCAAACTCTACACCCGATCTCTGCGTTAATGATGGTTTCGGCTCAAATGAGCCACAAAATGTTTGGTCCTGAAGTTATCAAGACTGAAATTGTTCAATGACCTTTACAGCAATAACAGCACACTGAGTGAAAGCTGAACTGAATTCATGTTCAGGCGAATGATTTCAACCACGTTTGTGTTTTCATCCCACACATAATTAGAAAAACACATACCTGTTTAGAAAATATGCACATTTAAAACTATTGCATCGGGGGGAAAAAAACTGTATTATCAACCTAAAATGGCTATTTCAAGTTGAATTTGTGTGAATGTAGATTATATAAATCTGTCTTATTTTAACACTGTTTTTTTTGTTTTTTCGGTATGTAACAAAAACACTAAGCATGTTTACAATTAATTATAATGTCTGAATGTTAGTTTGAACATCTCTGTGTTTTATGCTATGGCACACATACAGCAGTTAAACTTTTAATGCATCATGACAAATTCACAAATATACAAAAAAGTCACTATCTAATATCTAATTTAATACTCTAACATGTAAAATATGTAATTATTGATTTCTATATGCGTGTGTGTTGAGAGAGTTTGAAGTTTGTTGACTCTAAACACTTTGAGGACGGCACCTCTAATGTTGTGCTCTTGGTTCAGACTCTCTTGTGTTGGGCAGGCCATACTGACCTTGTCTGTGTGTCCACTCTCTCAATAATCAGCCTCTGAAGTGCAGCCTCTGAATACTTAACGAGGCACACAAATCAAACCGCTGCACGGCACAGTCTCTGGCTTACATATGCTTAGCACTTGGTCAGTCTGTCTGCATGCTGAAATATAATGCGTGTTGCTAAACTAACAATTAAACATGTTCATAAGCACAACAAAATAGCGCACAACTGGATGAAATAATGTGATTTTAAATTAGAAGAAACTGTTTTCTATCAACTCTTGAATAGATTACATTTATAATCAACAATTCCCTTAAAATGTTTGCATTAAATTTACTGCTATTAAAAAGAATAGATCAAAACTGCTTTAGATTCTTGTCAGAACAAGGTAATTTAATATAATTTTGCTGGTTTGTCTGTTCTGAACAGCATTTATGTTTGTAGCACACATGCACACCCTTAAAGTTGTTACATAGTTAGTCAGTTCACTATATTTTGGTGCTGAGCAAATATGCCAACATTAACCAGCTCTGTTATTGGTTTGTTTATTTCTGAACAGGTTACTACTTTGAGATCCCTTCCATCGGAGCCATAAGAATCAACACACAGGTTAGCTTTTTTTACTGCTTCTTATTTTATATATATATACATATACAATACATGTTACATTTTTGGGTTCAGTAATATGTTTTTAATTAATTAATATCTTTATTTAGCAAGGATGTATTAAAAGTCTCAGTAAAGACATGTATAATGTTACAAAAGATTTATGTTTCAAATAAATGAAACTCTTTTCAACTTTCTATTCATCAAAGAATCTCTGAAAATCTCAATGATTTCTGAAGGATCATGTGACACTTAAGACTGGAGTAATGACTGATGAAAATTCAGCTTTGCATCACAGGAACAAATAACATTTTACAATATATTAAAATAGAAAAAATATTTTAAATTGTAATAATATTTCACAATTTTACTGTATAAATGCAGCCTTGGTGAGCAGAATAGACTTATTTAAAAAACATTAAAAAAAAATGAAACCTAATATATATAATTTGGGGATAAATAGATTTTTTTTGAAAGACTGCATATTATTGATGTTTTATACAGATTGTTGTTAAACATGAAGTAGAGTACTTAAAACCCTTTTAATGGTGATAAAATCACTGTAGCACATGGCCTCGAGTGGCTCATTTCTTTTATAAAACAACAACAACAGCCATGTGAGAGACAATACTGATGCATTAAAATAAATAATTTATCTTCAGCTGATATGCGTTCACACGTGTGCTCATATCAGCTTCAAAAGTGGCTGCGGCAGCCAATCAGATTTTCCATTTTAATAAGGCCTCCACACATGAATCCAATTCACTGTAAGTTCATTCAGCTTCACAGCTTTGAAGCTCTTTGATGTTATCACAATTTAGAGATATATATGTCACGCTAGAGAGCATAGAGAGAACTATAAAGATCAACAGATAAAGCGATACAGACTTCTATATTTAGTGTCAGTGAAATTCAAATGGGACTGTGATTTCTTTAATCCACTTCCATACAGTTTTCATTATCCTCCAGCAATCTTTCCCGAGGTCCACGAAACCTGCCGCAATAACATTCCCCGAAAGCAGTCAGTCCAATTTCCCACCTCTTCTGTGTGATTATTCAGTGCTCTTCACTTCTCTCTCGGCCTTTCTTCTTTATCTCCTCTCTATCACCTTTTACTATCTGTTCCCCTCTTTTTCCATTCCAACTTTGCTTTATTCATTCGTGTCCCATCCCGCCTCCCTCTTTCTCCCTCCCGGCGTCCGTCGAACCTCCCGCAGGCGAGCTGATCAGGCGCTTGAATAAACCATCAGCTGTTCCATTAGGCTGAGTGTAATTTTATTCAGAGAACTGCCACTTATTCTAATAGCCTGCGTGAGACAGGTGTGGGCACCTAACTGTATATATATCGACAGCATCAGCCGCCACACCTGTGCAGCTCCTCAGCACCTCCTCCCCTGCCACATACTGTTATCTCCGAGAGCCGTGGACAGCCAGTGCCAAAAATAACTACCAACTGCACTTCCACAGCAATCGCTTGCACATGCTGGTGGATTTCTAACAGGAAAAACTATCCAACCTGCAAAAAGTTCTTCTAATGACTGTCTAATTTCATGGACAGGTCAAATTCAGGAAGTCGTGGCCTAATGGTTAGAGAGTTTGACTCCTAACCCTAAGGTTGTGGGTTCGAGTCTCGGGCCGGCAATACCACGACTGAGGTGCCCTTGAGCAAGGCACTGAACCCCCAACTGCTCCCCGGGCGCCGCAGCATAAATGGCTGCCCACTGCTCCGGGTGTGTGTTCACTGCTGTGTGTGTGCACTTTGGATGGGTCAAATGCAGAGCACGAATTCTGAGTATGGGTCACCATACTTGGCTGTATGTCACTTCACTTTCACTTCACTTTCAATTATTTATATAATGCTTTTCATGATACACATTGTTTCAAAACAGCTTTACGGTATATCATGGTGTTAAGGCTTATAATATCTTGATATCTTCATGCTTTATAGTCTCATTTAGCAGATTATAGCTGGGCAATAATATAGTTTTGGGTTAATAAGTTTTTTGTTTTTTATTTAAGGAACATTTTATTATTATTATCAATACTGAAAACAGTTGTGCTGCTTCATATTTTTGTGGAAACTGATCTTTTTTCGGGATTCTTTGATTAATTTAAAGTTTAAAAGAACAACATTTATTTGATATATTTTGTAACATTATAAATGTATTTATTGCCACTTTTGATCAATTTAGCTGAATAAAAACATTCATTTCTTAAGAAATATATATAATTGATGCTATACTTTTGAACGGTAGTGTATAAAGGATTATTTTATCATATAATACATTTATGCTTAATTTGAATTTATCACATGCAGCATAAATACCCAGATTATTAGTGTGATTGGAAAGCTATTGAGGTGATTGTGAAAGTGTTCAAAAGGCTGATGCCTTTACGTTTACTCTCTACCTGTGTAACATTAAAGTGTCACATTACTAAGTATAATGAGAACAATATGAATATGAATGCAGCTCCTTCATAATTGAGCTGCTGCATTGAATTGATGAACGTTTATGGTCAAGTGAATCTGTGCGGTGGCCTGCTGTGTCACTGCTCTTTTAACCCCTCATACCGCAGAGAGCGCCATTACCGGCCCACCGCTGTTTGCCTTTCTCCTTTCTCCCGTGTGAAAAGGTCCGCCTGTCATCGTCTCTGCTGAAATGTGTCCCCACAGCACGTTAAACTGTGTTTTAGTGAGCTAATGATAGAATAGGTTATGCCTGTCAGCACTTCCATGTTCCAGAAAGAAATAAAAGTGGCCTAATGCTGCAGTTTCATCAAAAGGCCACACTTACACAAGCCTGTGGCTTTCAGAGAGACAAAATATTCCCCACAGGAGTTTCTGGCCCTACATTAGTTGTGTTAAGATGTTGAAATTGTAAGATTGCATTTTTCAGTGTGTTTGCCCAGCCCGCCATCCACGTAGAGTGCTGAAATTCATGAAATCTCACAATAAACAGGAAAAAAAAGAAATTATATTTTGTGTAAATGCTCTCACAGTCACCAAAAACATGCACAGAAAAGTGGTGAAGTTATATTGTTTTGTTTAATAAAAATGTATAATAATAATTGAAAATTGAAAAATAAAATATAGCAAACCGTGGATATTTCTATAGTAAATGTAAGTTTATAAATTATAAATTAATTTTTTTTTTTACAGTGATGAGAATGAGATTTTGTCCTAAAATAAGCTTCATTTCCCCTTTTTGACTTTTTTTTTTTTTTGGTGGTGGGGGGGGGGTCTAATTTGACCCCATTCTTTTCAGACAGTTTTAGTGAGCTTCACTTCTTTGAATTATTAACCTCCCAAAGAGTGTTGTGTTGAAATCCAAAGTGTCATTTATAAATGTGTGCTTATTTCGACCCAACAAGTGTCATCCTGTGGCAGCCCACCTCACCCCTCCAGATCCAGAGTGTGCTTTCTAGCAGCTTTAATATGCTTAAATAGCTGCTTTATGATGATTTGTTATGGCTGGAAGTGACTCTGTGCAGCTGGCTTTACTGGCCCCTCGGGCGGACGCTTTAACAGCATGCTTTATGTAATGGAGCGGCGAGTCGCAGTCATTTGCTTTATGACAGAGGGAGGTGTGGACTCCAGCCTTTAGTGTCGCACTTTCAGAGCTCAGAGTGTTGTAACCTGTTGAGAATAGATTGTTTCGATTAGTGATTCTGGGTGTGTTTGTGGTAAAACTGAGCAGGAATAAAGTTCTTGTAGTATATGTGTTAAATTCTTTGTGTTTTTTTGTTACCAGGAGTATTTGGACGTTCTTGGACGGCCAATGGTGCTGGCAGGTGAACGGGCTAAACAAGTGCAGTGGACCAATGTTTACCAGGATGCTCTGGTATGGAAGATTACCATCATCATCATCAACTCAGCAAACTCAAAATTGCACTGTATAATTTCAAATATGGCCAATGGATCAGCCTGCACAGAATCTGAGCCCACTTGATCTGTGTGTTTGATTATCTTGCATAAAAATGTAGTTAAATAAAGTATCTATATTAATATCATAATCAATAGTAGATGTTAATAATTCCATTACCTTATTTTGGGTTCATGACCGAGTGTTTGAGAACCACTGATTAAGGGCGCATTTACACAACAGCATTTTCAGCTAAAAACAAAAACTTTTTATGCATTTTGGACGTTCATTCACACAACAATGACATTTTGGAGTTTTGCAAACACAAACTTTCGAAAAACGGGTTTCAAAGTACAAGTTTTTAAAAACAATACTATTTTGTGAAAATGGTGACATCATGCATTATGTGTCTATAGGTATGTACGCATGCACATAGTGTTTTTTAACAAAGAAGCCTGGCATGCATAATGCAGCAGTTTTAGTCCTTTTTTTGGATTGGTACGTGTAAACATACCCTTAGGTTACACATTTCTGGATGAAATATAGCTGATAATAGGAATCATTGAGCAAAGTAAATAGTTGGATTTTATTACATTTCTGTTGCACAGCAGGCTGTCTAATTCATAAATAAATGCACTGATTGATGCAATTCTTTCAAATGATTCACCAATTAGTGACTCAATCGGAATAGAACATCCGTATCATCAGTCTGAATCATGGACTGAATCGGTCAGGTGACTTACTTTCTGAGTGAATTAGCTTGGAAGACTCACTAACTGAACCTCTCTCACTGAGTCGTAAACTTTTTTAAATGTATGTTCATTTGTAAGGTTAGCAAAACTTTATTCAGTCTGCTTACTGACTGGTTGCTCTAGGGACAAAGTATACTTAAATATACATATGCACAGCAGAGCTCTATTAAAATAAGTCTTTTGTTTATAAATTGTTGTAGAAATGCTGTTAGAAATGTTGTTTAGCGCGTTAGGGGTTTCTGTAGGAAACACTGAAACACACGAGCATTGAATGATTTAAGACTCTTTCAGATTGCATTGTTTGAGGCGGCCACTGGCTGTGATATTGTTAATTCTTTGTTTTCTTTCCAGAATGCACAAATTTGAATCTTCACAGCTAGTTTGCTTTGTCATTGACCATATAATTTTACCACGAGTTGGATGGCGGTTTATATGCGGCAGTCTTTTATTCATGTGTGCAGTGTACTGTGAACTTCCTTTAGTTTACAGTGATAAAAACAAACATTTTATATGGCAGTATATGTTTTTGTTTTGTTTTTTACAGGGTTTGGGGCTCGTCATTACTGGCACAATGCCAGTCTTCAATCTCACCACTGACGGGGACTCCAAAGTAAGTCATGAGCAGATCCCTGTAAATAAACAACTAGTCATTTGTTTCTTGTTACCCGCAGGATGATACAAATGTTGCATTTTGGAGTTTTTGCATTATTAATGTGATCACGTTCCAGTTCTAATTCTTAGCATGTTCCCTAACTGACATTGACAAACTGTTTGAGAGCGGCATGTTTCACAATCGTGTTGATGCATATTGAATAGTGCTTGACTTTGAAGGCGCACAAGGGCATTTGAGTGTGATTCGAAGTTCGGTTTGAAGTTTAATATCAGAAATAGTGCATACAGTTGTATTTGAAAACTTAAACCACAGTTCAATGGTATGAATGTTGTTGATTTACACAATCACATTTATCAGGTAAAACGGTTCACAAAAAGCCTGATATATATATACTTTTATTTTTATATATATATATATATATATATATATATATATATATATATATATATATATATATATATATATATATATATATATATATATATGTGTGTGTGTGTGTGTGTGTATGTAAATATAGTAATTGCCTTGAATGCAGTTGCCATCACTTCCATGAATTATATTTCCAGGTAAAACTATATTTTTACCATTGTCTGTTTGGCTGGATGGTTAAGAATTGAATCAGTTGTGCTTGCACAAATCTTTTATTGTGCATTGGTAGATGAGTAGTCTTTCCATTAGATGATCAACTGTCCTGCCAAAGTGACTGATAAATGCAGAGCACATTATAATTCAGCACACTGCGTGTTGTCACATATTGCTTATTTTTCCTGGAGGAATGTTCGCTTCACAGTTTATTTGCTCTTCATTTTATGTCCTTAGCAGATGATTTCTTACCACAGCTATATATTTTTTTGACTTTGACAATGGTAATGATAACTATGATACAACAACTCAACATTATGTATAACATAAAAATCAAGAAATGTGCTTGTTTGACAAACATTTCACTCTCCAGACATTAATCCAGTTTTGTTTTAACTGTTTTGATTGTTATATTACCTGTTGTTTTGTCAAATATCAATTCTGCCCCCTTGTGGTCATTTATTGTATTTTTCAGTCTGTTGGTTTCTTTATTGCAGAATCAGTTGATTCTTGGTGTCATGGGTGTAGACATCGCCCTCAGTGAAATTAAAGAACTCACACCGCGGTATAAGGTAAGTGAAATAAATCACTATCTCTGTCACTTTTCTTTTGATCATCAGTCATTCATTTGCATCTCTGTGCACAGCTTGGAGCCAACGGTTACACGTTTGCCATAGATCCTAATGGCTATGTGCTGCTGCACCCCAACCTTCAGCCTAAGGTGAAAAACGTTTGAGTTTGTAGACCTTAAATTTAGTCCAAAATGTGGTTACTTTCTTTTTCTATCTTCCATTTTTAAATGCATGTTCATCTCTGTAACCATAATAATTATTTTTTTCCTAATGGATTTGTGTAGATCATTAACTTCAGAGAGCCGGTCACATTGGACTTCTTGGATGCTGAACTTCCAGACCGCAACAAGGAGGAGGTGAACATCTCTACAACAAGTTCTTCCTGCAAATGTGCCAAATACATTATTAAAATGTCATTAAATTACTCCTCAGACAACATGGCCCAGTTTAGCAAAGTAGGACATGCTTCTGGATGAAGATAACTTTTGGTCTTGGAAAAAAAATCCCCAATTCACTTAGTCTGTTTGGGATCAATATTTTTAATTAATACTTTTATTTAGCAAGAATGCATTAAACTGATAAAAAGTGATAGTGAAACATGTATAATGTCTATTTCAAATAAATGTTGTTCTTTTGAACTTTCTATTCATCAAAGAATCCTGATATTAATAAATGTATCATGGTTTTCACAAAAATATCAAGCAGCACAACTTTTCAACATTGGTAAAAAAAAAGAAATGTTTCTTGAGCAGCAAATCAGCATATCAGAATGATTTCTGAAGGATCATGTGACAGTGAAGACTGGAGTAATGATGCTGAAAATTCAGCTTTGATCACTGAAATACAATGCATTTTAAAATATATTTAAATAGAAACGTTATTTTAAATTGTAATAGTATTTCAAAATATTACTGTTTTTAATGTATTTTTGATCAAATAAATGCAGCCTTGGCGACTTCTTTAAAAAACATTTTTACCAACTTCAAACTTTTGAACAGTAGCCTACCTGGAAAACTTTAAAGCGATTTGAGAAAGCATAACTTGATTTTAAATCATTTAAATCCCTTTAATGTGTTTACAATCCAAGAACACACTGCAAAACAGTTATATGATCTAGTTATATGATGAGACCATTTTAAATAAGGATAATGAAATAAGGTAACATAATCTTAAGGACTACAGAGGTGTTGCCCTAACATCTGTGATCATGAAGTCATTTGAGAGACTGGTCTTGGCTTATCTGAAGGACATCACTGCACCCTTACTGGACCCCCTGCAGTTTGCTTATCGAGCAAACAGGTCCATGGATGATGCAGTCAACATGGGACTGCATTATATCCTACAAGTTACAACATCTAGACAAACCAGAGACTTATGTGAGGATCCTGTTTGGGGACTTCAGTTAAGCTTTTAATGCAATCGTCCCAGCACTCCTCAAGACCAAACTAACCCAGCTCTCTGTTCCTAGCTCTATCTGTCAATGGATCACCAGCTTTCTGAAAGATAGACAACAGCTAGGGAGACTGGGGAAATTCATTTCAAACAGGCGCACAATCAGCACTGGTGCCCCCCAGGGATGTGTGCTCTCCCCACTGCTCTTCTCCCTCTACACCAACGACTGCACCTCTACTGACCCCTCTTTCAAGCTCCTGAAGTTTGCAGAAGACACTAAAGACATCGGCCTCATCCAGGATTGTGATGAGTCTGCATACAGAAGCAAGGTTGAGCAGCTGGCTGTCTGGTGCAGTCTTAACAACCTAGAGCTTAACACGTTCAAAACAATGAAGATGATCGTGGACTTCAGGAGAATCAAGCACTCCCTCCGCTCACCATCGTGAACAGCACTGTGGCTGCAGTGGAGTCATTCAGGTTCCTGGACACCACCATCTCTCAGGACCTGAAGTGGGACAATCACATTGACTCCAAAGGCCCAACAGAGATTGTACTTCCTTCACCAGCTGAGGAAGTTCAACCTGCCACAGGAGCTGCTCACACAGTTCCACTCAGCTGTCATTGAGTCTGTCCTGTGCTCTTCAGTAACTACAGAGAGTACAGAGGACGATTCGGACTGCTGAGAGCATTATTGGTGCTCCCCTGCCCACCCTTCAAGAACTGTAAATATCCAGAGTGAGGAAAATGACTCAGAAAATCACTCCAGATCCCTCACATTCAAGCCAGATTTTTATTTTATTTTTTACTTTTACCATCTAGCAGGTTCTACAGAGCACTAAACACCAGGACTGCCAGGCACAAGAATAGTTTCTCCCCCAGGCAATCTACCTCATGAACTATTAAATGTTGTCCCCTACTGTTCAATAAAAAGATGTGCAAATACCACTTTTATTTACTTAATACTACCCTACATCTTATTCCATTCCTTGTAAATTCTATTCTATTTCATCTATGTACCACAACAAATTTTGTCTAGTTCTGTTACAAATGTGTATTTTCTTATTATCAGTGTTGTTGTTGTATGTGTACTGGAAGCTTCTGTCACCAGAACAAATTCCTTGTATGTGCAAACACACTTGACAATAAAGCTCTTTCTGATTCTGATTCTATCTTGTATTTATTTTTTTGTAGATCCGCCGTCAAATGATTGATGGCAAAGCAGGACAGAGGAGAATCAAGACACTGGTGAAGTCTGTGGATGAGGTGAGACACATGACCTCTTACTAAATATAATGGCATACAGTGTAATGATCTTACGGCTGGTTGGTAATGTGCTGCTATTTCTGTGTGTATTTTCAGCGTTACATTGACGAGGTCCAGAGGACGTACATATGGAGTCCTGTGGAGGGTACAGATTACAGGTCAATATGACACGCTCATTCATACTGCATTTCTGTTGATTTCAGTCACTTTCTCTCTACATCCTCTTGGCTGTTTTAAGTTTAGACTGTGAAACATTCAATGCAGTTTTGTTGAAATTAGTCATGAATTTTAATTAGCATCTGTAACCTGCCAAAATGAGCAGTTATAGTATGGTTCTCTAAGTCAGTCTTTTCAGCAGGGCATTTTGGATATTAGCATTATTTTAATGAATTTTCATATATTTTGTGCATGGTCATTTCCATGAATGAAGTGCAAAATAGGGCTTGAAACTCCTTTTTATTCTTGTTCTTTGTTAAATAAACTTGCCTTACCTAAATAGAGCTAGCAGGGTTGGAAGTCTAGTTAGTAGTTACCCAGTTACTTATATTACAAATAAATTAAAGAAAAATATTAGTTTTATAATGTTGTGCTGTCAGCACCACTGTATTTGAATATTATTATTTTTTTCTTACTCAGTGTTTTTGTCTTGTTTTCCAGAAATATCTAAACATTCTTAAATCAAGATACATTTACTTAAGAAGCAAAGTTATATAATGTTTTCTGAAAAATCTATCAAAATTGAGCTCTTACTAAAAACAAGAAAATGTGTCTGCCATCCAAAATAATCTTGTATTTTAAATATAAAATCACTTAATTTTTTTTCAGAAAATAAGACTTAATATCTTAAGTTATATTGCTTCTCCAGTAATTGTATGCTGATTTAAGAATGTTTAGATATTTGTACTGGGAAAAGAGTTGTTTTTCCCCCCTTCTTCAGTGCAGACCCTTAGATTTATAAATATTTTTTAAACATGTAACATTTCATGCTTTAAACTTGTCACATATCATGCACTTGCTTTAAAAAGTGTGATTGGTTGATCTAGTTTGTATCCTAGAAAGTGCCAGATGTGGTCATATGCAAATGATATTGAAATTCTTCCTTTCTTTCCTTGCAGTCTTGGTTTAGTTCTGCCTTCCTACAGTGAAAACCACATCAAGGCCAACCTGAGCGACCAGATCCTCCAGGTCCAGTGTAAGTACCAGAGGCAGGCTAACGCAAAGCCTGCTTACCTTTCTTTCTTCCCAAAAAGACTTCCTGTTCCCCCTCCCGCCCCTCTCGTCCAATCAACGGAAGCCCCTCCCCTTTCTCTGACATCACAGCAGCGTCGGGTCCGAGCGTGGATTCCCGGCGAGCGGCGTCGTGTTTCAGCGCTGGGAAAGTGAGAGTGGACGTGTTCTTCTGTGAAACCCCACCCCACCTCTTCCCTCTTCCCTCCTGTCCTCATGCTGTTCTGTACTGAGGTGATTTTTCTTTCCCTGCACGGATGCAAAGAAAAAACCCTCACTAAAAACCAGAGAGGTGAAAGCTGTGGTTTTACTGTGTTTACTGAGTTGAAAATAATGGTGACCATGTGCTATTATTTTTTCTTTTGCCGAAACATTAAAAAATGCTCTCGTCTTCTCTCTCACAATGACGATTCTGAAGCATCTTTTGTCTGGACAGGTTTTGTGTTTTTGTTTTTCGTTAGTGAGATGTGAAAAGAGGCATGCTTTTGCTTTTCACTGTGTGCTTTATGTGTTCAGTCGAGTTTATTATTTGCTTTGATTCGTGTGGATGCTCACTGTGCTGTATTGTTTGTCGACAGCTTTGGAATCAGTCAATAAATAAGAAAAAAGTATCCCACAATGCCCCCTGATGGGCCATTGTCCCACACGGGAGATGGAACGCATTTGGTTTTCCTTTCTTTCCTTCTTTTTCCTTGTTTTTTGATTGCTTTTGTTTGTCCTTTATTTATATACATAGATATACAGTATGTATATATATATATATATATATATATATATATATATATATATATATATATATATATATATATATATATGTTGTATTTAGTTGCATTAGTTGATTTTAGTCAGTCTCTCTTGTTTGTTTGATATTTTGTTGTTCTCTTTCATTTGGTTAATTTGTTCTTTATTTCTGTTTTATTCATTCTTTAGTTCTTTTGTTTGATCTTGAGTTGTTTTTTTCTGCTGTTCTTTAATTCGTTCATTTGATGTTTCATCATTCACTTTTGCTTGCATTTTTGTTTGTTTGTTCATTTTTTTTTGTGTGTATATTTCATTCTTTTGTTCATTTTTATTCCCATTTCGATTTTGATTAATTCCTCCTTGGTTTATTTTTTGTTATTTTGTGCATCTTTCATTCTCTCTTATTTGTTTGTTTCAGCTTTTATTCGTTCTTCAGTGTGTTTTGTTTGATCTTTTTCATTTGATGCATTTATATCTCTTTCAGTTCTCCCTCTCTTTCTTTCTGTAATTTGTTCTTTAATCTAATTTTAGTTCTTTCACTTGTTATATTCATTCTTTTGTTTGGTTTTAGATGTTGTTGTTTTTTACCAGTTATATTTAGTTTATTCTTTTGTGTATTTTGTTTGTCATTACAGTTGTTTTGTTCCTTTTTGTTTGTTTGAAATTTAGTTTGTGTTTGTGTATATATTTTTTATTTATTTATTCGTTCATTAAGTCTGTAGTTCATTCTTTCGTTCATTTTATTTTTGGTTTCTTTTGGTTTATGCTTTCATTCCTCTTCACTTTAAAATTTAGTTTTTCTTTCTTTCTTTCTTTCTTTCTTTCTTTCCAAAGCGTTCCTCTCTTCCTAGCTCATATGTGATTCTCATTTTGTGACACTTTATTTTTCTCCATGTTTTGTCATACGGTGAAGGTTCATTAGCTCTGATTCTGCTCCCATGTCCTCAGATGTTCTCTCCTCATCTCCGTCATCGTGGAGTTCGTTCACTGCCTCCGTCTACTTGTTGCATATATTCTTTGCGACATGTCATTCATGTTGGTTTCCTGTTCTCAGTTGTTCATTACTGTTTTGACTGACTTGATTTTCCTTCTTTTGAGAAAAACAATATTTTTATTCAAACAGTCATTGAATAAAATATTGTCTGTGACCCCCCTCCTCCCCTTACCCGTCCCCCCTGTTTCTTTTCTGCTCTCTCCTCCTCAGACGGATCAGTCTTCAAGGGCAAGTATACACCATATTGGTCCACTACCTTTGTTACTCTACTTCCTTCCTCGTACCCTTGTCCTGAACTCCCCGCTGACGCCCACCTCCACCTGTTCCAGCCTGCTTGCCTCCTCTGTTCCTCCTGCCCGCCTTGCCTTCAAGACCCTCCTCTTCCTCTCTCTCCTCCTCTTCCTCACTCACTCTCTCACTCACCCACCCACCCACCCTCTAACTGCGGCCTACACCCACATCTTTCTCTTTTCTCCTTTTCAAGCTCTCTCTCTTTCTCTCTCGGCTCGGACAAACGTTTAAGGTCTCTCCCTGACATCTCCTGAAGAATAAAATATGATCTTTCTCTCCCTGTCAAACGTATTCTGATCCCTGTGTCCATTATGTCTGGGAATATTCTCCTCCATCTGTCTCCTCCTCCTCCCTTCTTTTTTCCTCAGTGACAGGGTTAAATTCTCAGATTGGTGTATTTGCTGTAGAAATTGTCAGTTGTTATTTGTCACGGCTAGTAGACGTCCTACTCTAGTCATATAGATGCTGTATTTAGTTTGAAAGCATCCCTAAAGTAAACTTTAGCCTTTCAGTAGTACAAGTTAGTATTACAGTCGTACAGATATGAGCTTATTGTGGTTGTTATTGAGAAGTTATGATTGCACTTTGAGTGTAGCATATTGTTGTCTGTTTGTTCTGAAATTTTTACCAAAAAATGAAAACTCATCATTTACTCTCCCTCATTTTGTTCCAAAATCATTTGACTGATTTTTTTCCATTAAACACAAAATAACATATTTTGCAGAATTTACATACTGCTTTATTTCATTCAACAAAATATATAGTGTTTGTCAATCTCCAAAAAGATAAAAAAGCACCATAAAAGTATAATAAATCATAGTCCGGTCTTGTGTGCTATAATCCGAGTCTTCTAAACCAATATAAAACCTTTTGTGTGAAGAACCAACCAAAATCAACATTTGCCCAATTTTTTAAAGATTTTCTGTACAGTTATTTAAAAATGTATTTATTACCCACAGAATGCATTATATGACTTTAAAGCTTTTTTTAAAGCCTGACATTACCTGATCAGTGTTAGTTTAGTATTATTTATATACTATTATAGTATTTCTTAGTATTTTGAATTAGTATTTATTTTATGTTTTCTGTGTTCATTTTAGTTTAAATTTTAGTCACTTTATTAAAGTGCTTTTATCATTTTTGTTTTTAAATGTTTCTATTCAGCTTTCATTTACTTTCAGTAATTTTAGTACTTCAGTTATAACTTATTTTAGTTAATTGTTTTTCATCTAATATGTAATATAATATTGTATTTCATCTAATATAAAACTTTTTTATTGTTTTATTTTATTTATTTAAAAAAAAAGATAATACAGTGCAATTAGTAGTAATTCAGTAAATGCATTTTAATCTGGATTTAAATGTGGCTACTAGTTTTATTTAACAGTAACAGTGCCCCTGATCAATATATGCTTTCACTGAGAAAAGAGCAGCTTGAACATCCTCCAAAACATCTCCTGTTGTGCACCACATAGTTTAGAGGGTGAATAAATGATCTTGAATTTTTATTTTTGTCCAAACTCTTTAAATCTTGAAGATTAAGCAGAAGTGTTTGCCAAACATGCTAATACTTAAAGACGTAAAGATATCTATGTGCATGTATTGTTGCCTTTAGTTTAGCCAGCCAGTTTATTCCCTTAGGTTGTCTCTTACTATTCATATAATCACTAGTTCTTGTTGTGGAATGAGCAGGAATAGGCTGCAGATGAATTTGCTCGATGGCCTCCTTTAGGTCCTCTCTTGTTGTTTTGGTGACAGAGCGCTTGGTAGCGCCCGGTTTGTTTGTCGTCCTCCTCTTACACCCCTTGTTCTCATCAGCTTGACCCCTCTGTACATCTATCACCCCCCAGACTGCCACCACAGACGCTCTGCTATGTCTTCACATATCCTGACCTGCAAGTGCAAAACATTGTGGAGGGAAAAACTACCTGGGCACAGCAGTGGCTGTGGGTTTTATTGGATACATGTATTCTGTATATACAGATTAATTGCTACTTGAATGCTTGCTTTACATCACTATTGGTGAAATATCAAGACATAAAATATATATGAAATAGGAAGAAATTTTTTTTTTACCTAATTTGACGATGCTGAGTTCAAAAATACCAATAAAAACTTTCTATCATGGACAGTTTTTTTTTTTCTCTTTTTTTTTTTTTTTTTTAGAAAATAAGATTTTTCAAATTTTATGTATATATATGCTCTCTTTCTCTTTCTCTCTCTCTCTCTCTCTCTCTCTCTCTCTATATATATATATCAAATTATATTATACTCAAAATGTATCAATGTATCAACTTAAAAAAGTATGTTCAAATACAATTTAATGACAAAAAAAACAAGCTTTTTCACAAAGCTGTCACTGTTTGGTGCAGTAAAACTCGCAGATGAAGCAAAACAGGCACTATTTTTGGAATCAGCACCCTGATGAAATTAAGCAGCAAGTGTTGCATCTCATTCAGCAGGTATGATGCAGGACGGTGTGATGAAGGTGAATGCTGGAGTAACATCAGGATAATGTGTAGTAGATTAAACTGGGTTGCCCTCTCTCTTCCCCTCCACAATGCTTGGTACTTTCTCCGATTGAGTCTCTGGAGTGGCTCCGCGGTGCCAGTCTGAGGGGCGATCACCTCCATCAGGACCCCTGCCTCACCCACTCCCAGCTAAACGGTTGGCCATGTTGATGCCTGTTAAAAACGAAAGCGGCACTCCACGCTGTTCGTGGGAAAGGCATCGGAGAACTCGCTTCATCTCAGTGTGTATCCCGAGGGTCGAGCCAGTTCTCCGATTTGCAGAAGAAAGAAATTGGGATGAAATTTGAATCAAGCCAAAAGTGTCTGCTTTCCAAATTACTCCATTATTTCGGCCAGTGCGACTCCATTGAAGGCACCATCGTGGCTAACGCTGGTATTCCCCCATGATTCCTCAGTGTTGCTATGGTAACGCTCCCACTGCGTTCCTGCACCTTTTGAAGAGCAGCTGACGTTAATTTGTTTCTCAGAAGCCTCCCTGTGTTCTCCGTCCTCCGCTTCCCCTGGATAATCTTGCCCGTTTCTGTTGCAGATTTTGAGTCTCTCCTGCCAAACACTTTTGAGTCAGAGGGACATGTGTTCATTGCCCCCAGGTAGCTTTGTGTGACTTCTTGAAGCCGCATTCCTGTTTTCGTGCATACGTCCATCGCTAACTTCCTTTTCAACATACCGTAGTCACTGTAGTCTCTGTGTGTGTGCTGTGTGTAACGTGTCTTTCCATTTTAACCCAAGTCTATGTGTTTATTGTGTTTTGTCTGTCAAGAGTCCTCGCTATCATCTGTAGGAAAGAAACAATCCTAAGATCTCAGTTGTATCTCCTAGACAGCATTAAGAGCAAATGGGGGCTTTTACTGTTCTGGGTTCATCACAAGGACACTCTTTAAAAAAATTTTTTTTTTTATTGGCATTGATGGTTCCATGGAGAAACTTAAACTCCCACTGAATATATATTTGTAACAAAAAGTTCTTTATAGTGGGAAAAAAGGTTCTTTGAATTTTTAAAATGTTCTTCATACTAAGAAAAAAAAATCTTTTTGTTTTTTTTAAGAATGTTTACTGAAAGGTTCTTTGGGGAACAAAAAATGGTTATTTAAAGGAATAGTTCACCCAAAAATTAAAATTTGCTGTAACTTTGGTTTTAACTGTAATAAATAACATTAAATGTGAAATTTTGAAGTAGAAACATTGAAATAGTGTTTTCTTGTAAAGCATACTTTTATTTACAATTTTGAAAAAAAAAAACATTTAAAGTGTAGTTGTAAATTACAATGATAGCAAAGCCAATAATGCATTGCAATGTCTTTGCCAGATAAACTTCCATTGTTAGTATATTATTATAAATGTGATTTGTGTTTGTTTTTACAAACTTGAGCAACAAGTTGATAATATTTTCTGTGGTAATTATTTACAGCTGCTAATAAAGCATGACTTGTTTTTTGAGCCTGGAAAACTCCTGCTTTTTACATTTTTAACCTGAGAAAAAGACATCATTAATCTTACATAATCTCACATATGTCTCCTTTAGTTTCAGTAGAGATCTCAACAATGTCTTAAATTGCGATTCGATTTTCCAAGATGCCAAAGTCTGCATTTACTGTAATTTTAGAATGCACTCAAATGTTCCTCTATGCTATGCTCAGTTTTATAGCTCTGCACTCTAACTGGACATCAACATTATATTTTTATTAAACAATATAAAGAAAAACAAAGATAAAGTACATTCTGAGCAGTAAACTCTGTGTTTGAATCATTGTGGTCTGCTGTCATGGATCAGTATCTTCTGACGTTCAGTGTATTCTCCACATCTCATCGCTGCAGCTCTCACGCGTGCCCTCTGTATCTGTGTGTGCATGCCGTTCTCCTCACTTCCTTACATACAGCATCAGTATCAAGGGGAAGGTTTGCATGTTAAAGCACTGATGGATCTAGAGAAGTTCACGTGCATGCGTCTGTGAATGATCATCTTTCTCTCTGTGTTTTTAAAGCATATACACTCCAAAAATCATGTTCTTAGTCAGTAGCTTTGTAATGTTTTCCAGTAAAAATGTCTCAACATCCCTGAAATTAGATTAGTTTACCTGAAAAGAAAAAGTGCATTTATTATGACTTCAGAGAATGTGCCTTGAAGTTGAATTCAGAAGTGAAAAAATGGTATAGGATTTATTTTGAAACAATTTTCACTCAGAAAGTGGTTGTAAATTTTACTAATTACTAACACATTGAATTAAACATAACATTTTGAAGTAGAGAAACTTTTTTTTTTTTTTATGCTCTAAAATACTAAAATTCAACAAATTCTACAGTGTTTTAGACCAAATGCACTGCAGCTTTACTTCTCATGTAGATTTATCTTGTTTCATGGATGTTTATGTATTTTTGATGGAAACCAGACAAAGATACTGGTTAAGAAGGTTTTTTTTATTTTTTTTTATTTTTTTTTGCAGTGCAGTGCAGTTATGTTTTATGTATGTAATTATGGTGTTTTATGTGTTTAAGATGTATACATGAATGTGGAAAAAAAAATTAAATGCAAAACTCTCACTGTCTGTTCTATAATATAACTGATTATGATGTTCATCTTTATCAGAGAGAGTTTTCCAGTGTGGAATGACGTGTGTTTTCCTCAGGGAATACTGCAAAGACCTGGAGCTGTCCAACAACAACACAGAGTTCCTGCTCAACTTCATCGCTCTGATGGAGAAGGTCACGCCAGACTCCAAACAATGTGAGGCTCACAGATCTTGTGTGAATTATTCAATAACTTAACGCCATTTTAAAGGACTTTCTGCCATTAATTTTCATTGCACAGTCGGTTGAGCATCATATGTTCCTGTTGAAAAGAACATCAAAACAGGTCTGTTGGCTGGTTTTAGCTAGAACACTGAGCTGTAAGACCACCTTAAAACCACATTTATTATTATTATTATTATTATTAGTTTCAGTTTTAGTTACAATAATTCTGACCATAATTCACATTCTGAATCTCTCTTTGACAATTCTTGAGCTCAAAACCTTGTATGATATGATATCAGCTCATATATCATAATGTCCTCATCATTATTCCACACAGGCGACAATTTCTTGCTGCATAATCTGATCTTGGACACGGGCATCATTAAAGAGCTGGTAGATAAAGTCTGGAAGAACAAGGACCTCAACACGTATGTTCTTATTCAGGAAGAACCACTAAAATACCTCCAATTCATTAGTAGACTGATACCTTTATAAGGCATCAACATAAAAATCTCAAGCACAAAATATCATCTAGTGATAAATGGGAATGAATATGTGTGTTCTGATGCTTTAGATACGGCTTTATGACAGTCTTTGCAGCCACAGATGGAGGCATCACTCGAGTTTTCCCTAAAAGGTGAGTCTGGTTCTTTTTTCTGTATTTGTCACTGTGTTGTTTCTAATAGCTGCTAAGATAAAGTGTGTGTGTGTGTGTGTGTGTGTGTGTGTGTGTGTGTGTGTGTGTGTGTGTGTGTGTGTGTGTGTGTGTGTGTGTGTGTGTGTGTGTGTGTGTGTGTGTGTGTGTGTGTGTGTGTGTGTGTACATCAGGGCCTCTGATACCTGGGAGGAAAATCCGGAGCCATTTAATGCAAGTTTTTACCGTCGCAGTCTGGACAACAAGGGCTACATCTTCAGAGCCCCCTACCGCACTGGTGAGTGTGAAACACATATCAGATGACTGCACATTCTTTCCCCTCATATAATAGTCTTAAGACAGTGTTTTCACAATGCAAAATGTTATTTTTTTAATAATGTATTTACTATGGAGGAAAAAATATATAATGTAAAAAATTATTTGTTTAAATAGTTATTATGATTCATTATAATTTATAATATTGTATATAAAATATATTATACTATATTCTAAATTATATTTAAATTATTATTTTTAAATGTAATAATTATTATTAAATGAATATATATATATATATATATATATAAATGTATAATTTATTGTCTTTTAAGTGAAAATAGTTCAAATTTAATTTATATTATATATTTGTATATTAACAAATATATGCTATATTTTGTCATATTTAATATATATTAAATATAATTAATTAATTATATTTTTAATAATAATAATAATAATTATGATTTGTTTATATATATTTATAAATTTAATATTAATTTATATATTATTAATTATATTCTGATATATATTTTATAATTTAATAGTTTTCAAGAGCTGCTTTTTTTGTTTCGTTATGTTGTCCAGCCAATGATGAATCCATACTGAATCCAGAGAACGACACCATCGGCATTCTGGTTAGCACTGCAGTGGACGTTACCATAGGAAGCAGAAACCTCAAACCTGCAGGTAAAATACAACTTCACGTACAGTGTATGTGACTCAGGGACAGGCACACGTCTGCCTCTGGTCCACATGGAGGCCTTTTGACAAATGGCACAGCTTATGTGTGCAAACAAAGGCAAGATCAAATGTGGGATTTGAGATGATGAATCAGTAGCTTAAGAAATTCATCATAACTAATAGACAGTCGGCAGCTGCGTATGAATACTGGATCTCTCTCAGTAAAATAAATCCTGAGACATTTTGCTATTTTTGACTTAAACCTTTACAAATCGACAGTGATATGCTGCGCTTCTTCCCTGAGCTCCTGATCATCCTGTTAGGTCAGGATTACCTGACATGTGGATTAGAAGAGATAAGTGCTGCTTTATGAATCGGGCTTTAGAAGAATGACATATTCTGCTCTGAACATTGTTGAAAAGTTGACTCTGGTGAATTATGTCGATGTAAATATGCCACCAAAGTTAAAATGCCCCTATAATGCCATTTTTACGGTTCCTAATGTTGTTTTGGGAGTCTCCTACAATAGGTTCACATGCATGCAAGGTCAAACAATGCTTGGGTTTTCTCAAAATATGCATTTAATATCACCTCATTTTCCAGCAATGATTTCCAGCAAATGATTTGTCTGAAGCAGTTCAAAGATTCAGTCCCTCTAAACCCCTCCTTTCCGTGAGCCTACTCTGCTCTGATTGGTCAGATGGCCCAGTCTGTTGTGATTGGTCTACTGCGTACAGCGCGTGTCAGAAACACATAGTTCCGTATTTTGAACGCTCAATAGAAAATATAAACATCTATTATTTATCATACTTACAGGTTGTGATTCAGTGGAGCCGGCTGGTCCAAAAAAACTGTGTGCTGATTCATCTTTTAAAAAAAAGTTTTTTGAATAACTCCCTCAACTAACTCACATAAAACAAACAATCATCAATAAAAATAATGATGTGTTTGTGGGCGGGGTCAAGTTGTTCGTCAAAGAATCCAGACAATTCACAGGTTCTAAAAAGCAACGCAACTGTTTCCAACTTTAATAATAAATCAGCATATTAGAATGATTTCTGAAGGATCATGTGATAATGAAGACTAGAGAAAAAATGGTGGCAGGGCATGTAAAATTGTGAACTAACTAATAATGATTAAAATAAAAATTTACAATATATTGTTCATATAAAAGGAACAGTTGCAAAAGCATTTTAATTGTAAGGTGAGTGGAAAATGGTGAGGATCCCAGGTTTTAGGGTTTCTCTTTTCACTGTGTTTCTGTCTTACACTCTCTTAGTTGTGGGTGTGAAGCTTGACCTTGAGGCCTGGACCGACAAATTCAAGATCCTGGCAAGCAACCACACCAACAGCAACCGACAGAGTTCTCAAACGGTAAAGTACACACACACACACACATATATGGCTATACTCAAGCACATGCTGCTCTAAATACTGTTGTTTCTGCTTGACAGTGTGGACCAACCAGCGGCTGTGAAATGGACTGTGAGGCCAACAGTGATGTAAGAGACTCCTAATGCACTCAGATCAGTCAATACTGAGATCTATAGCACACATCCATACATTCACATCCCTCTTTTCAGAGTTTGTCCATTAAGTGTAGCCGATTAATCTAGTGATTTTCCATTAAAACGACTAGTGGCAACAGTAATGCAGTCACTCAAAGCTGTCCGTCTTTCTTTGCAGGACTTGCTTTGTTATCTGATAGATGACGGCGGCTTCCTCGTCATGTCCAATCAGAAAGACTACATGAATAAGGTCAGGACGTTCAACAGCAAAGTGAAAACACACTGTGTTTGCTTCTGTTTCTCACTCTGTGCTCTTCCTCTTCAATCTGTAGATTGGGATGTTCTTCGGCGAGGTCGATGCCACCCTGTTTTACGCCCTCTATAACAACTCCTTCTACAAACGCAAGCAGTCTTATGACTATCAGTCGGTGTGTGACCCGGTGCCCAGCAGCAACACAGGGGCCGCCCCGCGAGGAGTGTTTGTGGTACGAGCGTGGATGGATGGGATAAGTCGATGCTTCCTAATAATCTGATTCAAATCTTAACCAGACACCACATTCAATCCAAATGAGATCTATTTGAAAAGCCTGCTATAGATTTTAAACAATCTGTTAAAAATGAAAATTTAATAAATGGATAGGTGAGTATTCAAATGATCAAATGGCATGTGTTTCCTCTCAGCCTACTATTGCTGATGTGTTAAACGTTGCCTGGTGGACGTCAGCAGCTGCCAGGTGAGTTTCTGTCTTACAGTCAATTACAATGTCTGATATCAATGATGTAGCAGCTTGTAAACACGTGCAAACATCATACGCTCACACTCAGGAATTTGTGTGTGTCCTAAATTGTGTGGGAAACAAGCTTATAAATCAATCAATTTTTTTGAGAATGTAAAAATGCAGGATGTTTTCTGTGAGGGGTAGGTTTGGGTGTAGGGCGATAGAATATACGGTTGGTAGATATAAGGATAGTAAACCAGACATGTGTGTGTTGTCCTCTATAGGTCACTGCTGCAGCAGATGCTGTATGGATTCGCCTATCAGAGCTGGTTCATGACAGGTGTGTGACGTTTACATTGATTTTAAAAGGTCTTTGTTTAAGTGGATCAATAAGAAGACTGATCTAACATGTGTTAATGTAGATGAGGTGGATGCTGAAGGAATGGAGTCTAGAGAGTCCAGCTGTGTGACGGTACAGACACAGTTTTACTTCAGTAACATCAGCAGTTCCTACAACATACTGCAGGACTGTGACAACTGCTCCAGGTCAGACACACAGCTGTCATGCAGGCAGTATACATCATATACACACAGACTACAGGTGGTTTTTAATAAGAATGTGTCTGTTTTACAGGTTAATTCATGCTAGGAGAATAAACAACACCAACCTGCTGTTTGTGGTGGCTGAAAAACTGTCCTGCGACTCCTGTGAAATAGAGAAACTGTCTCAGGTGGAGACGGAATGTATCCTTACTCATAAATGTGCATTTCTTGCATTGGTTTTAATTTCTGAAATTATGATGCAATGTACGCTGCTGTTCAAAAGTTGGGTTTGGTTGCATTTATTTGATCAAAAAATAATTTTGGAATATTATTGCATATATGTTTTCTGTTGTATATATTTTAAAATGTAATTTATTCCTGTGATGCAAAGCTGAATTTTCAGCATCATTACTCCAGTCTTCAGTGTCACATGATCTACAGAAATCATTCTAATATGCTGATTTGTTGCTCAAGAAACATTTCTGATTATCACTGTTAAAAAACTGTGTAAACTGTGATAAAAAAATATTTTTTTGATGAATAAACATTAATTTTCTTCCAAAAAAAAAAAAAAATTCTTACTAATCCCAAACTTTTGAAAGGTAGTGTAAAATTGCTAAATAAATAAATAAATAAAATAAATTCCTTAACACCCACCATTTCTCAGACAAAGAAACAAATACATGTGAAACAATAGCCACAGCCCGGTATAGAAAAGGAACCACCACCTGTTTCGACTACAGTGTTTTAGTGAGTACACATCCACATTTCTACTTGTTTATTCAAAGAAATGTTCTGGAATATTTACAATTGAATGTCTATGGAAGGCATAATGAGCTCTGTAAACCCCGCCCACAAGAATAACATTAGTGATGCATAACCAAGACTGTTTAAGCAGCAAATAAATTAGACTTTGAATACGTGCCTAAACAAAAATATGAGTTTCACAATCCTGCATTTAAATCCACTTGTAAGTGCATTAATGGAGACACATTTTTCTATTTCTCTTCCAGGAGAACACATCAGACTGTGGGCGGGGTCACTCGTTCCGCCCCTCCCCCCTCACGTTACTCCTCCTCCAGCTCCTCCTCCTGTGTGTTCTGGCCCACCCCTCTGTTTAACTCAGTCCTCCTGTCCTCCTCTCCCTTCTTCTCGTCTCCTTAATTCCGCTTTTCTCCTTTATCTCCCCGTTGCTCTAGTCATAGGTAATATAAAGGGACTTCCTCCTGCCCTTATATGGAAGCCCAGTCGTACTGCTTCATCCACTTAGCTTCACAGGTTGTTGCTTAGTGACCGTTGCAGAACTTTGTCGTCTCCTGCCAATCAAGAGCATTTGTGGAAGGAGCTAAAAGTGTCTTTGCGAAAACTGGAAGCTAGCGATGTGGAAACCGACGGCCATCTTGGACCATTGAAGAAATGGTGGAAAATGACATGGACTGTTCCCTCCTGCCTTTGCGGCCGTAAGGGGGTTGGCTTTTGTTTGACTCCGCCTCTAAAGGGGAAAGGTCATCCTCATCATCCTCATCTTCATCCTGTAACCCATATCACGAGGCTACAGGACATTCTGACGCCGTCTAGCTTCCGGTAATAATAAGAGCAGAACTTTAAGTGATTCTCAAAAAAGTATTATGAGTATTAAAAACATACCTCCATATATTAGGGTATTTAATGAGAAAGGGAAGGCGATAGATGCTATTTATTCAATTATCTTTTGTTTATTTATGCACTGTATCTACTTCTTGCCAAAATGAGACTTGTTGTGTGGTCTAACTTTTCTAGCCAAATTAGGAGGTAAGAAAACCACAGAAAAAGAAATTAGTAGTGAAATTAAAGAGGTATCACACCATTCCTTCATCCCTCACAAGGGCTTCATATATTTCTTATTTCTATTTATATCACAACCCTGATCCGATTAGGTTAGGCTTTTTATTTGTGTTTATTATTTGTATCACAAGGTAAACTATATTAATGCCTCAGTAATATAATATTTGCAGCTAATATGTAATAATGTGTTCATTTTTAAAGGAATAGTTCACCGAAAAATGACAATTTTGTCAGATTTATTCACCCTCGTGCCGTTCCAAACCCGTTTGCTGTTATTTTTTTCACCAAATTAGAAATTTTTAAGAATCAGAATAGTGACCGTGATTCCCAGCTCCATAAAAAAAGTTTCATAAAGTCCCATAAAAGCAGTGAGCATGAAGTTGTCTAAAGTCATACCATAGCTTAGTGTTATGATCAGACCCGAAAGCTATTGTATGGCTTCAGAAGACCTGGAATATCGCACATAAATCATATGGACTACTTTTATTTCCCTTTTTTTTTTATGGAATGGAAAATATTTAGGTGAACTGTTCCTTTAAATGAGAAGTGCTAATGAAGAGATTTTTGATGGATTGAAATGCAGTTTGAGTGTTTTTAGCGATGATATCTGTTTGCAGTCTTTGTAATTCTGTGCTGTACAGTTTTTCACAATCTCAGAATGTCAACCACATATTGCATCACTTCACAACACATGCTGTTTGTTTGCACCATTATTTGCACTGATGGTCTGTGAATAGTAAAAGCAACCATGATCCTAGTCAATATGGTCATTCATGTAGAAGAGAAATGTTTTATTTTTCATATGTACGTTAGGCCCAAAACATACTCAATGCAAACATTTCTAGATATGTAGGCTGGAGTAAATGTTAAATAATGTGCCGATGCAACTGAAGCATTTGCGTCTGCTTTCATACTTGTATAGAGTATGTTTCAGGCCTCATTATCTGTCATGACATTAGATCTTATGTTGAAATGTTGATAATGCTATGAAACTTAAGCAAAAATCCTTGTTTTGGGCCCTGCATCACCCTTCTTTTAGCTGTGCCTTGATGCACTTTTATATTGGACAGCACTGAGCTTCACTTTCAGTCAGTTCAGTGCAGTAAAAGTCTTTTATGGGCCTTAAAACTCACAGGTTGTGTTTGACATCGAATACTATCACACTGCATACTACATTCTTCATGTTATTTAAAAAAAATGCATTAATATTCACTAATGAACATTTTATGCTTTATTCTGGTCACATGATTGCTTAGAGGACCAATTACATTTGTCAAAATAACCATTACAATAAATGGAATACAATATTTATCATGATTAGCCGCGGCCTATTAAGAAAAACTGTTATTTTGCCTTTTACTAAAGTTTGTTTAAAATGTCTGGTCAAATAATCAAGTCAAGAGTGAAATAGTTAATAAGATAATCACAGTTGATACTGCTTCTGGTCATTCATCACACCGGAAATGGCAGGTCAAGTTGAGTGCATTGCATTGTGGGATACTGTTTCAAGTATTCTACACATTTGGAAAACCTGCATACTGTGTACAATGTGCATACAGCAGAAATAGTATGGTTAGTATGCTAGTATGCTATTCCGGACACAGCTCGTGCCTCCAAACATCATCACCTGACTGATATAAGGGAATGCATTTTTTTTTATTTAGAGTATTTTTGAGCTGCAGGGTTTACACTAACCTTCAGCTTCATCCCTGCAATGTACACAAACTTGACAAGCACCTTTATTTTGCAAGTAAACGGGGCTAAATCTGAACCTCACTGGCTGATTCTCAGTTGCACGTCTGGCATTTTAGTGGCCATCTCCTTCAATGCTCCTTTAAACCTTTAAAGTTCAGTGGCAAGAGGTTTAAAGACAGCCCATTGGTTTTAGGATTGTCTTTGTAAGAGCTTTTCATGCATTCAGTCCTATTGCTAAGTTGCTAACGAGTTTTGGTAAAGTAGGTGTTGAGGTTGAACTGACAGCCCTACATAACCTCAGTCCATCTGTGGCTTCACAATGGAGGCGGTTCCTTATATAAATGTGAGGATGGCTTTTCTGCTGTAGTTTATATAAAGTGAGAGTTTATTCAAGGTTTGCTGATGGTTGAGGAAGTGAATCTGTGTTTGCCGTTATGTGACATAACTGTGAAAATAGATGATTTTATGAGAAGTATTTTGAGAGTATTGTCAGTTGTTGGTGTTGAAGGAATGATCTGTGTCAAATGAATGTTACATATCTGTCTGTCTGGAGGCAAAATCTGTTAAAGCCTGTTTTACTTGCCTGTGCAATTTTAAAAGACAGCACTTAACATGTTAAACATATCCTCTCTCTGTATATTTTAAGTTAGTTCACATGAAATGTATCATTTATTCACCCTCATGTCGTTCCAAACCTGTATGACATTCATTCGTCTGTTTGAAAACGAATGTTTGGAAAGGACATCTCCATTTGTTTTATGAACGAAAGAAACTCATGTCTGTCATAAGGGTGAGAAAATGAGAATTCAGCTTGGGTGATCTATTATTTATTTTCTGGTTTTCTTGTCTGTCAGGATGTCATGAATTTTAAACACCTTATTTAAGAGGTGAAAATGCATGTGTGATGCTAGTGGACATGATTCTTACGTCACTTAGTTTGTCATCCACCTTCAGAACTAACTTGTTAAAGAGAAAATGAGGTATATATGTTAAGCTTGATTCAGTGGACTGTACATATCACTAATATTCTGACTAATCCTGACACTGTCACATGTGACTCCTGTTTATAACCCACATCCTGATTGGATTTATAAATCAATCTACAGTATGAACATATATTTTAGACCCCATTGAGTCCTAGAAATGGGGAAAACACCATTTCTGAAATATAAGTGCAATGTCAAATGTGGTACTCTAAACAGAAAAAGAAAAAAAAAGTTTTAAAAAGACTGTATAAGCTTCAGTATGATGTGCAAAGTTTAAGCGATAGTTCACCCGAAATTAAAAATTCATCATGTACTCAGCCTCAAATTTTTCCAAACCCGATATAGGCAAAATATAAGTGTGTTTTCATACAAAATCATAATAAAAAGTATTGTAACCAGGGGCTTTCGAACTCCTTAAACGACATAATGCTTTATAAAAATATCATAGAGGCTGTCCATATTTCTTGTGCACAATATTGCAAATCATTGAGAAGATTTTAAGTTATTCAGTAAAAAAAAAAAAAAAAAAAATAAAATTGATCCTCTAAATTTGAATTTGTGTGCATTCAAATGGTTTGGATTGACATAAGAGTGAGTAAATGATGACATAATATTAATTTCTGGGAGAACAATCCCTCTAATTCACAATTTTAATGTTGAAACATGTTAAACGGCTAATGTGTACCTCTTTCTTTGCCTGATTATGGAAACAATCTGCTACTTCATTTCATATCAGGGCAAAGAGTGCTCCGAAAGGTGCAAATATGCCTTGTTCTTTATTCTGGTGAGTTGTTTTAAAACTTTGCCACACTTGTTTTTTTTTTAATTCTTGTATTTTATTTTTTGGGGGAAAGTGTGTAATTGTCTTAAAACTGGAACACTGTCGATGTACAGGGGCACTGAACTGCCCAAATTAGGGAAACACATTTTGGCAAAACACTGCGATTAAATGATCATGAATGTGTCGGTCTTGTGTCACAATTCCAAGTACACTGTGGAACAAAGTCGTTGTTTTTAAGTGGTCTGAAAGATTTGCTTTTGCCAAAAAAAAAAAAAAAAAAAGAGAGAGAGAGAGAGAAAAAAATAGTAAAGCTAAAAGAGGAAGCAGCTTGCTCAAGGGGAGGGGCCTGATGTATAACCCGCCCACTGGGAGGAGTCATTAGCTCAGACCCTCCCCTAGCCCCTCCCCCTCCAAAGCAACATCATTGTAGGCGCGTTTCCATCAGCGAGACGTGTGTATGTGATTACGTAGTCTTTAGTCTGGTGCCCGTGACAAATGTGTACAAAAAAATATATATAAAAAAAAATACAAAGGAGAAACTGAATTTAACATGAGTGAGGTTTTAAAATGTATTAACAATTAAAAAAAAATAGAACAAATAGTACTGCTAATAATACTCATGAGTTGAGGTCTGAAATCATGGTGAGCGTTTTTCTTTCGTTCGTTTATTGGATTGTGTGTTGGGGGCTCAGTGCCTCGTCTCTGGGTCCATGTTGCTCCATTTTTTTTGTACACACAACAAAAAAAGACAAGGGTAAATTTGTAAAATATTGTGTCTGTGACTCCTTGTAAAATATTTTCAAACTGTTTATTACAGAGAATCAGTTATTAAATAATGTTCATATTTTTCACTTCAGTGCATTGTGTAGTGGTTATTTTTCCTACGCAATCAACATGTTTTCGAGGCTCATTAGAGATACACAAACACGTAAACGTGATTCGAAGTCATTGGTCCCAATTTTAACATGTGTAGCATCATAATACTGTACTACATTCATAAGATGTGCTTGAAATATATTTAATGATTCATTTTTAGTTGCAGTTTTTATTTATCTGTCATTTGAAAACAAATATGAAATTACACCATATAGTCAAAAGTATGTTGACAGGCAGCATATTATCACAAAATCTATGGAAATTAATACTGCATCTGTTTTCGAAAAATAATGGTGAGAATTTAGTCAGCATAAAATCTAAATTTCCCCTCATTTACTGTAAAACGAGTTTCTTGTTACTTATTGAAATTATGAATGTTAATTATTAAATGATTCTTCCTTGCACATACTTTATTTGAAAAAAAGGGTTGCAAAACACCTAGATTTCAGTCTAATCACTTCCCAATGGATAAAATCAAGTCCCGTCCTATATTATTTTCTCATTAACTATCTTCTTTGACTCAAAAGTTATGTAAATTGGTTTGCAAACAGCATTTCATGTTGACTTTAGTTCTTCGACACAACGCTCAACATGAGTGTCATGCATCCACGTGAAAAGCATTGCAAATAATAGCACAAAAAAAAGTTGCATACAAAAACAAATTGTAGTGTTTCTGACATAATCAGTTATTAAGTTTGAAACTGAATGCACTCCTGTTGATCACTTACGTAATTAACGTTTTGACTAGAACAATTTTACACTATTAAGGTTTTTAAAATGATCACAACTGCTGTAGGAAGTCCAGGACTGCCTTATGCCAGGTCTCTGGATCATCAAGGTAACAAGGATGCCCCGCCCCCTTCATTACAACCACTTTGTGATTGGGCAGATGTCTCAGGTTGCTTAGCGACACTTCCCCAAGCTGAGTATCCTGGTCTCCATAAACTATAAGAGCTGGAGTCTGTACAGGTACATAAGGATGAGCATCACTCATCTGTAGCACATTTTAGAATAGATGGACGTGTGTTTCAGTTTCCTCTCTCTCACCTGTATGCTGCTGTACTGCTCGGCTGTGAACTTCTCTGTGCAGATGGGAGCTACAGGGATGTAGGCCTTGACCTGCTCGGAGTGCTGGAAGAGGAACGGCAGCGAGTACATGCCGCTGAGAGACGGACTGATGATCACCACGGGGCCGGTCTGCAGAGCCTCACACACCTGTCTGAGGAACACACCTGGAGCCGGCTGACCCACTGGAGCCGGAGCCGGAGCCGCCTTAGAATGACCCAAACCTGAGGGAGCAAAGACACACATGAGCGGTTTAGGGAGAAATCAGTGCGAGTGTTAAAGTACTACGTACTACATATCTATCTATCTATCTATCTATTATATATATATATATATATATATATATATATATATATATATATATATATATATATATACTGCATATTTTTTTATTCCAGATGTATTATTTAATATATAAATATGTATTTTATAAAATAAGTTACTTTAAAGTGTTTAATAGTATCATATTTATTTATAACAGGTAAATATAAAATCTTAACTTTTTTTTTTTTTTTGTTGTTGTTTACCATATTAATATAAAACAATAATATATTACCTTAAATATTAACAAAAAGGGCCATGGAATTACAACAGGTTTTAAGATGGTAAACTTAGGGCAATTTTTGCCAGAATACAGAATATTTGTAATGGTTGCTGAAACAGATCTATATAGTAGTAGATTTTTATACACTTTTAAAAAACTGAAAATATAGTATATACAGTATTTTATTTTATATATACAAATACTTTATATATATATATATATATATATATATATATATATATATATATATATATATATATATATATATAGTATATATTTTCAGTTTTTAAAAGCGTTATATTTAAAAAAATATATAAAATATTTATTTATAAAAACAAATATATATTAGTTTTTTTTTATTTATATTTATATTAAATGCTTAAATGTTATAATTATTTCTAACAGTTAAATATAATTACAATAAAGTAATACATTCTGTTTATAACGATATTAACAGTATACAATAATATAAAAATATATTAAAAATTAACAAAAATAAAGTAACATGGAATTACAACTGTTTTGACGACATGACAATTAATTTTATGCTCTACAGCGCTCTAAAGCGTCCATATTAAAAGCTATTAAATAATTATTTATAAAGGTTAAATATAATTATAACAATATTACCTCAATTGTAAATCATATTAACAATATAAACGACTAATATATTTTAAAAAATTACGAAAAAGTACCATGGTATTACCCAGGGGCGGTTCTAGGGTGAGTGGAGATCCGGGGCTTAGCCCAGAAAAATCCATGTATGTGACTTTTTATTTTAACAAATCAGAAAGATTTACCTTGTTTAAAATATACAAAAACAATAAAAAAACAAAAAAAAAACATTTAAAACATTTTATTTAAAGTTTATCCATTGTATCCTGACACATATGCTGATGTTGTGTCTCTGTCTCACTTTTTTTGTCTCTGTCTCTCAGTTTTCTTTTCTTTTCCAATCAAGCCTGACTGGCTACACTCATCCTGGTAGAACAGGGATAAGAAGCAAACATTAAGCAGTGCACTGACATACTCTTATTCTACAAAGATATCAGTCAAAGGACTTTATCTCTGTGTTTATGCATTACAGTAAACAGATTCAAGTTATTCAGTCTAGCAGATAAACCTTACCCTCTACTGAAGTCTGTGCATCATTCCTCTGCTGTGGCTGCCTCATAAAGTTTTGTCCTAACTTTGCTGTTGCCTGCTTTCCTCTTTTCTCAATTTTTTTTCTTCTTCTCATCATAACAGCTCTCCTTTTGGGCTCTCCTTGCCTCTCTCCACTCCTTTCTCTTCTTCTATCCACACCTGTCATCTTATTTAATCTAATGTCTTCATTCCTATTCTTTGTTCCAGTTGTTTTTAATGTCCTCCCTTTCTCTTCTCCATACATCTTGTCCACTCATTTCTCATTTTTCCTCCCTCCACTCTCTCCCCACTATTTTTTCTCCCTATACCCTTTTACACTATTCTCCTCTTAAAGTGTGCCCACTTCTCTACTTTGCGTATTTTCCTTTTTCATTTGCTTTGAATTTTCTTTTTGTTATAATGCTTTACAGTAAAATTGTGTTTGTTAACATTAGTTAGTGTAATAGTTAACATTTTACATTAACTACTATGTCCATATGGTCTGAAAATTATAAATTCTTTGTAATGAACAATTGTATTTGATAAAAAAAAAAAAGATTTACAAATATGAATGAATGCAATAAAAAAAAACAATTAGTTTATTGGTAATGAAGTAACTAATGATAACAAATAAACTTTAATGTAAAGTGGTTTTATCTGCCTCCCTCCATCCCGTTTCGGTCTGAACATGGTTCTTTATTGCGTTGATGGTGGTAGTTTAAGAGTGTATCGTCTTGATTTCATCTGGGCAAATCTGTCTATCACAATGTCATGGTCAACAGCAGTCAAGTTCTCCTTCTCTATGGACATCACTGCCAGGTGGTTAAGCCGGTCTTGTTCCATTTTGTTAACAAACCATGTATGTAGTCGACGCAAGGCACTAAAGGAACGTTCACAGCTGCAGCTACTGACTGGGATTGTCAGTGCTACTTGAAATACTGAATTCAGTGTGGGGAACATGTCAGTATTTAGCATCTTGAACACACTGACTATGTCAGGAATTACTTCTTTCTCCTTCCTTCTGTTCAAGAAGTTTTTTGCCACCAGGAGTTCCTCTGACTGCAACTCTATTTTATAATGTTTGGCAAGAATCTTCAGAGATTCTTCATCAAGAAAGCTGTCTGATGCTGGATGGCAGGCTTGAATGCCCTTCATAAGATCTACTCCTAGTCCTGAGAAACGGTTGTCAATCTCTTGCATCATTCGGTCAAGGCAAGGGTAGTACAATGTACACATGTGGTCATGTGAAGAACTGATTTCTGAGGTTGTCCTACATGCTGTTTCCACCACATAATCATCAAGCCTCTTCTGTTTCCGTCTAAAACCTGCAGAAGGTTCTGGAATGTTATTTACCTCACACAAGGCCTTTGTTTTTGAAAATAACTCTGTAGCACTCTGAACTGTGCGTTGTTCTTTAAGAGAGTCGTAGACTGCTGTTTTGTATTGAACTGCTTGTCCCAGGTCTACGGTTTCCCTCTGTAGGAATTTGTAGAGGCCTTCAGTGATGGATAGAAGTCTGTGAAACATCAGCAGCATGTAGACAGTGTTAAAGTTGCTGAGTTTGGACCTGAGGCCTACAGCCATTGGTGTTGAAATTTTGTCAAGACATTGCAGAATAGCACAGAAATTGTCAATTACAGCACTCACAGACTTCACCTGACATGCCCAACGTGTTGTTGACAGCTGTACCAGCTCAGATGATTGTAGTCCAAGCTGTTTTTGAACATCAGTAAACTTTTGTTGATTAACTAGAGATGCACTGAAAAGTGAATAAATGCTCTCCAGTAAATAAAAAAGTTGGTGGCTTCTGGTATTGCCTTGCATGCATGGCACAGCACAAGATTTAATTCATGTGCATAGCAGTGAAGGTACACTGCTTCTGGATGACGTTCTCTGAAACGGGCCTGTACACCCCTCACAGCTCCACTCATGACTGCAGCTCCATCATATGCTTGTGCAACACACAGAAGATGGTCAATTTTATGTGATTTCAGTGTTTGCTCTATTGCATCAGTGATGGATTGTGCATCAAAACCAGCCAGTTTGCTGAAACCAAGGAAATTTTCCTTGATCCTGCCCTCGGACGTAACGTAACGCACACATACTGCCAGTTGTTCAGAGTGCCTGTCCCTTGCCTCATCTGCCATCAGAGCATATATCTTTGAATTTCTCATTTCTTTTATGATACTTTCTGTGACCTCTTCTGAAATACATGCAATCATTTCATTTTGCGATGAGTGAGACAGGTAGGTAGCATGGGATGGAGCATTGTACTGCTGTAGAAATGGGTCAAACTGTGTGAGAAGTTTCATGCACTCAAGGAAGTTTCCCTGATTTTGACTCTGGCTCTGTTCATCATGTCCACGGAATGCAATCCCCTGCTTCCCCAGAAATGACGTCACAGCAACAACACGATGGAGGTATTCACGTCTCTCAGTTATTTCTCCTACACTGGCTCTATGAAGCTGTTCTGTAATATCTCCATGTGTTTGAGTTGTTTTGTAGCTCTTCCAGCATGTCATGGAAGCCTTATGAAGGCTACTTTGTTCATGCTCTCTGAATGATTCTAAAGCCCTTTTCCAGTTGGAGAAACCTGCACTTGTTAATGTGTCTTTGCTGTTTCGGATATGATGCTTGCCAAAGAGACCACAAGAAAAGCAGAATGCAGAATTTCTGGATACGGAATACTCAAGCCACTGAAATGCATCTAGCCAATTCTTATTAAAAGCTCTCTGCTGTGTTCCAAATTGGGTAAAGGGATACTGCTGAAGCTTCACATGTTTTGGGCCTGTCTGCAGTGTTCCTAAATCATCCCTTTCACCTTCTAAAGCCTCTTCTTTCCTTGCTGACTCATCTAAGACATGGTAAAATAGCAAGCTCAGCTCTATTATTAGTTTTAATAGTCTTCACATAACGGCATGATTTTTGTGAGAATAGATTTTAAAAAAGGCGAATAAAGAATCTACTGTATAATAAAAAAAAAAAAAAAACTTCACCCATTCTTCCTGCACATATTACATTTTATAGGCTACCTTATTCTTACTTTATACATACACTCACATACATAATACACACACAAACACTTAAAGCCAAGTATAATTATAAACGCAGGGCTCAATACACTTATATTTTTGAAGGAGCACTTACACAGCACTTACAAATTGCATAAATAATCTTATGAGGCTAATGAATCAAATATAAAATTTGGAATACAGAAATATGAAATGATGAAAAAAAATTAGAATGGTACTTTGCCACTAGGTGGCGGTAAGCCACTGCCTTAATGAGTCGGTCAGTCATTTAATCAATGGATTCGTTCGAAACAGATGATTCATTCAGAAAAAAAGTAAGCAACTGTTTTTATGAATGGGTCAGTGAATCATTTACTCAAGCAAATTTATTCAATAAACACCGCTGTGTGTTGCTGCAGAGCACAACAACATACTTTGTTTGGAACCATTTCCTTTGCGAAATATGTCTTTTTTATTATATTGTTTATTGAATTGTTGCCCTGACACGAAAAGTCTGCCACAGACCGTGCTAACCAAACATTATAACCGCTCTGTGTGTGTGTGTCCCACTGATCTATAATACAGATAGATAAAATGGTCATATATAGATCAGTGGTGTGTCCTAAAGACTGTGCTGCGCAACCGTTAACTGTTAGATGTTCCAAATGTAACGTTAAATCAGACACAATTTAAAACCGAAAAAGAAATATAATACTATGATTAAAAGTTACAGATACCTGAAGCTGTTGTATCTTGGCGTTCAAGTGTTGGCTGGGGGTGTTTTACTTCCTTTTTTTTTTGAAGAATTTTGAAATATCCATTTTAATTTTCAAATAAATTGATCTACAGTAGTAAAATACTACACGCCAACAAACCGCCTGGCTCCAAAAGAATTAATTTCATTGGCTGGATCGTACAGACGCTCATCGATGGTTGGCCAGTTTACATGTCAGTCAGAAGCACTAGACTCAGTGGGCGGTTTTTGTCGGGTGTGAATGACAACCAGATGACAACGCGTAAATTGACAGACACTGTAGACGTGAGAATCGAGAGATATTTATTTATTTATTTATTTATTTATTTATTTATTTATTTATAAAATAAATTAAATTATAATACATGAAAAACCATATATGGCACAAAAACTCAATAAAAACATTCTGGCAATAAAAAAAACATTCGCTTCACCAGCCCCCTAACGCTGCCCCCCCACATAGCCCACCCCTAACGCCGCCCCTGGTATTACCATGTACAAAAGATTCTGGTTATGTTTCATGGATGTATACGTAAAGAAGGCTATGTAAATACCATGGTACGTAATGATAATTATCCAGTACTATGGTATATGTACAGTACCATAGTATTAGCATCTAATATAATCTCTGTACATGGTATCCCCGCAGTGTTTGTGCAGCACACCTGGCAGGTCCAGGGCCACAGCTCGATAACCCGCGCCAGCTAAAGTCTCCAGAGTCCCGATCTTCAGCCAGTTTTCCGACGAGAACCGGATCCCGTGCAGCAGCAGCACGCAGAGTCTGGCGGCTCCGCTCGACGGAAGCGTCTGTCGGTAGAACAGCGGCTGGTCTCCGCAGATCTCCACCCGAACCGAGCCTTCTTCGGACATCTCAGCCGAAGACATGAATCAGACGAGAGCGAGACGAAACACGAGCAAAGTTCACGAGCAAAACACGCTGATTCCTGCGGAGAGCTGAAGAAAGTTACAGAAGTTGGAATAAGTTACAATATAAAGTATTTAATCAGTTTGGTTTGTTAATGTTAATTAATTCACCCATGAAAATGAGTATGACACAGTAAGGTATTTTTTTTACCAGTGTAAACTGTGAAGGTTTGAGTCCCGGAAGATTGTGTCAGTTTCACCAGAGAAACACACTGACCTCTAGCGGCTAACTATCAAAATACAACCCCCATAAACGAACATCGTTTCTCGACATCACCTAGCGTATTTTATGCTTATTATTAATTCATAATATATTATTGAATGACTTAACTGCATGCAGCTTTTAAAATCACTATGCTGTTACTGAATTAAAACGATCCTAACATTTCATACATTAGCCTACTATTGTTTTGACTTTTTGATTTGATTTTAAATATTTTTAAAAGGTTTTTATTTACGGTAAATGGATCATATTTAGCGTTTCACACGTTTTCCATTTGTAATGAGATGGTGATTGAAATGTAAAGAGTTATTTATTTACATATTAGGCCTGCTTGTCGATGCGAATGTTGATTTGATTCAGAATCGGTTCCTGTTCACTTCTGAATGGAGCGATCCGGTCACAATGAATCTTGGGTTCATTTACACATGTTTAAAGTGTGGTTTAGCGTTATATAATTGTGATCAGATCACGTACAAACCTGTAGTGTCCGGTGTAAATGGGCCATCGTGTCAAACAGCGCTCGTTCGTTTGTAAACCGTTCTTTTAAGTGAACGAATCGTTCCGTCCTATTTTTCTGTTCAGTGAAGTCAATAAAAATGTATGGCTTAATCATCTATTTAAGCTATTATTTTGTTTTCTTTTGTATTTTAATAAAGCCATGTTTTTTTGGGGAAGAAATTAATTAAGGTAGGAATTTGTGCAAAGACTCGGAATAAAAGTAAGGAATCAATGATTTAATGACTCACTCAAGTGAATGATTAAATGGCTTACTCAAAAACACTCAGTTGTCTTTGACTTGAATGATGGAGAAATCCATAACAATAAGATGATTATTAAGAAAAAAAAATGGTTGATATAAAATAAAAAGTAGTTATTTATTAGTAGGCTAGTAGTGGTATTAGTATTTAATTAACACATATTAATAGTTAGGCTATTAAAATAATGTTATTATTAGGCTACCACTAATTTTAAGTTAATAATAATAATAGGCGTTGTTATTATTGTAATTACTATTATCAGTTTGTTTGTTTTTGGCATATGTTTGAGAGTTGTTTACTTTAGACAGATTGGGAAATGTCCTGTTCTCTCAGATCGACTGAGGAGTAAACACACACACACACACCACCCCCTTCATCAATTCAACCATTCGAAAACAATCAAAGTCCTCAGATGAGCTCTGCTGTTGGAGTAAAGCAGCTCTTATACCATGATTCCACTCTTCTTCCTCACAGCTCTGCTGCTTTGGCCTGACACGGTTCATGGTAAGATCAATATTTTGATTCATTAAATATTGTATTTTAAGGTGAATTGTTTTTAGTCAGCCTAATTGTTTAGACTCCCAGACAGCCAGCGAACACTAGTTACTCCATTCACCATGTTTCTGTTTAAACACCATAAGTACTAATACTATAATAAAACTATGGGTAGTATTATCCACCATGCACTGTCATAGAACAAATATCATAAAACAAATAAAAGTGAAATGTCATAAGACAAAATATGAAAGTTCCCTAATCTTAAAGGTCCTATAATAATTAATTATTACTTTTTATTTAAGTAATTACATTGATATTTTGGCTGTTACAAAGGTTTGTTTTTAAAGAACAGACTAGACTGAGCTAAACAAAGTTCACAGTAAAAAAAACAAAACACTAGCTAATAGAGAGATTTATTGCACTTTCTTGATATTTGAGTAACTCTCACAAACATTCAATGTGAAAACATGCAATTACCATGGTTAATGAATATGATTCAGTGCCATGGTAAATATTAATCACTGGGCAAGACCCCCTTCGAGCACAAACAGTTCTATTTTATTATAATAACATAAGTGAAAGAGAAAATTATATTTATCAATTGCACAAATCCTTCATTAGAACATTTGAAAAACACACTTAAGAGAATCCAGAAAATCAATGTCATCACATTGTTTAGAGCATAAGAAACAAATGGTAAAAAAAAAAAAAAAAAAAACATTTTTGAAAAATGATATTTTATTTATATGTTATGCTATGTCCTCTGTAGTGGATTGACACTAGGACTCAGTTGTTTAAAAAATAAAATGACATGAAATTTTATGTATAGGCAAAAACAATGAGGTTTTCTTTAATCAGCAATAAATTTTTGGGTTTCTGGATTTTTTTTTTTTTTAACCAAAATTTGTATAAAGATGATTCTCAACTAGGTTATGAAAGATATAATGGAATGAACTGATACACCATTTTACTTTATGCAGTATGTGGGTAAAAAGGCCATAAATTAATATTCCCATTCAATGCAATGTATCTATACACTGTATCTAATTTGCATATTAATGTGTTCTTGGAGCAACATTTAATTAAAAAAAAAAGTTTAATAATTGGCAACATTTAAATAATAATATCTAATATTTCATAGGAATATTGATGTATAATTTATTTCCATATTCACTTGTTGTGTCTCCCAAAATGTCTACAGTGGACATGTATGAAATCAATGCCCTGTTCTGTAACAGAAAGTCATTTTTTGATTTGAAACCCCATAACATTTTGACATAACGTCTGAGATGTTAGTTTATGAAATACAATTTGAAAAGTAGTCTGATTAAAATTATAATTACACAGATTTGAAAATTCCGTTGGCTAATTACAGGGTCTAACTTTAACCCAACTGATAGTTGATAGTTTTATTGCAAAGCACAATATTATGTTGAAATTAGATCTCGTGTTTGTTGAGTTAAAACCGAATTATTGTATAAACATAGCAAGCATCATAGCAAAAAGGCTGACAAACTTAAGAGTTATACCCACTAATTAACATAGCCCTTCATTCATGACATGGATACCGTAATAATCATACAGAAAGAACATAGGCTAGTTGCATACCTTTTATCTTTTTCTAACCCTTTTTTTTTTTTTTCTAAATTGGGCACCTGATGGCTTTGACCTTTTTTTCCTGTCCATCTCTGTTTTTATTTGGCACTCAACAATCTTCGAGGCAGCGGTGCAGAGGATTATTTTATTTTATTTTTTAACTGCTCGTGCCGCCCCCCATGTATCATGAAAAATTGCCACCCCGGACGGCTGCCCGGTTCGCTCGTGCCAAAAACCGCTACTGCATATTCATATAGATGTTTAATGAATTTAAACATAAGCATGTGTGCACAGCTTTGAACTGGTTTCTGTGCCAGATTCTGTGTACTGTGTAGTTATTTGGGCATCACTTCATGATCATGCCATGCCACTGGGAATTTTGTGGAACAGATGTAGTTTACAGATCCAAAGGTCATGTGTGTTTAAGCCCCTCTGACACACACACACACACACACACACACACACACACACACACACACACACAGACAGAGAGAAGAAACATTACATCATTTTAAGCCGACACAAAGAATTTGCTAGATTCACTGGCAAAGAAAAACATTGAAAAAAAAAAAAAAAAATGTTAGGCCTACATGTTTTATAGACTGCGACATGTTTTTGAACATGCACTGTAACAAAGATTTCATTTTATTTTAAACAAAATTTTTTTTTTGGTTTTGGGAGTTTCAGCTTGATTTTCTTTATTACTAAATAAATCCAAAGTGGTAAAATGACTAGTGCATCTTTCTGGTGTGTTTTCACAGCATTTCGCAGTGCACTTAATGATTTCCAGCAATCCAAGGGGAGAGAGCTGGTCCTGAAATCCTGGAACGTCAACCGTCTGCCTGAACTTCCGGGAATCACTTTGGAGGATTGTGCTAAACGCTGCAAAGAGAGTCCAGAATGCAGGTCTCATATCCCTACTTTCCATCCCAGCATGCATTGCATGTATCAGCTCTGTACCCAAAACATCATTCTCACTATGTAGTTGAATGATATCAAAAACAAAAGGGAAAAAATTCTAAACTGCCAAATTTCATTTGTTTAGTATTTTTTTCTTTGTTTTGTTGGTAAATATGAAAAAGAAATATATTATTAACTATACTTATTACCGTACTTTTATATAATATATTTAAGTGCAAACTAAATGTAATGTTTTCAGCCACTTAATTTCATGTTATTTAAATGTAAATATATTATTTATTATATTAATAATTATACATTTATTTTAAAAGCAATTAGCTGAACTTAGCTTTTTGACCCACTTAAGTAATATAAGTCTTAACTAATATATCTTTATAATAATCAAATACTTCACTTGTGCTTGATATGTTAGTCAACACATCAAAATAAGTGTACTTCCTTAAAGCATGGCCAAGTTTATTAAAACAGAATGATTTAAAATGCTGCACTTTTAATTTGGCATTTTTACAATCTCCACTTTCTAAAAGTGTACTGTCTGTCTTTAAGTACACTTAAATGGCCTTTTATTTCATTAATATTATATTGTCTGCAAGTACATTTTTTAATACAATACAAGTACACACTGTATACACTTAAGCACACTTCTTTTACTCAAGGGAGTACTATATGTATTTTTGATGTGTTTTTGAACTTTCCAGAGCTTTCAATTATGAGTTTCGTCCGTCTTTGGTGTGTAAACATCTCCCCTTGGTGGGCGACAATGCAGACGTCAAGAGAAACGTGAACTGTGACCTTTATGAGATGAAAGGTGACAAATTAATTCTCAAAATGTTTTTCAGTAGATTTTTTAAGTATTAGACAGTTTGAAAGATTATAAGGAGATGTATTATGTTATCAGTCATTAAAAAGCCATATCGCTTAACCACCACTTATGATATAAGTGCCTCTGTAGTCACATGCTCATAATGTTCTGCTGTACTCAGTCTATGTAAGGAAGTGCATTGTGGGTAAAGGAGAGGACTATCGAGGGAAAGTGTCGACGACTAAGAGTGGACGAACATGTCAACAATGGTGGTCCAAATTCCCTCATGATCACAGGTATGAGATAAGACATAGCATACAGTATGTTGCATAAACTTCATGTATAATAATTGTATGTTAAATGTGTTTTTTAATTATTATTTAATTGTAACATAGCAGATTATGTGTTATTTAACACAGTACCTACGAAATACTTACAATGGCACGTAAAGGTTTTTGGACTCTCTTATTTGGGGAAGTGGTGACCCAAAATTAACAGCCACTGCTCCATCTACTTTTTTCTCACTTTGTTAAATGCAAATCACAAATGTGTGTGTGCACTTGGTTAAATGCAGAGCACAAATTCCGAGTATGGGACAACATTTTTTTTTAAACCGCATGAATGTCAATGCATTTGATACCAAAAGCAAATCAAGTTACATCTGCAAACACACATTTTGTTTTCCTTTAGAATAGCATGCACTGATAAATCATGCACAAAAAGATTGTGTATTAAAAAAGGTAAAGTTTCATGCTGAAGGAATGTTTTTGAAGGAAGTCAAAATATGCTCATCCAGGCTGCATTTATTTAATCAAAAAAAAATATTAAAATTAAAAAATAACTGTTTTCTATTGTAATATATTTTATTCCTGTGATCAAAGCTGAATTGTCAGCATCATTACTCCAGTCTTCAGTGTCACATGATCCTTGAGAAATCATTCTAATATGCTGATTTGCTGCTCAAGAAGCATTTCTGATTATTATCAATGTTAAAAAACAGTTGTGCTGCTTCATATTTTTGTGGAAACCATAATGCATCTTTTTCAGGATTCTCTGATGAATAGAAAGTTCAGCAGCACAGCATATATTTGAAAATGTATTGTCACTTTTGATCAATCTAATGCATCCAAACTGAATAAACAGTAGTGAATATATATTTTACTATAAGATCTGCAACTGCAATATTAGAATGATGTCACCTCTGTTTGGAATAGAAGGACGCCGTCTGCTGCTAATGGCCTGGAGCTGAACTATTGCCGTAATCCGGACAGCGACCCCAACGGACCCTGGTGTTACACCACTGACCCTGATATGAGATATGAGAGCTGCGACATTCCCCAGTGCAAAAATGGTAGGGCTAGTTACACATGTTTGCAATGTGGTTTACTTTCATAAGCGGTTTGTTCTGAGCAGATGTTTGTGTATGTTTCTCCATTAGAGGTGTGCATCACTTGTAATGGAGAAGACTACAGAGGTCAGGTGGATCACACAGTGAGCGGTAAAGAGTGTCAGAGATGGGACCAACAGTATCCACATCAACACATCTACCAGCCAGAGAAGTAAATATAACATAACCATGTACCACAGAACTAAAGTCACTCTTATTGGAATATTGGAATATTAAAGCAAGTTTCTGTATCAGCGCTCAAATGCTACAGATCTATTCTCAGAGCTTTTTGGCGATGAATTTTAATCATCTGGTATTGCTGTGATTTTTAGTGGATGGTGATATAATTATGTCAAATAACTTAATATCTGATGTTTGTGCAACCAGGTATCCTGATAAAAGTTTGGATGATAATTATTGTCGTAATCCGGATGCGTCTCCGGTGCCCTGGTGCTACACCGCTGACCTGTTGGTGGAGAGAGAGAGCTGTGATATACGCAAGTGCCGTGAGTATTTCTGCTCCTTACAACAAGGACACATACTTCATTTCATGGTATTTTAGAATTTTTTTTTTTTTTCTTGTATTTATTTTAAATGTTTTAGTTTTTTGGTAATTGTATGGCTTTTGTAATTCACTTTGTTTTCAATATGAATATAGACTTATGACAAGGTGTTAAAAAATTATAAATTAATGAATTTTATACATTTACAAGACTCCAAAACTAATCAGGCAACTGGTAAAACAACTATACTATAATAAAATATTAGGGATACATATGTTGCATAAAAGCACACAGTTATTTTTGAATGTTCTTCAAAGAATAAACATGCATTTTATAACTCATGTTATTTTAGTATAAAGCTACTAGTTTTTATTAATAATATATTTTCCAGTTTAAATTAAAATGAAATCAATTAAAATTAGAAATGCTTCCTTGCCAACTACCTGAAATAATTATAAAACAAAATGTTTAATTTTTTTATATTTTAACATTTTATTTTAAGCAAGGATGCTTATGGCATGCTTATGGTTTTAGTTTATTTTCCAATTAAAAATCCCAAACGTCTTCAAGCAATATGTACAATATGTACTGTCTGTGAAATCCTGAAACCCTATATGAAATATGAAACCCTGTCTGTTTGATTACAAGCATCAAAGTTTGATTTCAACCATTATGATTTCAATCTTTGACATGGCCTTACTCAGTCAATATTAAAGATATAAAGGTAAAATTTTCACAGAATGTTCTACATCTTTATGAAGGATGATTTTATGTAGAAAACAGTAAATCACAAAAAATGACTTTAGCTGGGTTTTCACAGGCAGGGTCACCTATATGTAAGAATCAACACTGCATTAGATATCTTGTTTTTGTTAGTGATTTTTATGTATTTATTTATCTTTTCATATAGCATTTGTGAAACATTATTTTAAAGTCAATATTACAGAGATACATAGCAGAGATTAAACTTGAGAAAAAAGTCAATTAAAATGCTTGCACGACACTAATAACTTTTAACATTCATTTGCATTCTGTTAGCTGTACATGAATTTCAATCTCCATGCAAATCGTTTGGATTATTATTGATTCATTCTGTTTAAAGGACACCGATCTTCATCTTCTTGAGGACATTGCTGTCATTTCCAATCGCATCAGTGCTGTTCAAAGAGACAACTATATAAACGAAAGTCAGAAACTCGCATATGGTGTTCTGTTTGAGAGCACAACATTAATAGCAGTTTATTGCATTGGGTTCACAAGTCATTGGGACAACAGTATTATTCTTTATGAATACGCAATGGTTGATCCGTCAGGAGCACATGTGTGACATTCACACAGCTGAGTTTTAAAATATAAACGGTACTAAAGTGGAGTTGCTGAAATCTGTTATTTTCTGTAATTGACAGATGACTGGACAACAAATTACTGCATCTGTCCAATATACAGCCATATTTACAACTAGTTACAGCTCTACATTGACACTGCGATAAGAAGGATCAATCAGTGAGATCTCTTTAGTGCATGAATTTCTTCCTCTTTGACTTGCCTTCTTTCTTTCCATCCTATAGCTGAGTCTCCCAAGCGCCGTTTTCGCTCCGGCTACACCACTAATTGTTTTCGGGGTCGTGGAGAGGATTACAGGGGCAAAGTCAATGAAACGACCTCTGGAATCCCCTGTCAGCGCTGGGACGCCCAGAAACCACATGAACACCCATTTTCCCCCAAAACCTATGAGTGCAAGTGAGTTAAAGGAATACTTTGCCAAAAATGAAAATGAGCTGAAAATACACTCGCCTTCAGGCGATAGATGTGAATGGGTGCCATCAGAATGAGAGTCCAAAAGCCAGAAGCAACAGTTTAAACATCATCATGATGGATTTGTTGCTTACAAACACGCAGCTTTTCACTTCACAAGATGTTAACTGATGGACTGGAGTGGTGTGGATTACTTGTGGATTATTGTGATGTTTTTATCAGCTGTTTGGACTCTCATTCTGACGGCACCCATTCACTGCAGAGGATCCACTGGTGAGCAAGTGATGTGATGCTACATTTCTCCAAATCTGTTCTGATGAAGAAACAAATGTCATCAAAACAGTAAACTGGTTGATTGTGACTGTTTATTCTTCTCTTTCTTTCCTCTTTCCATCTTCAGGGGTCTGGAGCAGAACTACTGTCGTAACCCGGACGGTTCAGAGGCACCCTGGTGTTTCACGTCTCTCTCTGGGATGAGGACGGCTCTCTGTCTGCAGATCAAACGCTGTGCTGATGACATTGAGGCAGAAGGTACAGTTGGCACCTACTAGTGATTAAAAACATCAACTACAGTTTCATTTTTAAAGACATTTTGGTTGTGCTTTATCTTTGTGGGAAGAGAAAAATCTTCATGAAAAATCAATGCACACTTCATATGTACTTAATATGCATAATGTATATACAGTACCATTAAAAATTTGGGGTCAGTAAGATTTATTTTTTAAAAAGGAAATAATACTTTTATTAATAATAACATTTATAATGTTACAAAACATTTCTCTTTGAAATAAATGCTGTTCTTTTGAACTTTTTTTATTTATCAAGGAATACTGAAGAAAAATATATCACTGTTTTCAACACTGATATGAGAAATGTTTCATGAGCAGCAAATCAGCATATTAGAATGATTTCTGAAGGATCATGTGACACTGAAGACTGGAGTAATGATGCTGAAAATTCAGCTTTGCATCACAGGAATAAATGACATTTTAAAATATATTCAAATACAAAACAGTTATTTTAAATTGTAATAATATTTAACCATTTTACTGTTTTAATGTATTTTCAACGCAGCCTTAGTGAGCAGAAGAGACTTCTTTCAAAAGCTTAAAAAAAACTTTCTAACCACAGTTTTTTGAATGGCGGTGTGAATAACCAGGTTTTCTTCTCCTTAAAATAGATTGCTATAATGAAATCGGCAAAAACTATCGGGGTGTTGTCCGCAAGACACGTAAAGGTATACTCTGCCAGAAATGGAGTGTCAGTACACCTCACAAAACCAAGTAAGAATAAAATTCCATTTAAAGTTTGCCTAAAGTATAAATTCGAGGTTATTTATGCACATCTATTTACAGGATAAACAGCAAAACACACCCAGAGGCCAACCTGACCGACAACTACTGCAGAAACCCTGACGGAGACCGTCATGGGCCCTGGTGCTACACCACTGACCGCAAGACTGAGTTCGACTACTGTGCCATCAAGCAGTGTGGTGAAGCATCTATGTCTATAGACACTCTTTTCAATCTGATTCAGTCATGTCTGCTCTTTTATCTTCTAATAACCAGGCTCTCACAGAATCTGTGCACTTTTTTGCAACTTTTTAACATTTTTTGTGCGAAAATGAGCAGAAGATTAAATATGGTGAAACATGCTGAACGTACTAAAAGCCCAAATGAGCTATTTTCTGTGAAATTCTGCAAGCATACTTAAAATCATTAGTCTTAATATTAAACATTATTCATCTTTATAAGAATTTATATCAATAATAGTTTATTAATAATGCATAAAAAATATAGCAATAATAAACAGTTAATAATACTAATTAAATAATTTATTATTTTTTTATTATAAATGATTAAAATAAATACAGTTAGTTAATTAATTAAACTATATTTTTTTGTTCTTCTTCATGTTGTTATAGCTGGAGAGAAAGTGCCAATCACTGGGCCAACAAGTAAGTCAAAAACAATATACAGTAACCAGTACAAACTTTGATGTGTATGATTGTGCTTCTAACTTGCCCTCCACTGTGTGTAAAAAGCGGAGGTTGTGTTTAACGAGTGTGGGAAGCGGGACGAGCGGACTGTGAAGAGCAAGTTAAGAATAGTGGGCGGCAAACCTGGAAACTCCCCCTGGACCGTCAGCCTTCGAGACCGGTTAGTCTTACTATAAACTCTCCCAAATTATGTCACTTTATGGAAGTGAAATTGCTTTGCAAACAGTGTTTCTTGTTGACAAATATTTTTTTGTGGCCACTACATGTCTTCTCAGGAAAGGAAATCACTTCTGTGGAGGTTCTCTGGTCAATTCCAAATGGGTGATCAGCACTAAACAATGCTTCTCATCTTGGTAACTCAGTGTTCTTCAGTAATTAATGTTCAGAGTTGGACAGCAAGGGTGTTTTATTAAATATGCACGTGCTTGTTGGTGTTTTTATGCAGTTATGTGGACCTCACGGGATATAGTGCAATGATGGGCACCTTGTTCCGTGATCCAAAGGAAGGTGAACCAGACAGACAAACTATTTCCTTCACCAAGATCGTCTGCGGTCCTACTGAATCCCACCTGGTCATGCTTCAGCTAGAAACGTACCTCTTACCAAACACAAACACAGCCTTTTACAACATGCTTTGGCTCTACATTCTTAAAAATAAAGAAAGGGGTTTTCAATGCCATAGAAGAATGATTTTTGGTTCCCCATGGAACCTCAACAGTTCTTAAAGGGATAGTTCACCCAAAAATGAAAATGACCCCAAGATTTACTTACCCTCAAGTGAGTAACCATCCGAGGTGTATGTGACTATCTTCTTTCAGATTAATACAGTTGGAGTTATACTGAAAAATGTCCTGACTCTTTCTAGCTTCATAATGGCAGTGAATGGTAGTTGATATTTTGAAGCAAAATAAAGTGCATCCATCCATCATAAAAAGTCCTCCACATGGCTCCTGGGAGTTAATAAAGGTCTTCTGAAGTGAATTGATGCGTTTTTTAAGAAATATCCATATTTAAAACTTCATAAACTGTAATATGAATATTTTATCGCTTCGCTTCATAAGGCCTTTATTAACCCCCTAAAGCCATGTGGGGTACTTTTTGTGATGGATGGATGCACTTTATTAGACTTCTATTGGACTATTGAATATCAACACCCATTCACTGCCATTATAAAGACTGAAAGAGCCAGGGCATTTTCAAATATAACTCTGATTGGATTCGTCTGAAAGAAGAAAGTCATATACTCCTAGGATGGCTTAAAGGCGAGTAAATCATGGGGTAATTTTCATTTTTGGGTGAACTATCCCTTTAAATGAACCATTTTTTTTCTTAATGTGAAAAACATTTAAAAAATCTAAAGAACATTTTTACACTGTAAAGAACCTTTGAAATGTTCCATGGATGTTAAAGATTCTTCATGTAACCATCAATTTCAATAAACAACTTAAGTTTTTAAGACTGTACATTTTTTTCGGACGCCATTCTTTAGTGTCTTGACTCCAAATTCACCCTCTAATAACCATATCTGGCTCTTCTCCTGCAGTCCTGCCCAGTTTAATGACCGTGTGTCTCAAATATGTCTTCCTCCTGAGCGCTACATCGTTCCAAATGGAACCATCTGTGAAATCGCTGGTTGGGGAGAAACAAAAGGTGAAACTCTAATCTGTTTGATCTATAATACCTCCTGTTATACACTACTGTTCAAAAGTTTGGGTTCAGAATGATTTTCTTTTTTTAACAATATGAATGCTTTTAATTAGCCAAGATGCATTAAATTGATCAAAAGTGACCAGTGTTGGGGAAGCTAGTCTGAAACTGTAGCTTGATTAGCTACAAGCTGCTCATATGTTAAAGTAGTTAAGCTACTGTCAAGCTACTCCTCTGAAATACAAGTTACAAGTTACTACCAAAAACATTGGCTACACTGAAACAATTTTTTTTTACAATGACGTATATTACAAATAATTGAATATATATATATATATATATATATATAAAGACTTAAAAACTGCAAGTATAGCATACAGTTAGCCTATAACTGTATATCATATGATACTATTATGGTAAAAAAAAAAAAAAAATACAGTAATTTTTAATTTTTATCAGGAAGTATGCATCCACTGTGGGGGGAACAACTCTTGTACACTTCTGTACACTGGAAAAAACATAGATTATTATATGTTGTCTTTAATTTTCTTTAGAGGAAAGTATTATTTTTCCTATTTATGCCCAAAATAGGACTGAGTGCACATTACTGAGTCCTAAACACAATTATGTCTGTTTCATTCATACTGGCAGCCAGAGGCGTCCTCCCACAGAAATTCCACATATGCATCACAGAAGTATTAGAACTGATTATGTTCCAGGAAATCTGTAAAATGGACAAAGGAATCCAGTTATAGTTGTGACTGAAGTAAAAGAATATGTAGCTAAATTGTTTTAAAAGTAGTGTCGCTACTATCAAGCTACTGAAAAATGTAGTTACGTTAATAGCGTTGCTACTTGTAGCTAGCTACTCCCCAACACTGAAAGTGACAGTAAAGACATTTATATCATTGCTAAAGATTTCAATTTCAAATAAATACTGTTCTTTCTAACTTTCTGTTCATTAAAGAATCTGGAAGAAAATGTATCATGGTTTCCAGCAGCACAACTATATATACTATTGATAATAATAAGAAATGATTCTAGAGCAGCAAATCAGCATATTAGAATGATTTCTAAAGGATCATGTGACACTGAAGTTTGGAGTAATAATGCTGAAAATTCAGCTTTGCATCACAGGAATAAATTACAATTTAAAATATATTCAAATTGAAAACAGTTCATTTAAATTGTAATAATATTTCACAATATTACTTTATTTTTGATCAGCCTCATCTTGTTGCACTTCTCTATGTAGAAAGCTGCAGTTCTGTCTGTACAAGCTGAATATGACACATTAATTACATCATATATAACTGGATATGATGAATTAATTTTGTGAATCATTCGTCATGTAGTGTCTGGTTAAATGTAAAAGATGTTTTGTCCTCTTTCACTTCCCATCACTGATCCTCTTCTGCTTCTCTCTCTCAGGAAAGGGGGATGAGACTGTTCTGAATGTGGCTCAGATGCCTGTACTGAGCAATAAAGACTGTAACCCATATTTCAAGGGTCGTGTCCGTGAGAATGAGATGTGCACAATGCCCTTCGTGGCTGGAGTTGGTGCCTGTGAGGTACAGATGTGTGAACTGTTTTGTTCTCCGCTTTTACACGTTTTAACGCCATGGATAATTGGATATGGATAATTTGAAAAGAAATATGAGTTTATGTGACTGGTGATAACGGTGATTCTGGTTACATGTGTACTGACCACTGCTTTTCTTTATGTTCTGACACGAAAAAGCTATTTTATTTACTTTAAGATTTAATCTTTTAATTTGAAGGATTTTTGATTGATGAACCATTTTGGTTGGATTCATCCAATTTTTGGTAGGAAATTGGATTTAGCATTTTAATTTTAAAGACTTTTGTGTGTTATATTTGGTTTGTTTTTTCTGTCTTTTGGTAGAAAATTTTATTTTTTCGCATGATAATTTTGTTCAGTTTCATACGTATTTTCATGGAAAATTTAATTTAAAAATATAATTTTTAGGATTTTTGTATGATTAATAATTTTGGCTGGTTTCATCCATCTTTTGGTAGAAAATTAGATTTTTTATTATTATTATTTTAAGGATTTTTGTATGATAAACAATTTGGGATTGATTTCATTCATCTTTAGATAGAAAATTAGATTAAATCTTTAATTTGTAGGTTTTTCTTTTTAAGATAAACAATTTTGGTTAGTGTGTAAAATCTGGCTCCTTAAGTAAAACTAGAGAACTTGCAAAACTTGCAAAAAGCTTGCAAAATGTGTATCAAGCATTAAGAGCTTCAAACATTTCCTTTCTATGCGATTATGTGGCTGCATGAGTTTTAAGTTTCTGCTTTTGCAATAGATGTAAGTGAGGATTGTGAAATGAGTAAGACGTGTTCGATGCAGGTACACTGTAACGTTCTTCTTTTTCGCTCTTCCAGAGAGACTACGGTGGCCCTCTGGCCTGTAAGAACAGCGATTGTTGGGTCCTAGAAGGAGTTATCATACCAATGCGCCGCTGTGGACATGCCAGCCAACCAAACATCTTCATCCGTGTGTCTTTTTATGTGGATTGGATCAAGAAGGTCATGGAGATGACCTGATGACAGAACAACTCATATCATAACACAACACAACACACAACATCAGCACGTCTTTTACCAGACTACTCAATCTTCTATATGCTAATATATATATAGCAGATGGAATGTAATATTCATAAAAATACTGTGTTTTATAAGGTTATGTATGCTTTTTCGTATCATTCTGAATTTGCGGTTTAATTTACAAAATAAGTATGCTTGCATTTTCGGAACATTGATATACAGGTGCACATATATTTACACTAAAACAATATAGAGTTTAGTAGATTGTATTATTAAAAAAATATTCAAAGTTATGTTTTTACTCTCCAATATTCTTCTAATATGTCCCATATATTACATTTAGTCATTTAGCAGACGCTTTTATTCAAAGCGACTTACAAATGAGGACAATGGAAGCAATCAAAATCAACAAGAGAAAAATGATATGCAAGTGCTATAACAAGTCTCAGTTAGCTTTACGCAGTACACGTTGCAAGGTTTTTTGTTGTTGTTGTTGTTGTTGTTGTTTTATTATTATTATATAATAAATAAAAAGAAAACAGATAGAAAAAGAATAGAGCAAGCTTTTTTTAAGGAAACAAGCAGTTAGTAAATGAATAGAGTGCAAGTCTAAAAGGGGGAAGTTTTTTTTCTTTTTTTTTAAGAATAATTAGAATAGAGAGTGCTAGAGTTAGATGGTCAAATAAAGATGGAAGAAATGTGTTTTTAGCTGATTCTTGAAGATGAATATATCTCATGGGGATAGTATCATGGTACCATACCATATAAATACAATGGTACATGATGCTATGATATATTAAAATCATCCATCACTGAAGCTAATTCATAGTAATACCATGGTACTTTTGCTAGTGGTTTCTCATTCTTCTGCCAATGACTAATTTTGTTTTCTTGAAATACTTGTATATGAAAAAATCCCTGATTACACATTCCTTTTACTAATATTTATGGTCGTTTCACTGAGGCAGCAGATATAATAATATCCTAGTAAACTGCCCATTGTTTATATGATTGCTGCTAACACATCGTGTTGTCAGTTGTTTAGCACCTGCCTTTTAAATAAGTGTACATGGGTGTCATTCATGACTCGTGTACTTGCTACGCAACTATGGCAAGCCATTTTATCTTAAAATATTCCAAGTGTTACTCCTCATAATTGCATTTTTACTAGTAACAATTCAGTTGGAGAGCTCTACAATTAAATTATTACTAGAAACAGTGCCAATTAGAGAACTCTCTAAAACAATTTTTACTAGTTATAATTACAATAAGAGAGCTCTCTAATTTAATTAGAGAGTTCTACAATTGCATTCTTACTAGTAAGAACTGAATTAGAGAGCTCTCTAATTCAGTCCTTACTATCAATTATGATTATAGAGCTTTCTAAATCAATTCTTACTAGTAAGAATGTAATTGCAGAGATATTAATTTCGTGGTTGTTGAACTGTATAAAATCAACAACACATTCTCGATCATGCTCGTGCACTGAAATTCGGAAAACGGCACTCTTGCTTGTGTGACATTACAGAACTATATCAGATGACAGATACAGAGATCCGCTTCGTTCACGGTGAAAGCCCATTCGACGATCCACAGTGCAAAGTTTATGTATTTCCTCATCGACCAGCACAGATCAGCCCCAGGTATGACGACACGGATATCATCCTCTTTTGGAAGGCCAAACAAAGTAGTTTCGCTTTCACAGTGAAACACACAGCATCTATACGACATGGCAGCAGCAGCAAAAACAATACTACAATGAGAATAAAAGGTACGCCTTCTTTCTGTGGGGGTGTATTAGAACGAACCGTTTCAGGGGGGCGTGGACGAGTCTCTTTTATTAAGAATATCTCTTTGGATTTGAGACTTTAGTCTTTGCATCTTTACAGATCTTCTTTATTCACCAAGAGCTTGTAACACTCCAAAGAGAAAAGAAAATTTGAAATTGCATCATATGACAAAAACAGGTATTTTACAACCAATAATTAAATATTGCATATTACTGAGTATACATTTATATGCACGTTTTCTGTGCAAGTGTGAATTCACCTTTAAAATAACTTACAGTAGCTACCTATATTTCTTCTGTAAAGCATAATCATTTTATAATTATTTGCTTGAGTCCCCATTTTCTTTTTTTAAGATTTATTTTTGCAGTTTTTGCCTTTATTCCAATAGGACAGTATAAGTGAATTGGGGGGAGGGGTGCAGGATTGGAAGGGTCCACGACACGATCCGGGACTAAAACTCAGGATACCCATGACACAACAGCGTTATCGACGGACTTCCCACAAGGCTATAGGGACAGACAGTCACCCATTTATGAATATGCATGAGGAGCAATTATAATAATGAGGTCACACTGAAAAGAGAGCTCTACAATGCAATTCTTATAAGTAAGTATCGTTATTGTAGAGCTCTACAATTACATTTTTACTAGCAAGAATGCAATTCCACAGCTCTACAGCTACATTCTTACTAGTAAGAATTACAGTTAGAGAGCTCTCTAATACAGTTCTTACTAGTAACTTTTAAATTGAGAGCTCTGTAATTGAATTAGAGAGCTTGCAATTGCTTTCTTACTAGCAACAATTGAATTAGAGAGCTCTCTAATTTACTTTTTACTAGTAAGAATTCTACTTCTACTAAATAATTAAATGTAAATGTAAATGTACTTGGAGAGCTCTCCAATTCAAATGTTGCTAGTAAGAACTGAATTAGAGAGCTCTTTAATTCCATTACAGAGATCTGCAATTAAACATCTTTAGTGTGTTTTTTACTAGTAAAAATTTTAATATAGAGCTGTGTAATTGCATTTTTACTGGTAAGAATTAAATTAAATAGCTCTCTAATTGGAATTGTTACTAGTAAAAGTTTTATTTAGAGAGCTCTCTGATTGGAATTGTTACTAGTAAGAATTCAATTGTAGAGCTCTCTAGTTGTAATTTTTACAAGTAAAAATTCAGTTGTAGAGCACTGCAACTAAAAATGGATGGAAGTCGATGGAGATATATGACTAGTAAAAATTCATTTGTAGAGCACTCTAATTGGAATTGTTAGTAAGAATTGAATTAGAGAGCTCTGTAATTGGAATTCTTACCAGTAATAATTGAATTAGTGGGCTCTCTAATCATAATTGTTACTGGTAAGAACTGAATTAGAGAGCTTTCGTATTGAATTGTTAGGCTACTAGTTAAAATGCAATTACGTCGAGTAATGCTGGGAATATTTTAAGGTAAAATGGCTTGCCATACGCGACGCCACAGACTGTACAAACCACCAAGTTAACCAATCCGGGGTGCGTTTCTCAAAACCATTGTTAGCTAACTATGGTCGTTATTTCCATTGAACTCTATTGGAAACGACAGAACTTGCGATCATCGTTGCTTTTGGGAAACGCGCCCCAGAATAGCCGCCTACGCGACGCGACAGACTGACGTCAGCATCCCTCCGATCGATCGGATACTATTGGGTTGCGGTGAATATGTTGTTAATTTCCTTTTATTGAATGCTAAATTCTTAATTCAAAAGCAAAAATCTTCTTTTTCTTTCCCCCTTTTTCTTGCCGAATTTGATTCTGTTGTTTCATCTCTTACACTTACAAATAACAAAAAGTCCAAAAATCCAAATTTTGTATTAAGACAACTTTTCTTAAAAGAAGTTGTCATTTTATATCTGTGCTTTTCTTTCTGTGTGGATAATACCATAATCTGATGTGTGCAAACCCATTTTATGTTTTTTTTTCTGTTCTTGTTTTTTATGATTGTTATTTGTAAGAATGCGTCCATGTGTCGAACTGCAGAGGCAAGAAGACGAGCAAAATGAGGTGTGGCCAATGATCTATACATAATGACATTTGATATATGTTCTCTATTATAGATCAGTGGGCGTGGTGCTTCAATTCGGCCGCTCTGAGATAATGATTGACGTGAGGATCTGACGTAAAAGGAGGCGGGGCGAGCAATGATGTCAATCATGTTATGTTTCTCTAGGTGATCACGAAGTGCTGGGGACAACGTAAGCAAGGTAAAGTGGTCTACCCGAGGTATTTACAACTTATGATGACATTGTTTTTTAATTACAAATCAATTTTGTTTCTGCTACAGTTGTATTGTTATTAGTACTGAAAGAGAAATCTGATGATATCAGTATCTGGATATCGCAGGTCTCATGTCAGTGAAACAAAAAGAGTTTTTGATATTGCATGTTACATGTCTGAAAAATAACATTTCGACAAGTTTTCTTTTTTGGTACTTTTTAAAGTAAAAAAAATTAAAATAATTAAATACAAATTTCAAAATCATTATAGTACCCTGTTATGCTTGAAAGTACCATGTAAATACCATGGTATAAATAATGTTTCAGTACTATGGTATATATACTGATACTATCACTGTACTATGGCACTGCTACAATACATTTGGCAAGAAATATGTACAGTATCAGAAGATATTTTATAGTACATTGATATATACCATGGTATACCATATTGATATACCATGGTATTTACATAGAATTTAAAATAGTACTAAAGAATTATCATGTGGTATGTCCAAAACTTTTCTACCATGGTATCTTGTCCACAAAAACATGGTAATGGCGTCGTACTTATAGTTACTTTTAGTTATTTGAGCTCTGTTGTTGTTGTTTATCACCGACATTTTTCTCTTCTGTGGCCGATGAGGTTGTTGTTGTAGTGTCTTTAATAATATTTTGCCTCTGCCTGTTTAAATGTTGCTAGGGCTGTGTTTACATCCTCAGAACACCACAAAGTGTGCTCGTTACGCACTGTAGCTGATGACCGCCAGCAACATTTTTCTGTAGGTCTGAAAGTATGTGAATATGTCGTAATTGCCCACCATATGGGAAAAGAACACTGTGTCCTTTCCCGCCATTCCAGACCTCCAGGTTTATTTATTTATTTTATTAATTTTTTTATTAATTTTTATTTTTATTTTTTTGTGTTCACTTCATTGTACTTGGATATATACTGTAGTACTGAAATTTGTCCAAGAATACCATAGTACTACCATGATAAACCACATGACAAGGCCATACTTTTTGGTACTTTTTGGTAAAATGTTGCAGTACTATGGTACATTTGGATACTTATATTGTTGGTGCTGCCTGGTACAAAGAGTACCTTATTACCACAAAATATACCTGGAAAAACCCTGTTTTTTGTAATCTATCATAATGGGAATGAAGTACCTTACGTTGACTTTAAAATGCCATTGCAAGTGAATATGCTAATCAAACAATACAATAGTATTGCCGCATGTAAAGCTTATTCAGTCTACTTATTAGGAGCCACTGAGACATAGTTTATGGCGAAGAGAGGTTAGTTATATATGCATGAGAGGAACATGGAAAGTTATGTTTCATGTGAATAGATGCCATTGAACAGGCTCCTAGAAGATCCTTCTCTGCCAGCAGGGGTTAAATAAGCTGTCACTGATGAAATTCATGTGTATGTACATTCATGGCCAGTAAATTACCTATCATATGAACATGCAGCATTAGGTCTGAAGAGTCTGCAGAGAATACTTGTGAATACTTGTGCCACTTTTAGACACTAGAAATTACTCTTATGTTTTCTTTGGTTTTATAGCCTCATGCATAAAGAGCGAGAGAGACTTCAATTTCATATTCTCACACGCCTGGTTGTTACTGTTAAAATTATGACTAATGTCTGTGTCATTGTAGGAATGAGATGATGTCAGAGCAGCAGTGACTGTTGAAGATGAGAAGTTAATTATGAAGAAATATATAAGAAATATATAAGACGTTATGCAAGTCGAGGTGTGTTGAGTTAAACCTCCCACGCCTCAAACCGCAGTGATTTTTAATCAGCTTGACTTTTTTTAAGTTAGTCAGTAGTTGCATGTTTTAATTTTCATGCATTCATGTGCAAAAAGTATGTAGAGTAAAACATGTATGCATAATTGAGATTAAACTGTAATTGACCTACAATCAGTAGCTGTGCTGGTTTCATGTCTTTCGTATCACTCCTCGCTCTCTTTCCTCTCACATAATAAAATCATTTAAATTTAAATCAATAAGTAGCCATGTTCTAAGAAGGATAATGTAAAGTCAGCTGGTCATTATCGCAATAAAAAGAGCTTTGTTTTGTGATTTAATACTATGCCTCATATGTTGTTGGATTTTACACTGATGTAAAGCTCTTTCTTTTCCAGATCCATCTCGTTCAGGTTGTGAGTATCCATGCATGTTTGAAGAGGTTTGGGATCAGGATGGATGTGGAGGAGACTGGAGCAGGACAGGTGGAGGCAGCGGCCCCAGAGGAAGAGGCACCAGCTCCCAAACGCGGGAGAGGACGACCTCGCAAACAACCACAGGTCAGAGAGATGCAATGATAGATAGATAGATAGATAGATAGATAGATAGATAGATAGATAGATAGATAGATAGATAGATAGATAGATAGATAGTGAGTTTTTTTATTTAGAAAAGCTGATATAAATGAAATAAACCCAAGTGAACTGAATCCCTCAGGAGCCTGTGGAAACCTCTGCTCCCAGGAGGCCGAGAGGAAGGCCGAGAGGCAGTAAAAATAAAGGCCAGCGGGTCACAGCCAAAGTAAGAGAACTTACTGGAGAGCACTTAAACTTAAGCTGAATGATTCTTGTTATACAGATATATAACATGCTCTCTCATTCCTTCATCTCTTGTTGGATGTAGGTAGAGCCACCTAGAGAACGGAGACCTCGAGGTAGACCAAGAAAATGGGTGAGAATCACACACATGTTCCTTTAATCTCTGCCGCATGGTTAAATGAGCATCTGATGAACTCAGATATAAAAGAAATTCCATGCAATAAAAATACATGTATTAAAATGTATGACCTGAAAATTGTAATAAATGAGTGGTTTCTGCAGCTTAGCATTTGTAATTTGTTTGGTCTAGTACATTATATCTTCATTGTTCGTTACTCTTTCAAAAGAGTAAACAAAATCCCTTTTTCTATTTTATAACCCTTTTAAATATGGAATCAAACTTTACTATTTGTACTTGTTTGGATATTCCTGGCTTTATTGTTAAGTGCGTATTAGGCCAAAAGAAGTCTTAATTTTTCTTGCTTTGCTGTTTTTGTGTTGAGCTGGAGAGAGTGAAATCAAAACAAGTGGCAAGATGTTACTGGATCATAGCAATTTTCAAAGGTAGAAATGTCTTATTTTTCTCTCTCTTTAATTTATAGCCTCAGAAGACCATTCATCAGGAAGAACAGCAGGTAAAAAAAAAAAAAACAGAATACACTTTTATCATTTCCAGTGTCAAAATATGTTTTTAAAATATTTTTAAATGAATAAATATATTCAAATGTTTGGGTCAGTGAGATTTTTTTAAAAAGAAATGCTCACCAAGGCTGCAATTATTTCATCAAAATCCAGGAAAAACAGCAATATTGTGAAATATTATTATGATTAAAACAACTGGTTTCTATTGTATTATATTTTAAAATGTAATTTATTGCTTTGATCAAAGCTGAATTTTCAGCATCATTACTCCATTCTTCAGTGTCACATGATCCTTCAGAAATCATTCTAATATGATGATTTGTTATTATTATTATCAATGTGCAAACCAATTGTGATGCTTCATATTTTTGTGGAAACTGTGATTTAAAAATGTCAGGACCCTTTGATGAATAGAAAGTTCAGAAGAACAGCATTTCTTTCAAGATTTCAAGTAGAAATCTTTTGTAACATTCTAAATGTCTTAGCTGTCACTGTTGATCAATTTAATGCATCCTTGCTGAATAAAAGTATTAATTAAAAAAAAAAAAAAAAAAATTAAATGCTCACTTTATAAACATACAAGTTTTCATAGAAATGTTTTTTCATTAATTTAAAGTGACTCGACTTAATAATGAAACCTGACTTTATAAAAATACAACAGTTTTCATAGAACTGTTTTTCACTCATTTAAAGTGACTCGACTTAATAATGAAACCCGATTAGTCGAGTCGATTATTTTCGTTATCGATCATATAGATTAGTTGTTTGCAACCCTGCAACCCATAATGAACAAAATGAATAGTTCTACATGAGAATCGTCTCATTCCATTAAAAACTAAACTTGATAAACATGTCAATCAGTGACTGTGGAGAGTTGCAGATCTGAAACCGGCGATGTGTTCAGAAACCGTGTAAACTCCCCGTTACTCATACAGTTCTCAGGTTAGCACAGAGATAAATGACTCAGTTTGTTTAAGGGAAATCCAGCCCAGCTCCTTACATTAATTGGTTTCCTGTTCCAACTGACATGATTCTCAGGTCGTGCACACACATCTACATTCACGTACATTCCTCATGTGTTCTCTTTCCTCTCCACCCAGCCTCATCCTGCGGAGTCAACAGAGGAGCCGCCCATCCAGACTCTGCCCGCTGAGTTACCATCACAGGAGAGTGACTAAAACTACCTCAGTGTTGACTTTGCTACTACGTCAGGGGTAATTCTCCATCTTAGTGCCTCCACCTACACTGTAAAAAGTGAATATGTGCCAGTGCTCAAACTGCACCCAAAATTGAGGGCTCGCTTTGTGCCCTAGGCAAGATCAGACTACATTTGTCAAAAGTGACCCTAAAATCTGTATACTTCCATTACAAGTCTTTATGGTGAACACATGTCTGCAAGTTACACTGCCATTTTCTCTTTTTGTTTATTATTTGGATTCTTAATGGAACAGTATACACAAAAATGAATATTAGCTGGATATTTATGTATCCTCAGGTCATCCAAAATGTAAATGAGTTTGTTTCTTCATCAGAACAGTCCAAACAGCTGATAGAAACATCACAATAATCCACAAGTAATCCACACTACTCCAGTCCATCAATTAACATCTTGTGAAGTGAAAAGCTGCATGTTTGTAAGAAACAAATCCATCATTATGATGTTTTAACTAAACTGTCACTTCTGGCAAAAAGATGAGTCCAAAATCTACAACAACGCTTCCTCCAGTGAAAAAGTCCATCTCCTTTTGGCTTCTCGCATCAAAATACAACAACTTATTTGTTTTGATCTGTTTTGGACTGTTTTTATGCTTGTTAACGGTAAAGTTAAAATGCCTCAACTGTGGATTTGTTCCTTACAAACGCTTCACAAGATGTTAACTGATGGAATAGAGTGGTGTGGATCATTGTGATGTTTTTATCAGATGTTTGGACTCTCATTCTGACGGCACCCATTCACTGCAATGAGTGAGGAAGTGAAGTAATGTTAAATTTCTTCAAATCTGTTCTAATGAAGAAACAAACTCATCTACATCATGGATGTCTCGAAGGTTCAGCTAATTAAATTTTTTGGGTAATCTATTCAAGTCAACTAGAAATCAAATTTGAATTTAAAACACTTTTATTGTGCATAATTTGACGGCCAGACTTGTTTTGCTCAATACATTTATTTAATGTTCCAGATGTTGGAATTAAAAAAAAAAAAAAAAATCCAAAGATGATAACATTTAGAAACTGTAATATGGATCACCGTGTATGGATGATGCCTGGGTTGTATTAGGTTTATTTCATCTTCTCAGGATTCTGGAAACATTATATCGCCAAAGCTTGAAATTTGAACTTGAACTTTTTAAATGATTGATTTTAGTGTATATTGTTCTTTTTCTTGTTTTATTTTAATGTTTACAATGGAAAGAATAGATTCATATGTGTCTGTTTACACCAAACGAGAATAAGGACTTTATTAATGATGTAAAAGAACAATCATTATAATTCACAACAAGATAATGGTGAAATTCAGTACCTCAATGATTTTGTTTGCTCGTTCTAGACGATGGATGATTTGTCATTTGTTTTTAAATGCATATATTGTCAATGGCCAGTCTCGGGAACAGGATAACATTTTGGCACTATATTTTCATAATTAGTATATAGATATTTTTGATTCATCCAGTCTCATTTTTACTGCTATGAATTGTGTCATTGTGCTGACATGCGGATGGTGTTTACAACATGACTGATGTTTAAAGCTTCTCCTATTGTCAGTACAGTTGTGTTGTGTTAAATATTACAGTTCAGATGAAGTAGATGCACTTAAAAACAGGTATAATGATACCAATTTTTTTTTTTTTTTTTTTCAAAAAATATATTTTTCTAATCAGGAAGTTTTTGCTGTGAAGTCAGTCGAGCATTGTTCAAACGCATCAGGGTATATAGTGTCAGCGAAGTCATTTACGTATTAAAACTTTTGACGATGTGCCTCAGGTATCTTACCTCTTTTTTATATCCTTCAAAGGCCAGTAATGCTTTTTATGCAGCTGTATGTCAGTGAATAAAGTTCCTGTTTGAGACACTTTTTACATGATCCATCAGTTATTGTCTTTATTGCATTTATCCAAAATGATTCCCTAGTTTTCAAGAACACACCTGCACATGTCATAGTGTAAATATTCTTTTTATTATGTCCTTCATTGTCATAAAAGTTAAAAATGTCATTAAAATGACCCGCTGCTGGTTTGTGGTGCACAGAGAATTATTACAATTTTCTATTTCATCTACACAACCACACATACTGACAGAAATGCGCGCGCACACACACAGGGAAAAAAACCCATCATTTATGCAGATTCACAGGCTTTGTGACAGAACTTTTGTGTTTCAATGTTCAACTATCGGAAAAAGTGAGTTCATGTCACTTGGAAGATCTTTATAATTCTGTCTCTGAAATGGCTGACTGATGTCATGTCTGACACTTCATCACAATTATTAAACAAATGTATTTATTAAACAGGGAAGGTTCACGTGCTTCCTATTACTGAACATATCAGTTCACAGAACAGTCTTCAGCTGTGAAAAAATAATAAATCATGTAGTTCTCACATTCACCAAACTAATAAAGATTTCTTACAAACAAGAGGGGTTTAAAGTTGCATTTGGATTCCCTTCTTAAAAAGAATTTTTTTTTATCAGTCATTCAGAAACACAGTGAGCCTAATTTAGTGTTTCTAAAATCATTGTTTAATACATTATGCACATTTTATAAACCATGAGGCTCTAAGTGAGTCTTATAATAGAGATGAAAATAATGTTGCATGAGTTTTTATAACCATTGCACAGATCTAGCTGATTTCTAGAGTAGTGAAGAACTTTTTTTTAAAAGTGTCCTTAAAATGTGTAATGTCTTATTTGTCACTTTACACTGTAAAAAATATTCTCATCATTGTTTATTTGTTGCAGTAATTTCTGTCATTTGCACTCAGAGATTCTGGCTTTGTCATAATATAAAAAAATGCAATGATCTTAAAGAAATAGTCCTCTGGATCCTCTGCAGTGAATGGGTGCCGTCAGAATGAGAGTCCAACCAACTGATAAAAACATAACAATAATCCACAAGTAATTTACAATATGAGTCCTCTATCCATAATATTGCTTTCTCCAGTGAAAAACTCATCTGGTCTGAATCAGGGGAGAAATATGCATAGATCAAGCACCGTTTACAAGCCAAAACAGTTCTAAACAAATATGTCAGTGGGGATAGGGGATGGACTTTTTCACTGGATGAAGTGTTATTATGAATTATGGATTCATAATTCATTTTGACACATTTTGGCTAAAAGTGACGATTTAAAGTTAAAAAGCCTTGATGGAGATTTTGGCTTGAAATCTGTTCCCATGAAAAAACAAACTAGACATCTTGGATGGCCTGAGGGTGAGTCAAGTTTCATCTTATTTATCATTTTGGAGTGAGATATTCCTTTAACACTTCGTGTCGTAACTTTTGCTTAAGAAATTAATAACTACAAAAGCAGCAATTAATCCAGTATCGTACCAAATATGAATACAAATATTCCTGAATCCTGACGTCCAGTTGTCCAGATTTCTGTGTCCCTGTCTTTCTGTGCAGCATGTGAGTGTCGTCATGCATTAATGGCATCAGCCACGTCAGTGAAAACAAGTCGACTGGGTTTTTGAGCTGTTCCCTGATTTGTGGTCAGTGTCTGTGGCGAGAAAGAGAGAGTGAAAGTAAGTAAACAATACAGGATATTGACGGTAGAACATTATAGAATATAATTAATACAAATGTAAATCTAGTTCTACAATGAAACATTGCACAAATATGAATTAGCAAAATAAAATGAATTCTGTTATGTTAACGGTATGAGAACGAGACGAATGAGGCTCCTAGTGCCAGAACACAAATGGAGGAGAGTTTAAATGTGGATTCATTCACAGCTGTAGTTTGATTATGAGTATAAGTGATATTAAATGGATGTGTGGTAACTGACACATTTACAGTGATGAATACTTTACCACAAATAACAAACCACATGGCCTGGTGTCAGAACTTAAGAGAAATGAGAATGGAAGAAATCGAAATTAAGAAATAACATTCAAAAAGTATGGCATAAATTATTTTGAGAGACTCACCATGCTGTCTTAGTTTTGTAATAAATTCCATAAAAAACTTCCAGTTTTATTATCATTATATATTATACAGTTTGCAGTATCTGTATATAGTGCAGTATCTTACTTTAACAAAATAAGAGGGATCATACAAAATTCCTGAATTAGATATTTCACATAAACGTTACAACAGTTAGAAAACTCCTTCAGGTCTCACAAAATCTATCAATCTATCCATCAATCAGTCTATCAATCTAAAAAATAATAATAAATAACCATTTTAGTTTAGAATCAGCAACATTTTCGATGGTTTGTATGTCTTTGCCTTTGAACCGTGTGGTGTTGTGCTCTTACTTTGGAGTTTGGTCCTACTGGGCTTCCGTCTCGTCCGTGATCCAAGAGTTCCTGCTCTAGATCATCTTGTTCTTCAGCTGGATCAAAGTTATACATGGGCATCAGCTGGTGTCTCAGTTTCTCCAGTCTGTAGAAGAAAACCATCACAGCTTCTTTACTGACACTCTTCTATAGGAAACATCAGAGGGTTTCAATTAGACCCAAAAAGGGATTTCAGTCTTGCATTAAATATTCACTGAAGTACCTTTTCTTTTTCCTGATGTACAGAAGCTGGTGAGGAGAAGAAAAATGCATGAATGTTATCTAAGTTTCAGAAGTGTTATATAAATTTCATGAATTAGGCTACATTTTCAGTCATTTAAACTGGCAGGAAATTCCAGGGTATCTAACTAAAGTCTTAGCATGAATACTCAATGATAATCAAGTGTGAAGCACTGCAGTGATGTGGAAAATGTTAGTATTCAAGTCAAATAAATGTCTGTTATCATCTATGTAACTCAACATATGCATGACTTCAAGTTAATTTCAACACCATGACTCAATAATTTTGTCAGAAAAGAGAAAGTGTCATTTTAAATATAGCTACTTATATTAAACTTTTAGAAAAACTTTTCAAATGTTTGGGATCAATAAAATTGCATTACAATTTTGAAAGAAGTCTCTTCTGCTCACCAAGGCTGCATTTATTTGATTTAAAATACATTAAAACAGTAATATTGTAAAATATTATTTTAATTTCAAGTAAGTTTTCTATATGAATATACTTTAAAATGTCAATTATTCCTGTGATCAAAGCTGAATTTTCAGCATTAATCTTTCAGAAATCATTCTAATGCTGATCTGCTGCTCAAAAACCTTTCTTATTATTATCAGTGTTGAAAACAGTTGTGCTGCTTAATATTTTGTGGAAACTGTGATACATTTTCTTTTAGGATTCTGTAATGAGTTCAAAATAACTGCATTTATTGGAAATCTTTTGTAACATTATAAAAGTCTTCACTGGCACTTTTGAACAATTTTATCTGACATGTTTGTGTTGAGCAAAAATGACAACATTTTGGGTTGTACCACGACAACAGCCAGCCCAATAACTGTGATGATACCAAAGGGCACGAGCACCATCCCCATTCCGGCGCCTCCCACTGAAGCCATGGGCAGCTGTGTGGAGTTCAGGCCGGTCTCGTTGGCGGACGACGTGATGGAGCGGAAGGTGGTCCTGGACGTTACGTTTTCTGGCTCAGTTCTGGGCTCTGCTGAACTTGTGAGAATAGGAGTGAAGGCGGTGAGGGAGAGAGTGGGGGTCGGGAACGGGGTCAGGGTTTGGGTGGAGGTGAACATATCAGGTTTGGTGGTGGTCAGAGACATGGTTCTTGCAGGACACCGTTGTGGAGGCGAGCCGGGTGCTTTTTGAAGACAACCCTACTGTGATTCAGACCTCCAGCAGACCTCGGCCATGATGCTCATGTTGATCCTAAACTCCTAAGAATCCTGTGAATGAAGATTTGATGTTAGATACTGACTACTAACCTACCTAAATAGGCAGCTAAGGGGTCTATGGAAAAGTGTAGAAAAGCAGAGAATGAAAAGAAATTAAAAAAAAAAGTATAAATGATAATAAAAGTAGGTCAATATTGTGACAGTTTATACATGTATTTCATTTTTAGACTCATATTTGTTTTATTTTCAACATTAATAAGTTTTCATTCTTTCTGAAGACTGGTTGAAAACAACGGGATTTATCACTTCATTTTATTCTGCTGGCAGATAGATTTATTTCTTTTAATGTTTATGTATCGAAGTATATTTTGCTGGTAGGTATAAAAAAGAAAAAGTGTAACCTAATAGAACCATATATATTTTCCAGATAATATTTTACACATACTATAATATTTTTATTTTTCACAGTATTTATTAGGTCTTTCTTGGATTTTTTTAAATGTCTTTTCTGCTCATCAAGGGTGCATTTATGTGAAATACAATAAAACAGTTAGATTATACGTATTTTAAAATGTAATTGATTCCTGTGATCAAAGCTGAATTTTCAGCATCATTACTCCAGTTTTCAGTGTCACATGATCCTTCAGAAATCATTCTACCGATTTGTTGCTCAAGAAACATTTATTATAATGTTGAAAACGGTAGTGCAGCTTCATATTTTGTGTAAACTGTGATACTTTTTTTCAGTATTCTTTGATGCATAGAATGTTCAAGAGAACAGCATTATTACTGTCACTTTTGATCAATTTGATCAAAAAACTCTCATTGACCCCAAACACTCTAGTGCTAAACTCAACGTGAAGTTTTTTCTATTTCTTTATGAACATCTGAAATTTAATTAAGAAACATTATGAAACCTTCAGTCATTGTATTTGAAAGCACCCAATCAATTAGAAACTCAAAAAGGGGGGGAAAGGAATTTTAGATACAGTCATATTTGGAAAGCAGCGGCTCTATCAGTGAGAATATCTGTCTGATTGTATGATCTTGGCTGAATGTGTGTGTGTGTGTGTGTGTGTGTGTGTGTGTGTGTGTGTGTGTGTGTGTGTGTGTGTGTGTGTGTGTGTGTACACGAGTACAAACCCTGTGGACACCAAATGGATGTGTGAGCTTTTAAGATACTGTTGGCAAACCTCAAGCTTCCTTCCACATTACAGCCGTTAGGATCCGTGTATACGTGCGTTTGTGGATGTGGGGGCTGGAGGCAGGAACGAGGTTCGACGCTTAAAATAGAGAATAGGAGAATCTGCTCTTGAGATCTCGGTGGATGTGAATGAGAATGTAGAAATCTCCTAAACCGCAGCCTGTCTCCATTCACAAAGAAGTGCTCGTGCAGTTAAAGGGGCAAGTCAAAAAAAAAAAAAAAAAATAAAAATAAATTCAGTTATCACTTTCTTACCTTCATATCATTCCAAATCCGTATGACTTTCTTTAGTCAAAGAATGGAATTCTTTTGAAGCCATATGATAATTTTGCTATTTGCTGAAAATTTGACTTAATTTCCGGTCTGTTCCTCACAGTAAGATATTATATGACCTCTGAAGACTCAGAATATTGTGCATGAGTCATATGGACAAATTTGATACTTTTATGGTGCTTTTCATCCAATCTTTTGTTGTATGGACAAAAGCAATGTAAATATTATTTATTATAATACATCTACATCTCATACAGGCTTGGAACCACATAGAATTCAGTAAATTAATATGTAATAAATATAAAATTCCTCCATCCAGACATGACCATTTTGATAAATATGTAGCTAGATCAACACAAATATAAAAGACTGCACAGCTTTTAAAGGCATGGATCACCCTTGTTTTTGAATATAAAATTTGACATGTACAGTTAAAAAGTTTGTTGTGTTGCTCTGTATAGTCAGTGCAACTTTTATTCTGCAAATACACCACCATTCAAAATTTTGAGGTCAGCATGATTTCTTATGAAAGAAATTAATACTTTTATTTAACAAGTATGCATCAAATTGATCAAAAAGTGACAGTAAAGACATAATGTTACAAAAGATTCCTATTTCAAATACATGCAGTTCTTATGAAGTTCGTATTCTGCAAAGAATCCAGCGCAACTGTTTTCAACATAATCAGAAATGTTTTTGAGCAGCCAATCAGCATATTAGAATGATTTCTGAAGGATCATGTGACACTGAAGACTGGAGTAATGATGCTGAAAATTCAGCTGTGCATTACAGGAATAAATTAACATTTAAAATATATTCAGATAGAAAAGATTTATTTTAAATTGTAATAATATTTCACAATATTACTGTTTTTACTGTATTTTAAAACAACTAAACACAGCCTTGGTGAGCAGAAGAGACTTCTTTCAAGAAAATAAATAAATTCTTATTGATCCCAAACTTAAGAACGGTACTGTATGTGTACAGTATGTAGGGAAGTGTGTTTGTCTAAATGTGCGTGATATAATGGTAATATTTCACTCCAAAACAAACTTCTTTTTTTAATACCATTCTGATATTATTTTAATAACAACTAAACACATCTTCTTCTCAAATTTCATGTCATGCAAAAAAATAAATAAATAAATAAATTCGCATTCTCCCTACTTTTATGTAAAAAGAAAAGAAATAAATGACTTGATTTATACATAATCATTGTATTTGTTGTACTGCCTTAAATTTAGCAGAATTCATACTAATGAAACTTACCTTTGAGGAAAAATTGGGATGAAAATGTATGTAATTATCATATGAAACTGTCACAATGAAAAAGACCTTAAAGGAATAATTCACCCGAATTATCTTCTTTTGTGTTCTGCAGAAGAAGGAAAATCATACAGGTTTGGAAATACATTAAGGCAAGTAAATAATGGTAGAATTGTCATTTAAATGGTCCTTATTTTATATTTTATATTTATAATATCTTTTTTACTGTTTTTTAATTTGAAGTGAAGTTTAAATTGGACATATTTACATGAGATTCACCCATAGTTCTCCTGAAAGTGTGTGTGTGTGTGTGTGTGTGTGTGTGTGTGTGTGTGTGTGTGTGTGTGTGTGTGTGTGTGTGTGTGTGTGTGTGTGAGTGCACGCGCATTTTTGTTGCCGTTATGTAGTTTTCTCCCTCACTGCAGCAGCCGGGCAGAAGTGGGTGTCGTGGCAGGATGTGGGTACAAGAGTGGCACAGAGAAAGAGAAAGACAGACAGCACCAGTCTGATACTGTACCTAGGAAAGCAAGTACCCAGAAACAGCTCACGTTGAAAGAGGTACGTTTCGTAAGAGATGAAGACAGATGTGTTCATGCTCTTCCTCGCTGTTTCTCTCTCTCATTCTCTCTCACTTTTTAACAACAGGCCACCTGTGGCTGACACGCTGACTGTCTTCTGATATACTCCCCCACTTGCAGATTTTAGATGATCAGGTAAATATTAGTTATGCTTGCAGTACTATTGCTCAAACTAAATACAAGTGTTCTGAACAAACCCTGAAACTAAGAATTCAAATGAAGTGTGTAACTCATGCTGTTACTTCACTCAGTGATCTATTTTTTCAGAATTTTTTGATGGTGAAAAAAAAAAATCCCACAGACTTACATTGAAGGAAAGACTGGATACATATCTAGAGACCAGAGTATCAGTCTTTTAACCAGTAGCAACTACCCATAAATACCACAGCAACCAGCTAAAACCAATGTTATTTTAGTATTATTTATACAGTATATATGAATATTTTGAATTAGCTTTTATTCTATATACAAGTATATATATATATATATATATATATATATATATATACACACACACATACGTACAAACATATGTATGTATGTATTCTATTCAGCTTTAATATTTATTTTAGTTTTAGTAATTTTAGGACTTAAACTTGATGCAACGACCACAAACAACAATTTCAGCTCATCCCTCAGTATGTAAAAAAAGCAAAAGCTATCTTTCCAGTAATGCATCTACAAAACTATAGAGTGTTTAAAAGCAGAAATGTGCAACTACCATTTTCTTTAAAGCACTATGAATATTTCTTCCCTGCAAAATGTGTTATGTGAGTTCTAAAAAATCTATTATGCATCATCTCCTGGATGACATTTGCTCTATGTAAACACTGCCTTTTTTCGGATATCACATACTTTTTTTGTAACCTTGCACATATTATACAAATTTTCCCCTTTTCATTGTCATTACAGGAGTCATGTATAACTTTGGGGTCTTAGCTTTGCACAGGCAAGCAATTCTTATGATCTCATTTCACAGTCTTTTGGCTGTACTTTCAAAGCGGTTTGTTTTAAATCATTCCTGGTGCAGTGAATTGCTCTGTAAGCACAGTACTGTAAATGTGATTTTGTTTGTTTATACGCACTGAAATAATCAACAACAGCAGTCAAACTCCTACAGGTCCTTGTCTTCCTTACTGATCTTTTCCCTGTCAAAGGAAGTTCAAACACAGGGGACAGAAATATCTGCAGCCAATCCCAGTAATCTGTGCTTCTTACATAATCATTTAGGATGAACGCTCTGTCTCCGAGTCCTCACTGTACGTTTCACAAACAGTCTGCACGCTTAATGAAGAACATGTTAGTCCCTCGGCCAATCAGAATGCTCCGGGCTCTCTTAAGCCTGCCTCTTCGACCAATCACAGGCCACCAACATAGACACCAAAATAGCATGCCTGCTCCTGTGTCTTATCAGTAATAAATCTGTTTTCCTGCATGAACTGCATTTAATAAGTGTACATTTTCTGAAGTCTGATGAGTAACTGTTTGTCTCTGGCTGCTGACATGAGAGATACTGACCTATTCGTGGAGAGATGTGGCCACGGCTGATGTCCTTCCAAGGTTTTCCAGGCAGCCGATGGAAAAAAGGAGAGGGAATTTCTCCTTTCACCCCTCCTCCTTCGTTCCTCAGCTAGAACAGAGCAGCTGAGAGGCTGTAAACTGAAAGGTTTTTCCCCCTCTGGGTCCCTACTTTCACCACATTCTCCCTCTGTACAAAATCACGTCTCGTTTCTTGCTTCTCAGCTGTCTTCTGGTTTTCTTTCATAGCATTTTATTCAAAGGGCGAAACGAGAAGAGCTACAAGGATGCTACAAACCCAAGCTGTGTGATCCAGTAATCTCCTGCTCCTTTCCTGGACTGCTATTGGATGGCTGTGGGGCAGCTGTAGGCTGTGATTGGCTCGTCTGGCTATCCGTCTGTCTTAGCAGAGATGAGGACAGGATTTAATGGTTGGACACACCGGATGCTGTGAATGTGTCCAGGGAAGAGAGTTCAGGGATTTTAACCCCTTGCTGCCTCACATGTGCATTGTGTGAACAAAGGTGAGATGTGTTAAGGTTAGGATCTTAAACATATATGGAAAAGCATTTTTGCAGTTTAATTTTAGTTGTTTTATTTATTGTCTTGATTAATTAAATAATTAATTTTCTTTCTAAATTCACCAGAAACCTCCTAATTCTTTCTCTCTTTATATATACTAATACTATTGTATGTGTGTGTATAATTGTTTATTATTTTTTATATATTATCTTAACAGAATAGAATAGAATAGAATAGAATAATATATATTTATATATATATATATATATATATATATATATATATATATATATATATATAGATATATATATAAATATATATATATATAAAATGCTGTAATTGACATGAAAATTTCCCAATGCAAAAATCATAATGGTCCCGGCATAATTTTCTTTATGCAAACTACAACTAGCCTACATTTTTAATTAAGTTTATGACATGTAAATGGTATATAATGATATATGTATTTAATTCATTTATATAATTATAATATCATTGAAATGAATAAAATCTCTAATGTCAGAAAAATGATCACATTGTATTAATAAGCCTAGTACTGAAAATAACTATATAAATACTGTAAAATATGTAATATTTAAAAGAGAATTAAAGAATATTTTTGTAATAATTTAAAAAATTTGTTTTTTTTACAAATCAATTTGTTTCCTTGTTTGTTGTAGGCAATTAAATTAGGTAATATTATTTATTAAATAATTATTAGTAGTACATCTGCTTGTTTTCCTTAGCAATACTTAACTAAGGACTATTTTGTTAATCCATAAAAACCTTAAATTAAATAAAAAAGCCTATCATGTTAAATATTACTGTGTTTGATATCAAAGTTTTGAGGGTGTTTCAGTGTAGACTTTACCTTTTCTTCAGACAAGGCCCTGCATTCTGCATCCTGTGTTTTTAGCCTCTTTCATGGTGCAGAGCCACCAAACTCTGGAAACTTTCACTTTTAAAGGTGCCCTTACCTGTCAAAACAACATTTTATTATGACTATTAAACATCAGTATTATTAAAGTGCCTTTTATCCAACATATGTGTTGATGCTAAGTGCTAGCCACTGTATGTAGGACAACTAATCCTTGATTAAAATTAATTCTTGACTAAAAGTTAATCCAAAAGATGGATGGATTATGAATGATGTAATTCTATAAATGGGCTCAAGACTAAACCACATCCGCTGCCTAATGTTTTGTAACAATTATTAAAATGCTACTGTCACGTACACAATCTGCAGATGGCTTCCTCCATATGCTATTAAAAATATCTTCCTGGCCAACGCTGCCTCCTAGCGGTGACAATGCATTAGTGCTGATCCACATTAATCCTCTTAGTTTTCTGTTTATGAAACACAGGTCAAACTGCTCTCAAATTAACTGTCTAACATGCTAAGAGGAGGAAATACAGAGCAAATATAATCCTTAGTTACAAAATAATAAATGTAAGCAACACTCTGTGTACCATATGCAATTTTTTGTATGATTTCATATCCCTTCATATCCCATCTTTTACATTGTTCATTGCAAATTATGTTATATACGTAGCAGTTTTAGAGAAAAGTTAACATTTGAAAAAAAGATGGCTTTCAGACCTCCATCATTTTTGTTGTTTATTTACCAATATAAGCCAATATAAACATAAAAATTATACGCCAGATGCACGACCTTTAGTAATCAACCTGTTTTTCAGTTATTTCATTTAAGAAACATACTAATATAAGATGAAAAGAATATATCAAAAGCATTTATTTAAAAATTATTCTTTATTCAGAGATAAGAAAGTGTCTTTCTCAGACAAAATACATAAAATTTTAATTTAATTATTAATTTTAGAAATGTAAGATACAGCATAATGGATATCAAGGAGTATAACAAACAGTAAATATTAATAGTATTATCATGGTGATGAATATGAAAATCATATAATAGCATGACTTCGACATGTTCTTGACAGGTTTTGTGAGATTTAATATATGTCATCTTCAGATTAAGAAATTATATATTGTTTTTATATAGAAAAGGAAGACTACCTAGGACCTTTACAATTTCTTTACATCATGACATTCTTTTCTTTTCTTTTCTCTCTTAATTCACATTACCATTAAGTCTAAAATGTTGTCAGATGTTATGAACAGTATGAAGGTAAAAGGACTTCACAGGATGTTATTTGGTGAATTCCAGCTGTCAACTGCAAAATATATGTCAAATGACTCTTTTGAGCACATTAAAGTTGACACGCAATGTCATAAGCGATCATTTTACATCCGTATTGTGACATATTTCTAAACACAAGTAAACTAAAAATTAATTTTATCCATTGGAAATCAATCGGACATTTAATTATCTCTATATGATGTGGTTTGAGAGGAAGGGATGAAAAATAAGTGTTGTGATGTCAGCTGAAAAGGGAAGCAGAACATTTGTTTCATGTTGTGGATATTCATGACGCCAAGTCACTGTGAAACATATGATTCAGGGCCCAAAATCTAGTGAACTAAAAAAAAAAAAAAAAATGAAGTTCTGGATAATTTTACCAAAGCTCCTCTCATTGTCACTAAATACTTCTCAAAAGCATCACATAATTGCTTAAAGTTCCTTTAATTTAATTTAATTAATTAATTTAATTTAATTTATGCATTTAGCAGACGCTTTTATCCAAAGCGACTTACAGTGCATTTAGGTTTTTAATTTTTATTTTGAATTTTACCTATTTTTACCTATATTTACCTAATTTCTGATTTCAAGACTAAAAGAGGGTGTTAAAATGCCCTGGTATTATTTGTTTTGGGAACATAATACCAAGGTATTCTTTGAAGTGCTAATACAATGCAAATACTTTGGTCAGCAAACTAACAAATGAATACCAGCGTACTGCATGACTCACTGGACATGTTAATATCACCTTTAACACTAACAAGTGCTAAAATGTAGGCTATACCATGGCACTACTATACCTCCCATCAGGAATATCACTTTATTACATTGAAAATCATCATTTCAATAGTCTTCAAACCAAATTAGAAGTTTAGTTTCAATTTGGTTTTCTTGCCATATCAGGAGAATGGGGCTAGTTGTCAAATGCTGATTTTATACACATTGCTCAAAGCCATACTATATATACTATATAAAGCCATACTATATTGACTTTGTATAGCCATACAAAGTCAACTATATAATCAAGGTAGATTTAAATCTTGTATACGAACATGCATGGGCCATGTTGACACAAAAGGCCAACATCTGTTAATTTTTTAATCGTTATTTTATTTATCGTTCCTTTTTATAATTGATGATGGCCTTATGTTTTGAGATGATGTTGTTTATCAAATAACTTTTTTTTCTTAATTATGGTGGAAATGTTCAATTGCCTTTTATATTCATTTCTTTAAGTTGTATAATTTTAGATAAACTCAGAAAAATATTGTCTGGAGTAAAAAAGTGACAACTTGCCCCAGTCTTCGCTCAAGTGTTATTTATAAGTTATAGTGGTATGTGTTTTGTATAATGATAAAAATTCGATGTAGATGACCTCAGAAAATCGCTGTGCAGCTGTGTGTAGCGACTGATGTTGCTAAATTGGCTTGGAAATATTTCTGTCAATTCCATTCCTGCGTAAGAGCGCCGCTGTTCTCGCTCGCGCGGCGTGGGGTTTCCCAGAGCAGACTGCAGGGTTACCGCGCCCATCTCCGTCTGATGGCCGGATGAGAGGTGAACTAAACTGGAGAGAAGTGCTCCTTCAAGGAAGGCAACGGGAAGTGGCCACCGACGGACTTATTCGTTGACCAAAGTCTGCAATCAGACATTTATGACTGCAGTTCTTCATCGCAGTTGAGACCCCCCCTCAAACAGGCTCATTTCCCGCCCACTGGAGCGAGTTTTGTCGCTGTGGAAGTGGACTCGGTACTTCTCCCGCTGCTAGTTAGCGAGCTAGCTCGTCTAGTTCGTTGATGCGTGGATTTGACAGCCACACCATCGTTTTTTTCGGTCAATGCCATATAAACAAAGGCCTTTTACGACTGAGAACAGGTATGGAACACTATATGCTTATTTAGAGTGTGTGGAACTGGTGGTTTCGTTTAAAACGGACGAATTTGTTGGATAAAATGCTGGTCACCATAGAGAATGAAGGGGGGTGGGGTGAGGCGCAGGTAGCGGCTAGCCGACCGATTTACATAGACAACAGTGCCAGGCAAATTTATCAAAAACGGCCATTTTAAACTGTTATTAACGTGTATGCTTTTCTAATATGGATTTTAGTGCATTTAATCGCTGAATTCGTTATTATAGCGTAAATGGAGTCGGCCGACTTCACCGGAGGCCGTTTTGCGCGAGCCCGCTTGCTAGCATCTAAAAACGGCTTTACCTCAGAAATTAAACCGATCGAGGATTGTGGGAAATCGGTCGTGTGGTGCTTAGGGGTATTTAAAAAGTATTAAAGGTTGGTTTTGGGCAAGTGCGGTAAGGGTTTTGGTCGAGGGGCTGATCTGTAAGCTAACTGGCTAATTACAGGAGCTTCTGCTGGCAAAATATTCGGCTTTTCAACCCTGCTAGGCCTTCCTCTGTGTTACAGAATCGAGGATTTTTGCTCGCCAAATGCTGGTCGAGACATTGCCTTGTACTGGAGGTGAATATTGATCGAAATGCAGTCGGTAAATAAAGATTAGTCATTTATTGTGTATTACAGTCCGCACCAGCAATTCTAGTATGTGTGCCTGTTTTATTTTTATATTTAACGTAATTTACGTGCAAATGGATTGATTATATGACTCCAAATGGATCCCAATGTGCATTTAAGCGACTTGGCGTGTAAGTGTTTGTCTTCATGCATTAAGTCTGCACTGCTGCTTTTAACTAGAGTTTAAACAGCATAATTGGATTTCCTTAACTATTCCTTAGTCTCTATTTAAAAGGCCTTGCTGGTCAGGTAACGTTACAAAGGTACACTGCCTCCCCTGCCGACATCTCATTGATGCTCCACTGCGATCCTCCCTAAACTGCTTTTGCTGATGATTAAGACATGTTAAATGTGTTTTCTCCTGCGACCCGGTCAACATTTATCACTGTAATGCAGCAGAAAGCTCTGCAGCTCTTCAGATACGCGAAATGAATGGAGCCTGATGGCCTTTATTATCGCTGCTGGAATATTTTAAGAACGGGCGAGCAGCTCAGTATTGAGGTCACTATTAAGGGATTGGTCGGGGGAATATAGGCTATGGGATAAATATGTTGCTGCGCCCTCCTTTTTTTCCCTACCGATCGAGTTTGCCTTTCTGTTCGCTGGCATTTAGATAAAGGAACACCGTTCATGAATAAATAAACGGAATCAATGAATTCTTCAATGTGGGGCCCAAGAACAAGATGGCGTCCGCAGTGTCTCTCTGGCTTCCCTCTCCGCACTCACATCAGCACGCCGTGGATTTAACCCGCTGAAACGGCGAGGAAATGCACCGTTCCGCTGTAAACACGGCGATTTGTTTTAAAAACGAGCTCCCTGGTAAATATTCCGATGCAAAAGTTGATGCATTTTGGGAATAAACGCTCCTCTAGAGCACTAAAGCTGCAAGCCGATCATTATACTCGAAATGAATTGTGAAATAATCGCGTATCGAACAGTATTTCGAGTGCGTTGTGACGTAATCGTTCACAAATTAAACGCGTTTTTTTTTTGTTTTTAACTTGTGCTATTCAGTGCTCTGGTGTTTTATCTGTAGAGATTCTGTATTAAACTGCACATAACGCTCAGGATAGCATGTGGTGTTTATTTAATGCGAATTTATAAGGTTTATTGATTTAAAACGAAAGTAAAAATGGCTGATGCACTCCAAATATTGATTTTGTAGTTGTGAAAGCCACGCAAACATCCTGCTTTTTGTCCATCAGAGTTGGTTCCCTTAAGTTCATCAAAGTTGATATACACTTGTCGTATTTATTATATTCAATGTTCATTTTTAATTTACTTATGCATTATTTGTAATCCATATGCATTTACATGTTGGAAATCCTTCTGAATGGGTTATGTGTGATCTGCATTGTTTGCTTGACAACTTTGAATTGAATACACATTGATTTATTTTTGTAATTGTGGGTAACTTAAAAGCATCAGTTTGATTCCCATTGGACGCCTTAGAGGCTGAGAAGTGGAGGGCAGTGATGGTAAAATTTCTGAATATCCTTTTTTTAATTTCATGTTGACACCCATTTGTCATGCAATCATTCAGATGTTGAGATTGTTCATATAAAATCCCCATATTTCTTTCTCCTAATTCTGGTTTGAGGCATTTTTCAAGTTTTCCATAAAGGTGAGTACTGTGACGTGGATCTGAAGCAACTTCATTTGTCATCTTCTCTGCATAAAATATATGTAGAAGTCATTAGGACAAGTAATAAAACGTTTACATTTATGCATTTAGCAGACGCTTTTATCCATAATAAAAGTTCAGTAATTGGTTGAATTCAGAGTGCGAGCTCTTAAAACAGTCCCACAAATTCTTCGACTGCAAGCCCAGCTCCGGCCAGCTGTTTTTCCATGAGTGACGCTGAGAGGGATTACAGATTTACTGTACATGGATTTTAGCTTTTAGGATTACAGGCTTGGATAGTGATAGTGCTGGTTACTGTCTTTCCTGTGATCCAGCTTTAGCAATATGCATTTTATTTTTCTTCTGTTAATGCCTAATAAGCTGCATCATCCTCCAGCAGTTGGAGTAATTTATGTTGACGGAATAAAGTTCTGTTTGGAGATCACAGCGATGTGCGTTATCATGTAAAACACTTTTAGCGTGTTTGGATCATTTACAAAGGTTTTTGGGAAATAAATGTTTTCTAAAAGGATCTAAGAAAGATTTGCCCTAAAGTGACCTGCAAATATGCAGTCTGTGACACCTTAAGGCCATTTCTTACAGCTCTCTTTTTGTCCTGCAGTCAGCTGACTCTGATCAAGTGTTTGTTGAGAGGGTGAGATTGAGCTCCGCTAGCACATATGTTGATGCCTTACTGCATTCGACTTTGCTTTGTGCTATCTTATACTCTGGTCTTTGGCACAGAGTATTCAGTATTTTTCCATAATGAAGTTTAATTTCAGCAGACAATAAGAGGTGAACCCTGCTCATGGTGTGGGTTTGTAACTACATCATGTTTGTGTATATTGATGACAATATCAGTATCAGCCAATATTTGTTATAACTTCCTTTTTAAATGATCAGCATTGTCCTGATTAACCCGGTACTGTAAGCCTGTTATATCCAGGCTTATTATTTCCGTTCCTTGTTTTCGATGGAAAATAGTTATAAATGGTCAATAAATGGTCTGTTTATTTTGTTTTACTTTTTAAAGGTGATCTGCATTAGCACGATTAGGTCAATATTGTAAGCTGTTAATATCTGATTTTTGAAATATTCAAGATACTTTTTTGCTTTTACTTTTATGATGTTTTCTAAAAAATATATATATAAATCTTTTTCTGCTTTTATAGTATCAGAGCCTTTTCTTCATTTTAAGCTTTCCTATGCTGTGATTTTTTTTTTTTTTACATAGTAGTTTGAGTCCCCCCCCCCCCCCCCCCCATTTATTGGCAGGGTTTGGATTGAATGCCAATATTAAATGCCAATAATACTAGTTTTCTTTTTTCCCCAATTCAAGCAGTGGACTCTTTATATGCATAGAATTTTTATTATATGCAATATTATTTTTACTATAGATCACTGTTTAGGTATTGACCAAATATAATAGTAATCGCTATCCATATCCACCAAACTTTACATATTGGTGCCTCTCTGATAGTATTCATGTTGGGTTGTTGTGCTGTACTGAAGGTGAGATAAGGGACTTACCTTTTGTAACCATGTCATTTTGATCAGCAAGATTAGAGGACTTAGGCGTATTGTCTTGATGCAGGCCCATTTAAGAGGTCAGCCAATCAGGAAGAAGCAAGTGTATAGGAAAGGAAAGATGTTCACCAAGAGAAACATTTTCTGGCTGTCAAACACAAGGAGCCTTGTGCAAGTCACGTAAGGTAAGAAATGCAGAGTACAACCTGAAACTTTAAGGAACTTTTAAAGGTCTCGGCCACATGACTGTGATTCTGGTGTCTCAGGAATTTCTCGGCAAGTAGCAGGAAGTCACTTGCAACGTGCTTGTCATCATCAACATACTTTTAAATATTTTGTCTCTGTTAGCTGAGACCATATCCTTAGTCATGCTGAGTTTTAATTATGTTTTCTTATCTGCTGCCTTTATCAGTTTTTGAGTTATGTTTGCTATGCGTGTAACTTCATAAGTGTAAGTGTTCTTTAATCATTTGATCACCCAAGAAACCTTACATGGGATGCTTAATTCTTTCTAGGGTGACCCCGAATAGTTGACTGTTCGATGCTTTGATAGGAGGAGCCTTATTCAACCAATACCAGTCTCACAGTCGAATATTCGCGAGGTGTTATGATCATGCCATTTTGGCTATAAGGTGCTTAAATGTCTGATTTCACATAGAACTAGTGGTTTTCTCCCAATAAATTATATACAGCCTTAGGGCTGGGCGATTTTTCCGATTGAATCCATTAATTCGAATTTATTGCTTTGCCACAATAGAATTTTTTAGAAATCGAGGAATCACGACCCGTGGGTCAAAAACCATAATGTGATCCGAACCGGGAGATTTGTGATCCGTTGAACCACTAATTTTAATGTGTGTGAATAAATCCAACCACCCCTGTAGATTTAAGTTTCACTATCGATAATCCATGACCGACAGAGGAGCGTCTTGTTGGTAGGGATTTACGTCTTTAACAGGACTCAAACTGATACAGGCAAAGTGAAAGACTGGATTTTTTCGTTCAGGCAGAGTACAAGTGATTTCAAAACATTTAAGCTGGTTTATATATATCGTGTATATATTATTTATCTTGTGTAAGATGCATTTGGTTGAGTTGCGCTGCAGTAAAGTGCTTCATTGTAGTACTTCAGTGCTTATCTCTTCAGCGTGAGCAGGACACACAACAATGCAGAATATTAATAACTTTTTATAATAACAGTTATAATGAGAACACTATTATAATAAAACGCTGTGAAATTTTAGTTCAGTTGCTGTGTTTCTACACGTTGTTGTATGAAGAACGGCGCAAACACGTTCTTTTGCATTCGGGCATTTTGTGCAGATAACCTATAAGTTGTAATATTAACGTTATAAATAAAGAAGTGTATTCTATATGAGATAAATGATGAGTTAAATCCCATTGATTAAACACCTGCTCAACTTCAGTGCGTGCAGCTCAAAACAAAAATGCAGAACATTAATAACTACTGTCATATACATAACGTTATAATGAGAGTACTATTGTAAAAAATGTTGTGAATTCTTAGGGTTTCGCTGACGTTTAATGTTAACCATCTTTTAATCAAAATAAAAAACATTCTTTACCCCGTTTGTATCTGCGAGGCGTCCGTTACACATTTTCCCTGTGTGCTAAAGTAATTATGACTGTCGAATGTCTGACTTGACTCTTTGTAATTTGTTGCCCTGCCCCCAAAACATATGATTCGACTATCAGTCGAATATCGGCAAGATTAAAAAATTCTGATTCGACTATGAAAATCCTGAGTCGGGGACACCCTAAATTATTTCATTGGGTGACGTTCATTAAAACTGTCAAAAACTGCATTTTTCTTCCGATAGCGTATCCGTCTTGCTCATTCATGCAGCCAACTTTCACTTTTCAAACTTGGAACCACTGATTTCACAATTAGGACATGGCATAATGCACCAGAGGGGAATGACAATTACAGGAAATGGATCCAACCAATTTTTTAGTGCTCCATTTAGATTGCTTGACCACAGACATCTGGGAGTAACAAGCATATGTGTGGCTTCTCTGTTATGTAGTGCTAATATCACTCAAAAGTATTGATTATATAATTGTCCTAATTGTCCACAGCTGATCCAAAGCATCTCATAATTTCTTCGTCCTGTCTCCCACCAGCCCTTCCCTGGTCTTGATGTTCCTCTGGACAGTCTTTGCTTAAGCTTGAACCTCCATTTATCTTGCTCAAATCAGGAGGACTAAGACTAGGCTAATGGGAAAATTGCTTGAGAAACGGAATATTGTGCTGCTGCACATTGTTCTGTATTTGAATTAAGTCATTTTTCATGACTCTTTTCTAAAGTACATCATTTGATGTTGGCCTAGAATCTACAAACCCATTTGTAGAACATGAAACAATATTGGGATGTGCAAAAATGACACACACACACACACACACACACACACACACACACATATATATATATATATATATATAGTGGCGGGAGGAGCAAACGACAGACACAGTGGGTGTGGCGTCAGGCTTCGGGAAGGCTTTTATTAACAAAAAGATAACCAAAAACAGGGAATAAAAGTGTCCAAAATAAACAGGGAATCTGGTGTTCTCGTCGTGCTGCGGGGTATGTGACAGGCAGGTAGTGTTCAGGAAGGAAGGGTCCAGGTAAGGGGGGAGTCCGGCAGCCGCACGCGCTCCCCTCTTTGGTCTGGGGAGCGAGGGGCAGCTACTTCTTCCAGCGGCTGCATCAATCTCGCTGGCTGCAGCGCTTGAAGGGACTAGACGGCCCGGCACCCTGGCCCGATGGCCGTGTAACGGGTTGCGGTTCTCATTCAGACCGCGGGTCCGGCAGCTCACATCTTTGGCAGCGCGGGAGAACCTCTACACACCCTTCCTGGACCCACGAGGACACCAGCGTGCACACACGGGGAAGAGACTGGTCTCCCGAGGAGAGGCGCGCTCGGCATTTAAAGAGTGGCGGTGATGAGGCCCCATTTGCATCAGGTGTGCCTCATCACACGCTGCCAGCCCTGGCTCTTCCAGCGCCCCTCCTCTCTCACAAACCCACTCCTGTCGGGAGCTTGGTGAAGGGCGGCAATAATAATTAGTGGGGAGGCAGCCGACTCATCACAATAAATAAATAAATATATATATATATATATATATATATATATATATATATATATATATATATATATATATACATACATACATACATACATACATACTTGAGTTGTAAAGTTGCCTACTAAAGACCCAAAGTTAATGTCTATGCATTTAAAAAACGAAAATGTTATAGCCCTTGATGGCCAAAAATGGGCTTGATGCCAAATTTTGTATGCACCACCACTTTAAATTAGTAATATGCTATCAGTAATACGGATGCTCGTTTTAACTAAATATTTAAAAAGGTTTGCTGCATGGTAAAAATACACTACGCATAAAAAAAAAAAAATTTAGAGAAAAAAACATTTTATTTCATTCAGAAATGGGCCTAATGCCAACATGAAATGTTTACAAACATTATAATAAACACTGTAGTTCCCCTCACTCCACAACAAATCCTTTTAATTAACAGTATTTAGAAAAGAACAAGAATTAAAAATATAAAAAGCTGTAGCTATATAAACAAGCGAAAACAAATTCATTTAGGCTAAACTGAAACCAACGTTGGGTCTCTCATTCGCCACAAAATGAAATGTTTCCGTATTCGCGATGTATTTGAATGCCAAAATATTATTTATTATGTACCCTACTTCTTTTGCGTACCAATATCCACGTAAAACAAAATGTTTTGCATAACATTATAGCAGCATGGTGATAACGCTTAACGGCACAGATTTCACTAGTGTGATTTTTAGTGTTTTTTTTTTTTCTCGATATGTTTGACTGACTGTAAAAGGCTGCATTGTCAAAGGTAGCAATGCTTAACTGTGTGTGCGCGTGTGATTTCTTTCCTTCTAACAGTGGAAGCAACTACTCCTTTAAGTCATAAAGATAAATGGAATTGTAAAAGGTTTGCCTTTATTTGTGTACTTCCACAATAAAAACAAATCATTTTATTTATTTTTTTTTAAATAAGCCTAAAGAAAAATAGGATGCCGCTTTCTGCCGTCTGGTTTCCTTTAGTGCAGCACAAAAATAATCCAAAACACTACATACTAGGCTACTTGTTGCACAGTTTTTCTTTCGTTTTCTTAATTTAAGTAAAAATATATTTCTTGTATAGGCCTATTTATTTGTTTTATACATTTGTTTTAATTCAATTCTAATTTAAAATAATCTTGTCAGTTAACGGTTAATAATAGGTTAATGAGTGTCGGTTGTTGGTTAGGAAAAATAACCAAAATGAACATCCCTAATCAGTAATATTATGTAGTTGAATATACCATTAATGCAACTTTGCCTTGTTTGCTCTACCAAATCCTCCTCTGTATATCTGTGAAGTAACAACACATTGCAGTGCAAATGACCATGAATGTGCCACAGTTGTACATGCGTCAATTTGAAACGTTTGTTCATCATTGCATCTCCTGCAGCATGCAGATCCTTTCCTTGCTCTTCACGTTCCTCTAAAATTAATCCCATCTTTAGCTGCCTTTCTCCAGTGTTAGATGTGTACACTCTGATGGCCCATTAAAACAGCTGCCTTCATCAGCCGTTTGTCTGAGCGCATGAAGGATTTGGGTCAGCAGGATAGGTGCTGCTCTTCCGATCAGTGTCCCGGTGTGTCTTAACTGGATTTGCCTGAAGGAGCTGAATCAAGCGTGTCCCAGGATTATGTCAATGACACTGTAGAGAGAGAGGTGTGAAAACACGGCTGTGGGCTGGGAACGCTAATAGGATGAGAGCTGGCCTAGAAGGACTCGCTGTTGTCAGTCGAGTGTGTTTGCTCTAAATCAAGATTAAAACAGACAGGCTTTTAAGGGTTTCAGAGTGCGTCGGTTTATTTTTATAAAGGAGTTGCTGTTTGGAATCAGCATTTCAGCCTGGAAACCAGACAAAGAATAGTTGCTTACTATGGACATTGCAGCATATTAACCTTTAATGCTAGCTATTACAGTCGATTGCCATTAGTCTATTGGATGAAATTTATATTACCTTATTTACTTTCCTAATTCACATTCCCAGTGCCCATAATGTTTGTCTGCTCAATCGTTCATTTAAAGGAAATATTTTGCTCCGCCTTTGAAACAACTTTCCTTTAGAGCTGATGTCATCAAGCTCTTTTTTTTTTTTTTTTTTTTTTTTTTTATTCAGCCCATCCCTCCAACCACATGACCCCATTCTTGGATGTAGTGCCCAGTTTTCATCATCCAATCCATTCCCAATAGATAAAATCAAGTTCTGCCCTGCATTGTCATTGTATATCCTGTTTTTCTTGGTATTTTATTTCCATAATGTGCCAAATAACATTTTGGGGTTTTTTTCGAGGTAGAGTTTAGGATATGGCATTTTTTTCCATTGCTGATTATTTACATAATAAAAGGACAGCATCGCAGCTCGTTCCTTGCTGTTGTTGTCTTTGTACTTCTGCATTTTTCATTAAGGAGCAACAACTCATTTCACCACAAGAGGAAATGGTTCTTTGGTTGCTTTCAGTAGCTAATGCAGTGGGGTGGGATCTTGAATTTACAGCCTTGTGTATTGATAAACAATCTACTAGCAAGCCATTAACAAATGTTACATGACATGGTAAATGCAAAGATTATTCCTCTTGTAGATGCAGCTAGCGTGAGACGTTAGTGTGAACAATATGGTTGTTTCCATATTTGATGCTGAGACCAGTTTACTTAATATGCACGGAAATATGCACATTCAAATTCAAACTTGGTCTCAAGATGGCCTAATATCCTCCCATTAATATGTATTTTGAAGGGATAACATTGAAATCAGAGCCTAAATGTTTTCTCTCTCTTTTTCTCTGCTGTAGATCAGAACGTGTCCCGGCAGTAGGAGTGAGGCTGAGCTTTAGAAGAGGAAAATGAGTGAACTGGACCAGTTACGCCAGGAGGCCGAGCAGCTGAAGAACCAGATCAGAGTGAGGACCTCTCTGATCTCATACACAACTGCATTATTCAGCATTTTAAGTTGAGCATTAAATGAAATGGATAGTTCACCCAAAAATGAAAATTGTAATTTACTTACCCTCTGGTTGTGCCAAACATGTACATCTGACTGCTGCTGAACACACAAGATATTTTGAAAAAAAAAAAAAAAAAAAAGGTAACCAAACAGTTGCTGGTCTCCATTGATTTGCGCAGTATTTTTTCCATACTATGGGAGTCAACGGGGGCCAGCAACTGTTTGGTTACCCACATTCTGCAAAGTATCATCTTTCATGTTCAGCAGAAGAAAGAAATTCATAGAGGCTGGAACAACTTGAGAGTGAGTAAACGATGACGGAATTTTCATTATTGGGTGAACTATCCTATTCAAGGGTTAGTTCACCCCAAAATGAAAATTGTCATTAATTACTCACAAATGAATTTCTTTTTGATGACAGAATGCTGTCAGATTTCCTTCCATTGACTGCCTTTGTAACTACCACTTTGATGTTTCAAAAACTTCATAAAGAGATCGGAAAACTAATCCATATGAATCGAGGTTGAGCTTCTTATGTTCGTTAAGCAATGTTTACATGCGAGTAAAAGACTAAATTAAATCTGTTCGCCCATAACAAGCGCTCGATTCATATGGATTAGTTTTCCGATCTCTTTATGAAGTTTTTGAAGTGTCAAAGTGGTAGTTACAAAGGCAGTCTATGAAAGGAAATCTGACAGCATTCTGTCATCAAAAAGAAATTCATTTGTGTTCCGAAGATGAACGAAAGTCTTACAGGTTTTGAACGACATGAGAGTGAGTAATTAATGACAGAATTTTCATTTTGGGGTGGACTAACCCTTTAAAGTGCCCCTATTATGGGTTATGAAAGGTTCATATCTTGGTTTTGGGAGTCCTCAACAAGAAGTTGACATGCATGCAAGGTCAAAAAACACTTGCATTGTCTTATAATATGATTTTTATTTTTTATTTTTTTCATTTTTTGCTCAATGACACCCAAACGGTTCGCTCAACAGTTCATTTTTCCAAACCCCTCCTTTGCGTGACACTAAACTGCGGTGATTATGATGTCCCAGTCTCTTGTGATTGGTCTACTGCTTGCAGCGCATGTCAATAATGGAACGCCCGGCCGATCACCATTGCTTAGCCCACAGCTTGGTGGCACAACAACACACACAAATACGTATTTTGCACACTACAGTGCAGAGTACATGACAGCAACAGTTTTTAAAAGAATTACTCCACTGTCAGAATTAAAATTTCCTGATAATTTACTCACCCCCATGTCATCCAAGACGTTCATGACATTCCAGTATTTTTCACCATGTAGTGGACTTCAGTGGTGCTCAACGGATTGAAGGTTAAAAATGCAGTTTCGTTGCAGCTTCAAAAGCTTGTACATGATCCCAGCCGAGGAATAAGGGTCTTATCTAGCAAAATGATCTGTCATTTTCTTGAAAAAAAAAATATATATACTTTTTATTTTTTTTAAACCACAAATGCTTGTCTTGTCTAGCTCTGTGAGGTGCATGCGTACTCTGTCTGTGTACAACTGTTCAAGACAGGGTATGTCCAAAAACTCCCAACACTTTTCTCCTCCAACTTCAAAATTGTCCTGCATTGTTGGTTTACCTTTTTTGTTTAATTTATTTTATATTTTTTTGGTAAAAAATGATATGGTGTTTGAGGTAGGGGAGGTTCAAGTTTTCCCGGGTCTGTGCGCGTGCAACAAGTGGGCGGGCATAAATATGCTAATGTTTCATGTTGACGTGAACTTGAATCAACTTAAGATTCGTTTTAAAAATGACTCATTTTCGTGACTCTGAGTCGATTCTTTCTTTTGAAAGACAATAACTTTATACATGGTGCACTTTTAGATTTAAAGATTTGCATGATTTTTTCATTCACTTAGAGCTGTGTGACACACTGCATGAAAGGTAAATTTCAAAAATCCATAATGGGGCACTTTAAGACTCCAGGTTGAAAGGAGTCAGTGTAGCCTCCGGTTGTTGCTGTGGTAAATTTCAACCATCAGCGGGAAGCGGGAAGCTCACATTCATAATTATAGAGATTTTGACAGGTCTGCTATATTTAAAATATCAGTTGTATTAAAACTAGACATATTTCCAATCCAGCTATTAAGTCCTATGAAGTATGTGCATGTTTGTTTTTGTTTTTTTCAAACCGATTACTTGGTAGTCTCTTGTTACCCAGAAATATTTGCTTAACCAAAAGACATTTAAATACAGAGGGCAGTTATTTACATATTTCTACACTATGCAGGAAAAACATTTACTGTAACCATTCTGTTCTTATTCCTCTCTGAGTTCCAGAAAGCATTTACACCCGATACTTCCTCCATGAAGCCACTTTACATTTTATCTCGGCCTGAGATAGTTTTACCAATCCTCAGTTGTTCTAAAATATCCTCATTTGTGACCCTGGAGCACAAAAGCAGTCTTAAGTCGCTGGGGAATATATTTGTAGCAATAGCAAAAAAAACATTGTATGGGTCAAAATTATTGATTTTTCTTTTATGCCAAAAAATCATTAGGATATTAAGTAAAGATCATGTTCAATGAAGATATTTTGTAAATTTCCTACTGTAAATATATTAAAACTTCATTTTTGATTAGTAATATGCATTAAGAATTCATTTGGACAACTTTAAAGGCGATTTTCTCAATATTTTGCACCCTCAGATTCCAGATTTTCAAATAGTTGTATCTCAGCCAAATCTGATCCTAACAAACCATAAATCATTAGAAAGCTTATTTATTCAGCTTTTGGATGATGTATAAATCTCAATTTTGAAAAATTGACACTTAAGACTGCTTTTGTGGTCCAGGGCCACATTTGTCTAAAATCTTTGACCTTTTAGCCATAATCAATCAAATCAATGATTAAATTAACCATAAAAGGCCATTAATGGTACCAGTTAGATTACTCAGTTTGAGCACGATATGAACATTTTTTTAAAGAAGGAATTGTCTATAACAGCATATCTCATGTTACTGTATGGTTATTATATACTAAACATTAATCCTAAATGTTTTGTATATTACATAATCATGAAATAATGGCTCATTCCACAGCATCTAAACTTTTTTCCTTTTCTTTTTTTTCCTAGGATGCAAGGAAAGCTTGTGCAGATGCCACACTATCACAGGTAAGAAACTGTTTTATTCTAATTTTCTGTTTAAATGTGTAAATTTAAGTAACCGTAATTTAAATCAATGGATTAATCTCTATATTGATGCCATCTGTGTGTATGTTTTTTTTTTAATTTGCATACATGTTTTCAGATCACAGCCAACATCGACCCTGTTGGCCGAATCCAGATGCGCACAAGAAGAACACTGCGAGGACATCTGGCTAAAATCTACGCCATGCACTGGGGCACCGATTCCAGGTACAGAACTGCTCCATCACGTTATTTGCATGATGGCCTGACCTTATTTGTAAGCCCTTTGAAAACATCCTTATGCATCAGGGTGAGATACACCGAGGGGTTTCCCTTTCACAGTGAAGGTGGACGGGTTCATGGCTCGTGTGCTGGCCACTGCATGCTATCCCTACTGCATTGAATCATGTTCTTTTATTGTGTTTGTGTAGGTGGGGAGCGATGGTTGTAAGTAGGTGTTATGACTAAGCATGTTGTTACTATTATAGCTACAGCCAAGAAAAATCCATAACTGTACCATTTTTGTGGCGAATGGTGCTGGGAATAGTTTGAGATTGTTCTGGGAGACAATTCTCCTGATCGTAATTGTGCAGGTAAACCGCACTCGCTCACCTGTGGTCTTGTGTTTCTGTGCAGGCTGCTCGTCAGTGCCTCCCAGGATGGAAAACTCATTATTTGGGATAGTTATACCACAAATAAGGTATTGTATTTGTACTTATTCTTTTCTGGAATTTAGATTTCCATATAGAGCATTTCACTACTACAGGATGAGTTTTAGCAAGTAGCCTTTTCTGGGGTGGATACTAGCAAACATATGTGACTCTGGACCACATTTATCATCTGAAAGCTGAATAAATCAGCTTTCCATTGATGTATGGTTTGCTATGATACCACATTTTTGTTGAGATAGAATTATTTGAAAATCTGGAATCTGAGGGTGCAAAAAAAATCTAAATACTTCAAAAATCACCTTTAAAGTTGTCCAAATGAAGTTCTTAGCAATGCATATTACTAATCAAAAATTACATTTGGATATATTTACAGTAGGAAATTTACAAAACATCTTCATGGAACATGATCTTTACTTAATATCTAATGATTTTTGGCATAAAAGAAAAATCAATAATTTTGACCCAAACAAGGTTTTTATGGCTATTGCTACAAATATACCCCAGAGACTTAAGACTAGTTTTGTGGTCCAGGGTCACATATTTACCTTTTTTTTTTCTAATAATGGCTTGATTTGTTCTTAATAGGCTGCTGTTATAAAACGGATCATTTGACTGTAGGGCATATAATTATTCTATAATTATTTACTGTGTATAAATTATATTTTAATTATTACACACCTTAAATTATACACCATTGTAATTTATCAACCACAAATTTTCAAATTCTAATTAGACTGGTTTTGTAAACATTTGTATTTTTACTAATATTTATTGTATTACACATCTTAAAAATATGACCATACTTTCATCTTAATTACCAACCACATCATTTTTTTTTTTTTTTTTTACTTATTCAGTGCATTCCTATTTATTTTCTCCAATTAATTGCCACAGACCAAGCATCACTATTACTTGGGGGTTAAAAAAAATAAACAACCCAACAGCTGTTAAACCTGGTAACTAGTTGTGCCGATGTTGCATGATGGGAATGACTGAAACCTAAAATGCTCAAAAAAAATTTAGCAAGCTAGTTCCTGATCTTTGCATGGACATTTTTTTGCCCTAACAGGAACCAATATAGAGTCTCTGATGATAAGCTATTTGAAATTGTTTCTGCTACAAGATGTTTATTACTTCCTGTGCTCTTCCACATGTCTTTTCCTGAGCATTCATGTGTTGTGTTTCAGGTCCACGCCATTCCTCTGCGCTCCTCCTGGGTGATGACCTGTGCCTACGCTCCTTCAGGGAATTATGTTGCTTGTGGAGGCCTAGACAACATCTGCTCCATCTACAGCCTCAAGACTCGCGAGGGGAACGTGCGCGTCAGCCGTGAGCTGGCCGGACACACAGGTACAGGACGTGTCCTCCTGAAACACTCACACACTGTTATCTTGGCTCTTGTGAATATACACAAGGGTCGGTGTTTCGCAAAGCTTTTATTACAGCATGCAACTGCACTGGGGTTTTCTGCACCCTCTTTAATATATTTCGTCTGATTGACTTTAATGGCAGTATCAGTGATTACGTAATGCACTCTCATTCTGTTCAGATGATTCAAGATTTTTTATTTGTCACATTTGATACATGGGTTAAGAAATGTCCAGGTCACATTTCACCACTAAATCAAGAGAAAAATATATTTTATAATAATTACATATTTTTTTAAATGTGTATATATTAATTTTATATTAATTATTTTTTTTTGCAATATCTATTTTAATGACATAAGCTTCTTTCCCCTTTAAATTGTCATGAGTGTAATGCACCAATGTAAATCATCCTCCACACAATGACTTATTGTTCATTCACAGATATTATTTTATTTTTAACTAAAGTGTAATACATTCCTTAAGATTTTGAGAAGAAATATTGGTTTGGAATCATGTATTAAACTTCCTCCCCTCTTCAGGATACCTCTCTTGCTGCCGCTTCCTTGATGACAACCAGATTGTTACAAGTTCTGGCGACACCACCTGGTGAGTGTGAGGAACTGCAACCCAGCAAACCCACAGCTTGGCTAGCTCAGATACTAAAGCTTACATCTGCAATTAGGACCACATTGTAATCTCTTCAGGAATATTTTTATACTTTTATTTCTTCTTTAAAGTCAGGAATCAGATTATAAATGTAAAAAAATTATTTTACATGTCATATGCTTTGTATTTGTTTTATGTCTGCATTCTTCTAAAAAAAAAAAAAAAAAAAGGCCATTCTATAAAATCAACTTTCAGGAAGTTACATCATTGGAACCATTCTGACGACATTATGGGGAAGACAAAAATCATTTCTTCCCACTTTTTTTATTTTAAAGACAATTTATGGTGTTAGCTGCCACCTTGTGCTTAAGAAAAATTCATTTTAATTTGAGAAATATATGTATATCATTAACTGCAAACAAACAATAAGGTTGTAGGCTAAATCTTATGTCTATTTCTTATTTTTAGTTTATTTTAAGTTAATTTGTTAATTTCAAAATTTACTAATACATTTTTAAATACAAATACAAAAATATGTGTTAACATTAATGTCATGTGAACATGAGCGAACAATGAAGGCTTGTATTTTTATTATTAAATATTATCTTAAATTATTTAATTTGAAAATAATTAAATGTTGCTTTATTTGTTAACAAATGAAACTTACTGTAAAAATTAACCATAAATAAAAAAATTATGTAATAAGCGACATAAGAGTAAGCTGATTTAGCATGCAACCTATAATATTTATTTTTAGATATTTAATTATTTTTCTTATAAATTTAGACATGATCAGATTTCAGCTCTTATTTGCAGCTCTGAGAAATGTTCCAGTTCATTTCTTCAGGTCTTTTGATCTCTCAGTTGTGTGTGTGTGTGTGTGTTTTGAAGCATCTGAATGTTGTGATCTGTCCTGCAGTGCTCTCTGGGACATAGAGACCGGTCAGCAGACGACCACATTCGCGGGTCACACCGGGGATGTGATGAGTCTGTCTCTGGCTCCGGACACCAGGCTGTTCGTGTCAGGAGCCTGCGATGCCTCGGCCAAACTCTGGGACGTCCGTGAGGGCATGTGCAGACAGACCTTCACTGGCCACGAGTCGGACATCAACGCCATCTGTGTGAGTGTTCTGCCTCATTCTGACTAGCAACAGTACAGATTAAAATTAAACGATGTATTCTTAGGAATATGTGCTGTAGTGCATGTAATCTCTTGAAGTATTAAAACTAGAAAGGGATCGTATTCCCCCCACAGTTCTTCCCCAATGGAAACGCATTTGCGACTGGCTCTGACGATGCCACCTGCCGGCTCTTTGACCTGCGCGCTGACCAGGAGCTCATGGTCTACTCTCACGACAATATCATCTGCGGCATAACCTCTGTGGCCTTCTCGAAGAGCGGCCGCCTGTTGCTCGCCGGCTACGATGACTTCAACTGCAATGTTTGGGACGCCCTCAAGGCTGACCGCGCTGGTGAGATACGCACACACACACACACATGGCTGGAAAACTGCAAAAATATGCGACTAATAGTGGTCTAGTGACCGCCCTTAAAGCAAACAAATCAAACATACAACACGCACGCACACACACACACAGTGGTGCTGTTTTACATATGGTTCGGTGCTTGCTTGATAACATGCATAACATTGGTTCGTCTCTTTTGCATACAGCAACATGCACAGTGCAAGTGGTCTGTTGAGAAAAAATGCACATTTTAAAGCTTTTATAATGTTGAAATATAACATTTTAAGTCTTCAAATGAGTTGAAATGCACACTGCTATTTTATCGATTGCATACACTTCATTTTTGAGTAAAAATCTCTTCTGTCCCCAGTGTTTTTAGTGTATACATGAAATACAAATATTGGCCACATTTCAGCTCTTTGGAACATTGAAAACATTACAGTTGAACATTTTTAGGGCTTTGTGATTTGTTTATTAACAGACTGTTTGGCTTAAATATTTACCTTTTCAATAAGTTACTTTGTTAAATCTGTTTTTTTTTTTTTTTTTTTTTTTTTTTTTTAGATTGAATTTCTTTGAAAATCTTTTCCACACAAATTTATTTTTATTTTTTTTCATTCCATACATATAACATTAGTAACTACAAACTAGCATGTATTTTCACTCAGATATTGCTTGTAAATTTTAGACAATTACAAAGAAAAAGAAAGTAACATTGAATTATTCATGAAATTTTGAAGTAGACTGAACTAAATGGTATGTACTTGTAAAATGTACCACAATACTCACAATACTTTTATTTAAAATTTTGAGAAAATAGTTTTTTTCACAGCATACAACAAAAAAAACTAATTAAATCAATAACTAAAAAAAAAACTCTGTTCGGCATCCTCTCCCTTACACTGAAAATTAATGTAGAAACATTTTTCACTCAGAAACGGCCAATTTTACAGTTAATTACAAGGAAAAAGGTATGTTACATTTTAAAGTAAAAAAAACCATACCAAGAAAAATCAGATTTTCTTGTCAAGCATACTCCAATAATAATTTTTTTTTTAGATTTTAAAAAAACATTAGGTGGTTTACTGACGTTTGGACTCTTTTCAGGTGTGCTGGCCGGCCATGACAACCGAGTAAGCTGTCTGGGTGTAACCGATGATGGTATGGCAGTGGCTACAGGGTCCTGGGACAGCTTCCTCAAGATCTGGAACTGAACGCTGAAGGTGCTTTCAATACAACATGTCCGATACAGTAAGAATCAGCCTCTTCCAGCACAACCTAATGTCAAACAAGAGAAACTATCTATCCTCGTATCACCTCCTGCTATTTCTGGCTACACTTTAGTGAAGATCAGAGGGCTGATATGTAAAGGCCAGATTTTTTACAACTTTATAGTTACACAGAATATAGCTGTGGTAGCTGATGTAGTTCTACATTATGAACAATCAATCAATCATAATTTTATATTATTATTATTAGTTTCAGATTTACTTTGAAACAATTTTCCCTCTAGAATTGATAGTTTTACAAATACAAAGAATTTGTTTTCCAACCACTTATGCCTAAATAAATGAGTTTAGTTTCTCAGTGTGCCTTTTTGCAATATAATAGTAATTTGTGCATTTATCATGGAAGTTTATATGGAGTTGTCTGATCTAAATAAGTAATTCTCTGAATATCTGCTTTATCATTTTCATCTCTTTTCATCTGTCCGCAGATATCATTTGAACTCCAAAGTTGACTGGAAGACCATTCCAACTTTAGAATGTTAAATTTCACAGCATCGTCAACAAAACACCTTATAAAACTGACTGACACCACCATGAAAAGAAATAAAACTTGTAAGGGAAACCAATGCATTTCCTACACCAAGAAGAGCACAATTTGTTTTATCACCCAGCTTAAAGAAAATGAAAAAAAAAAAAAAAAAAAACAAAAAAAACAAGAAGAATTCCTGTGGTATTAAATGAATAACTTGCATTCCCTCTCGGACCATTCTGTGTCACCCTGTAAGAGAAAACACAAAACACTATCATCCCACGCTTGTGTATCATGTGTCTAGAAAGCAAATGTTGGAGTGTAAATGTACAAATTATTTAACTCTCATATTTTTTTCTTCTTTTGTTCCTTTTATCTGATAGTCCATCTTCTAGATCTTTTTCCCGCCTGTTTTATCTGTTTAGATGATATGTTTCTGATTAGTAAAACTTTTAATCCTGTTATAAAACCATGTGAAAACAAGAAGAGTCATGTAAAATGCTGAAACTAGACCAGGATGGAAGAGCAGCTTTTTTTGACCATGCCAATCATGTGTTTTGTTTTATTTGTTATTTTCGTGTGCACTAGGTTGCTCTAGAGGTTGTGTAGTTTTCATGAACGTGACTTGAGCGAGAGGTAAAGTTCACGCGCCCTCTTTTGAAAGCTTAATATTCATATTTTTGGGCGTCCCCCAGACAGCGTTCACCTCTGAGCTGTTCTGATTGTTAACGTCACTGGGCTATTGCCGATCACCGGCTAATAAGAGCAGCCTTAGCTTTCTACAAAATGTAATCCTGATCTGTGCATTAGTTAACTTTCAGTGTGCATCCTGGTCCTTTGTCATTAAAGAAAAAAGAAAATGCCATATCTCTTTGAAATACTTTGCCATTTCTGAGTCCGAGGTACTCGCTTCATTTATCTACGAATGGCCGTTGTAAATATGGGTATCCGACTTGCACGCGAATGCAGCATTATATCCTTAGCTAATGTTTCTTTCCAGTCTCGTCACAGCTTTGTTTGCACAATAAGAAACTTGACTAACGTTTTAAGCGTTAACTAACCAAGCACATGCTGTTAATCACATTGAATGCTAATTTTAATGTAGAAAATGCACAAAAAAAAAAGTACAAAAAAAGTGAAAAAACTCACCAAAAAAAAAAAAAAATACAATCCTCTCTTTCATTGGATTAAAAGCAGTTCAAACTAACCCCTTAGCTTATCTTCTGGTCTTACGTTTATACGTTCCTTCGAGCTTTCGGCTTTAAGTCCGATTTTTGGGATTGTTTTGGTTGCCGGGCGTTGGGGAGGTCGGGTGGGGAATGTTTAGATTTTTTTCAGTGGTGTCTGGATCAGTGTTTGGAAAAACAAAACCTTTTTCTTTACTTTCTATTTAGCCCAGTTCCAGAGAGAGAACAGATAGCCCTGTCTGTGCTTGGAAATACAGTTACTACTATGTGAATGAAATGTTGTACAAATCAATGTCTGAAAATAATGATAATTCTGAAATTTTTAAGTTAAGCGTTTTATTTCATCTGCCATGAATTAACGTAGTCGCATGCTGTAGAATTTGCTTAAACAGGAGCTGACGTCTTTAGGCCCACTTACCTTCACCGGGACGGCGAAACCGATATGAAACTGAGAAATTGTTGATTCCAGATGTTTCAGACATGCTGTGCATACATCCTTTACTTTTACCGGCGAAGCTATGCACCAATGTGAGAAATCGTGAGGGAGATACGACACATATTTCCTGCAGACGACCTGTAAATCATGGCCATGCTTCCTGAAATTGTCCCGAATTAAACGACAGTTGCGAAAAGTTTGAGTTTTCTAAATCAAAACGTTTGATCGAAGAAATGCGAGAAACTCTTTTGGCTTTTCTTTAAACGTTTTGTAATTGCATCTGACATGGCAGAGTCTTCTGTTCTTTTTCCACTGTAAACAGATGCACTTTCTTTAATAGTTGTGACTTTTTTTATTATTATTATTGTTTTTTCCTTTCTCTGCGATAATGTACAATAATTGTGATGTATTTGTGTGTGCTGCCACCAGTAAAGATTAATTGCAGTTCAATTAAAATGGATTCCCCTTATTTTCTCTCTTCATTAATAACTAGATCTCAGCACTCCCTATCTCACCTTTTGTATTTAAGTTCAGTCTGTCGGTGTACCACAGAAAGCTGGATGCAACATAGATACTATATTAAAATGTACTGTTATTTAAGATGTAATAAAACAAGTTTGAGATGTCTCTGATGTGCTGATGATTTGCTAGAGAGTTTGCCACAGCAGAAAGTAACTGTAGTAAAAGAGCTTTTTTAAGGTCCGTTCAGACTGAATAAGCATGTTCATCATTCTTCAGACTTCCTGGAGTAAATGATGCCGCCATCATTTGATATTTGGGTATGTTTCCAGTCTAACGTGTGCTTGCCTTTGCTAGAAATGAGTTCAGGTAGTCATTTCCTCATTGAGTCATATTAATCTTTAATGAATAACTTTTTTTTTATCAGTTATTTCCAGGCATGGGAAACTCATGGGATGTCTTAAAAGTTCTATCTATGTCCTTTTCTTAAAAAAAAAAAAATTACATATTTTCACTTGCACTAAAGTTACTTTGTATACACTTTTAAAGGTCTGGTAACAAAGGACCGCAAAGGTCATATAAAATGTATTGGTCAATCTCTGACTTTTGGTCAACAACAGTAAACAAAGTGTGTACTATTTACCCAAAAGCCAAAGAAAATGAAGCAAACACAAACTATTAACATGGCTGTATAAACAAAGGTCGTTCCAATGAAAACAACACTATTGTGTCCAACCAGAGGATCTTCTGTAGTGCACTTGACTGAATTGTGACTTATTTGGCTGATATGCGCGAGTCTCCTTTTTTGGTAGCTTACTTAGAAATCTTCATACTGTAAAGTAACTGGAGTCTGTAAGTGGCCATTACTGTTCTTAAGAATAACATTTCTAAATAAACCAGCTGTCGAGAAGGCTGTTGATCTCAGCGGGTCCTTGACTTGCACTGGAAATGGAGATGGTGTTATGGATAACTGTTCCTAGTCTTGTATCATTAACCCTTGTTATCAGAGTTTGAGTCTTGATGTTGATTGTGATCTGGGCCTTTGTTGTAAAGGGATATTTTGCTGACAGTTTACTAAAATATGAGTCCTCTATTCATAATATTGCTTTCTCCAGTGGAAAAAGTCAACTCGTCTGAATCGAGAGAGAAATATGCACAGATCAAACACCGTTTACATGCCAAAACCAATCAAATGTTGGTGGATTTTGATGTGAGAGGACAACGGGATGGACTTTTTCACTGGAGGAATGTCCATATTATGCATGGACTCATATTTTAGTTTGATATTAAAATAGTCTTGATGGATTTGTTTCTTATAAACATGCAGCTTTCGCTTCACAAGATGTTAATTGATGGACTGGAGTGGTCTGGATTATTGTATTGTTTTATCAGCTGTTTGGACTTTCATTCTGACGGCACCCATTCATTGCAGAGGATCCATTGGTGAGCCAGTGATGCTACATTTCTCCAAATCTGTTCTGATGAAGAACAAACTCAAAACCTTGGATGGCCTGAGGGTGAGTCAGCTTTCAGCAAACGTTCTTTTTAGGGTGAACAATTCCTTTAAAGGAAAAAATGTTTCTTTCTTCTGTGTAACACAAAAGGAGATACTTTGAAGATAATTTTGGGTCCAAACCCCATTAACTTTCATTGAATGGTCCTAAAACCCTGATATCATTTAAACAAAATATTTTGTGTGTTCTGCAAAAGAAAGTCAAACGTTATGAGGGAGGATTTTAGTTTTTGTCCCTTTTCTGTCCCTTTAAGTTGGCTGGTATTGCTCTAAAATAAATCCATAAGTTAGTAATGGGCTTATAAATTTGAAAACAATTGCAAATTTAGCATGTGAATGTGTCTTTGAACATGTATCTACAATGCATTCTTTGTGAATTTATACAAATGGCTCATTGTTGTCACTTGTATATGCAATAATCAGCGGTTATCTTGAGAAAAAGCAGACAAAAATAATAAAACCTCATTTATTAGGTACATGATCTTGTTAATACAAATATCTAACCTGGCATGTGGCAGCATAAAAGAATGCATAAATGGTCCAGAGGTCCAGCTATTTTTTAAACCAAACATCAAAATGGCTAAGAAATATGATCTAATTGCAGCTAATTACTGCATGAATATGTAGTCAAAAACGTGATGCTATCATATCATTATGACCCCATGTGTTTCTAGGCAAGATATCCAGTGTACTGCATGCATATTTTACCTCTTTTATTAAAGGGTTTTAATAAATGGTTTTCAGTGCAACATTCTTAGGTGGTCGAGAATGTTTAGATGAGAACATGTGCCTCAATAACTCGGCCACATATCTGTTTCTCTTTCTGGTGTGTTGTTTTTCCTCCCTTTCTCCAAAGGAAATGATTTTGGGCCAATTATACCTTATCTGATAGATCTATTCCTGTTTCAGAGGAAAGAAAACCATATGAAAGATGCCTCAGTTTAGCAGTGAATTCCTTTAGAAACAAATGAGTTTCTGAGAGACAGAAATCACTGTAAAAAATGGTGTGCACTATCTACTTAAAAAAAAAAAAAAAAAAAATTATGGTAACAATATTACACATACACTGTAAAAAAAAAAAAAATTCATCATGGGTCTTGTAATTTTCGTTTAAAAAATCAAGGTGATAATTTAAAAAGTGTGTATATTTTCTTAAAGAAATTGTGGTTCAGTGTTGTTTAGAAAATGTTGAGAACTTTTCACTAATAAAACCAAGAGATTATGTTTTCCTCATATTTTATTTTAGGAAACCTAAGCAGTTTTGAGGCTTGAATTGAGGAACTGATTAAACTGAAAAAATAAATAAAATATTAATAAAATAATGTTTATTTTAAGAGAATTAGCTCAATTTTGCAGTTTTTTTTTCTTGGCAGTGATTTTTAGTTCCCAGCATGCTTTGCATATGGCTGGATATGGAGAGTGAATATTGAAATTAAGTGCTACTTTGTGTTTTTGAGTAAAGGGAAACATATAGTAATGTATAATGTTCAGTTATATTTGACATTTGAAATAGTTTCTGTTATGTTGAAGTTTCTGACGTTGCATTGTGCAGAAGAGTTAGAGCTTATGGTTATGGATAACTGCATGTAGGCTGCTACTACTATGAGGCGTGATGCTTTGTTCATTCAGCAGTAGCTTTGCTAATGCTAGTGTAGTAAAGGTTTTCCCTACTTGAGCTACTTGGCTGTATACAGACTTTTTATTGTACAAAAAAAACCCCCTCAAAGTCAAATACAAACAGACTCAAAAAAAAAATCACAGGCTATATAACTTAAAATAAATGAGCACATTTTACTAATAATATTAAAATCATTGTGTCATAAATTAAATAATTTAGGAGATTTTACATGATTTATTAAGGTAGATTCCGTAAAAAAAAAAAAAAAAAAAAAAAAAAACAAGCCTTAAAAACTACTTAAAAATAAATATAAATATATAAAAATAAAGGTGCTTAAAAGGTTCTTCACAGCGATGCCATAGAAGAACCATTTTTGGTTGCATAAAAAAAAACTATTCAGTCGAAGGTTCTTTAAAGAACCATCTCTTTTTATAATCTTTCGTCACAAAGAACCTTTGGTGAAACAGAAAGGTTCTTCAGATGTTAAAGGATGTTAAAGGGAACCATTTAGACAAAAAGGTCCTTCTATGGCATCGTGAAGCACCTTTATTTTTAAGAGTGTATAACACAACCGTTTGAAACCTTTATTGTTAAGTAATGCATTCTGTGTCCCAATTTGCTTTCAAATAACGAGGGCTATTTAAGTAAATGCAAATGGGAAGTGGTTGTCACAGATTATGAGTTATTGATGAATCAATGCTAAATAACAGAGTGCAGGTTTTAAAAAGTAACAAGTAGGACACAGTATATACTGCAGTAAGTAGTACACTAGTTTTTTCATGCTCCTTAGCTCACTTGTCTGGTTCAAACAGTACTTGAGTCCCATAATTTTGCTTTCATAAACATCCTTCTTGCATGTAGTGCTTCATAAGCAGTTTAACAGTAAAAGGGAAACTCAAGGCCATCATGTAAAATGAAACATGAGATTAAGAATGTCAATGATAACATACAAAAGTGGTGAAACTATCCTGTAGGATGCCTTCATGAATGCATTGATAATACTGGCCCTTATGCAACGAGAAAGCTCAGATAAATGTTGTTTGCAAATTAACAGTGATATATAATTTCTGTCAATTTGCCTCTTAGAAATAATGCAGGCTTAAAGACTGATTAACCTTATGGTGTTTAGATGCAGTCAGTGAAAATCCTGAAATCACATAGTTACACAATCTTCCCATCTTAAATCATATTAACCGAAGTTGCAGCCAAGTTCCACCAAATGTTCCACTGAACTTCCTCTCAGTGGGGTAATAGATAATGGTCTTTTGTTGTTTTTTGGGATAGAATGTTTCTTTGAAGTTTTAGAATTCTTATTTTCAGAACTCATATGATCCATTGATATAATGAACACAATGAATAATTTCTGATAAATGCAGATAAATGTTTCGGTGATGCAATCAGCAGAACAAGCTGCTTTGAAAACACCTTCTGCTTGCCTGGAACTTGCATCAAATTATTCTAAAAAGTACTCTTTACTAGCTTAGGGGAGTTCATAAAAAGACATAAATGAGTCAACTGTTGTCATACAGTAAAAATAAGACACCATATGAGATATTTCACTTTTGGAATAATATGTTGAGAAATGCTTGAGCTCATATTTTGATTGCAGACTTTTAAATCTGAGGACATTTTGAGGCATTTTTGACATTCCTTCTGAAACTCTAAAGCAGCATGTAAGATTTCTATCTGAGAAGCAGGAAATCTCAGCAAACCTCTCCGTTTGTTCCTCATTCAATCTCATTGCTGTCTAGGGAATCTGATTCAGATACAGATACCATTTGTGACTTTTATTTCCTGCAGGGAACAATGATTTCTGTCTTACAATAATGCCCTATAGTAACAATAGAAGAAGAGTATCTTCTCAAACAATCTTTGCTCGTTTTTTATAAAACGGGATATACACTCTTAAACATAGTTTTTCTGTTTTCTTCCATTACCATGTTTTACTGTGATTATACGTTTCATGTTTTAGCGGAGTGGGTGTGTTCTTTCAGAAAGCGCAGGGGTGATGGAGTGCATTCATTTCGAAATGTTTATGTGCAAATGTGTTTTGTCTGAACTCCTGTTCTTAATCCTCATTTTAAGTATTAATTCAAATATATGATGAAGAAGGGGTTAATTTTATTGAAAATAGTATGTTAAAATTCAGCAAGAACAGTGAAAATGGGTATGTAAGGCTACTGTCACTAGTTGAAGGCAGTGCTAGTGGATGGATTGTGTTTAGTGGCAGATGAACACGGTTATTGTTATCACTGATTAAATGCAGTCAAACTCCAGCTTCAGTGTTTTTTGAGAGTTGCTTTTTTTTAATATATATATATACAGAATGCGTTTTTGCATGAAAACGTGAGACGCAGTACAGTGAAACGAAAAAACGCAAGGTCTAGGACGCTTTTTAAAAAAGTTCAAAGAGGTCATGAACATGAACTATAAAAACATCTTGTAAATTTCAGAGCTCAAAGCTAGTTAGTCTAGCTTTAGTCTAAAAATAGATTATTTTGAAGCCGATCTGCCAAAATGACAGGTTGTGGAATGTGACACTATGACGTAATAGTGTGGCTAAACCACACTAGCAGAAGATCAACGCCTGCTTCTACAGCACTGCCTGTTTAGCCCCACCCACTCTTTCACGCATGTAGTGTTATAGTCAATCGTAGCAGTGGGTGTTTACTTCCGAGTCTATAATCTGCCACACTATTCAAACAGAGGGTCCTGATGAGGGGGTCAAAACAGAACAGAAAATTATTTCTAAATGAATTCTATTACTTCTAAATGATGATTAATTTAATGTAAAAATCTTGATAACATTATAAGTGGACATCAGTGAACAGTACAAAAAAAGGCAGTTCATGACCCCTCTAACTTCCTTTACTTGAGCACCACGTTTTGTGTACATCTAGCGCATGCTCACATAGAGAAACAGTAGTGCAATTGAACCGAAAAATGCTTTCTGTGTGAGACTGAGACGTCTTATAAGACTGTTTCATAATATAACCTTTGGTTTAATTATGCTCTTAGCACCTGGTTTTATTTGCACATTTTGCACATCCTGTTTTTTATGGAGACCCACAAATGACATACGGGGGGGGGGGGGGGGGGGGGGGGAAGTAAAATCCTGTGGACTATTTACCAATTTGTTCCCTTGTTTTAAGTAAATAGTGCACACGAAATCATAGTTTGTTCTACTTCCCGTCCGCATTCTCATAAACTGATGTAGATGCCTCTCACTTAAAATGATTCCATGCAACACTGCAAGGCTTTTGAGAATGTCTCTATAACTCATTCCCAACTCCAAATAAAACCCAATTTAAGTGTCTCTGTCCATAACATAACGGCAGCAACTAGTTTAGGAGAATATGTACGAGAAGTGGAACGAATTATTATTTTGTGCACACGATTTACGTGCACACAACTTACTTTTTTTTTTTTTTGACTGCATGTCATGCGTGGGCCTCCGTCATTCTTTTTTGGCAATGCTGTAAACCCCCATTATTTTTAAGCATGCACCCGGATGAATCTTGCAAGAATATGTCCAGTTTTCTTTTCTTGCCAAGTGCAGGAATCAAAATATGATCCATTTCTTAAGGTTGTGTGATATTCACCCACACTTTATCTAATGCACAACATCTTTCACATTTCAGTCTTTTAGTTGAGAACCTAAAAAAAGGAAGTAGAAAAACAACCAAGATGCTATAAGTTCACTCTTTCAAGACAACAATAAAGACACCTATTCTATACACTCAGATTTCTTCCTCTTCATCAAGTGCAACTATCTTTTACTACTCTAAATCATAATTGACTTGCTTTACTTCAGTGTCAGACAGCTTGCATTGCTTTTCAGACTTGCAGCCCTCAGGTTTCTTTTTGTTTATGACCTGGCAGGAGCTGTTCATAGAGCAGGGCAGACAGTCTTGGCGTACAGAAGTGAAGTTTTGGCCTCTCGACTTCTGCAAGCTGCTTTGGCTTCGACGTTGAAAAGACCGATTAAAACCACTCTGGCTCAATGAATTAAAAGTCCCTCGATGTGACGCTCTACGGATGGCCGTGCGGAAAGTCTCTCCTGCGAAGTAGTACAACAAGGGATTGAAGCAACTGTTGGACGCTGCCATGCACAACGAGATGACCAGAACTTTTAGGAGGAACTCAATGACCTGGCAGCTCTTCGTTAAAACCTTGGCATGAAGATGGACCGTGCGAACGACGTGATATGGTAGGAAACACAACAGGAATGTGCTCAGGACAACGGCGATCAAATACACAGTGCGTCGGCGGGTGTTTCTCTTTCGATTCCCGATTGTCCCTCCTTTGATGAGTTTATATATTATGCAGCCGTAGCAGATGAGAATTATGATAAACGGAATGACAAATCCAAACAAAACCCCCACATAGTTCAAGATAAATATGCGTTTCCATGACTTGATGTTCTGTGGTTCAAAGCAACGTGTCTTTTCATCCCGCATTGAAGTACCTGACATGAGGAAAGGCGTTGACAAGCAGGCCACGAAAATCCAGATCGCAAAGCATGATAGACTGGCTCTCCGCATCGTAACCAGGGACTGGTTGCGAATGGGGTGAACTACGGCAATGTACCGTAATATGCTAAGGCCTGTTAGAAACAATACACTTGTGTACAGGTTGACGTAAAAGGAAAATACACACCAGCGGCAAAACCAGTCTGGAAAATCCCATTGACCGCCCCTAAAAAAGTAGACCAGACGGAAGGGCAACGTCAAGGAGAAGCCAACATCTGAAATAGCCAAGTTAGTCATAAATACAGTGTTGGCCGTCTTCTTTGGAGTGTGACGCAGGAACACAAACAAAGCCACAGAGTTGCTGATAAATCCAATAGGGAATACGACACAGTACGTAACTTTGTACGCCAAATATTTGAAGTCTTCACTTTCCTCACAAGTCTGATTCATGTCAGGTTCTTGGGTGACGTTGAGCCAAGATGGAGTTACCGATGCAAACACAGGAGCTGGAGGCAAAAAGATGAACAATTAGTAATTAAACAATTGCTAACAATTGCAAATACTGCATATTCTGGAACGAATACGAGCTACAAGATAAGATGAACATTCCTGTTTTGTTCCTGTGGTTTAGTAGTAACGCATTGCGTTAGCAGTGCAAAAGGCTGTGGGTTCGATTCCCAGGGAACACATGTTAGGTAAAAAGTGTAAGCCTAAAATGCACTGTAAGTCGCTTTGGATAAAAGTGTCTGCTAAATGCATAAATGTAATGTCATCCTCTGTCTAGGGCAGGGTTATTCAGATCTTACCCTCGAGGGCCAGTGCACTGCAGAGTTTATAAACAACCCAGATCAAACTCACCCAACTGTAATATTCTAATGATCCTGAAGACACTGATTAGCATGCTCAGGTGTGTTTGATCAGGGTTGGAGCTAAACTCTGCAGTGCACTGGCCCTCGAGGGTAAGATTTGAATAACCCTGCTCTAGGGCTTCTGGTTTAAATAATTAATAAAACACAAAATATAATAATAATAATGAATAAATTCCTAATGTTCAAATCTTCTTCAGCAAACATTATCGAGGCAAGAGGTCAATCTGTACTGGTCAAGCATCTTTCGGCTATATGCAAATGCCACCCAACTTGAACAAATATGAATAAAAACCCTTTGCATGTGCGTTTTTGCTCCGAATGGATGTGAGTCTGGTGTGGCCGCACCATAAAAGACTGAACATGCTGATAAAGAAATGACATTAGAAAGTGATTAATACTACGGTCAAGCATTGCTCAACAATAGCTTACTAAACCAGGAAAAAGATGTTTTATTTCAAACGGGTTTAAAAACTCCCCTTGATTTTCAGGTTAAACATTTACATTGCCATAGAGGTTTAATACACAGACAGCAGAGTAGCATAAGTATAATCTAGATCTATTTAAAACAAAAACAAATCTGATCTTGTATAATTTTATGAGGTTTTATATTTAATAGAGTTTATTTTTTTAATTTATTATATTAAAATAAATGTGTTGTATAAGTGAATAAAGGGGGTTAAAATTATTATTACAATTATTATTATCATTAAAAAGGGGGAAAGGGAAATATAATACTTTATATTTGTGTGTCTATATATAACTTTCATGTTCATGTTATTTTTGCAACTACCCAAATATCGTTATTTTATCAAGGAGTCTGTTGTTTCCAGCAGTCCCATCGACAGTTCATATGCAAAACACATGCAAAAGAATATTCAGAGAGTGAAATGAAAACAGCTGCACACTAACAATATTCAAATGACGGCTGTAAATATACAACTGAAAAACAAAACATGGGCCGTTGTTCTGCAATTAGAGAGACATTGTTAATTATTAATGTGACTATTAAACCAATTTTCTGAAAGTAACTAAACTGGTCTCGTTACTCTGTTGTAAAAAAAATAATTGCATTGGACAAATACACTTCAGCTGCTCTTCACTGGAATAACTAACGGAACAAGTTTTCCAACTAGTCATACACTAAAAGCACCTAAAGATATCAGCATTTTTTTATTTTATTTATTTTATTTTATTTTAACTTACCATGGCAATTCTTTACACAAATCTACTTTGGAGGTACTATGTACACAGATGGTACTTTAATATATAGCCTACAATGGTACTGAAATAGTAGTATTTAAGGTTCTTCTAAGGATAGGCTACCCTGGTACTAAATAAAGTTTTTTAGCACCATGTTTTCTTAAGCATAGCCTATTGGATGTCAAAGTAGTACCAAAATAAAATAAATACTATTGAACGTACCATTTTAAATACTCTGTAAATTATTTTCAAAACTATATATGATAAGTTCCCTGTTGGCTACATTTTGTATTTTTTAAATGAATGTCAAAATATAAAGCCCAGTGTGATTCATAATGAGACTTTGGCTGGAGTTTTACTCACCTGTCATTGTGTCTTGACCATCCTCCTCCTCCTCATCTGCAGACTGATGAATTCGATGCGTTAAGATTTCTTTATGAGAACGTTATGTAACAAAATGTCAAAATGTTCCTCTCTCGGCAGTTTCAAGTGTGTGCTTCCTTTATAAAGGTCTTGAAGAGCGCTGCGTCTGTGCTCGGGTGCCCCATCATTGATTCCAGCGCCGCGTTAGAGCACGAAGTACAGAGTCGCTTGCGCTCAGTGATTCAAACGAACCGATTCGCTGAACTGCAGAGATGTGAGACGAGCTACACATCATTTGACGCGAGATAACCTAAATGAAAGTAAAGTGGTAAGCCGGTTCACTAAATACAAAAATAAACGTAAACTTTGAGTTCTGGGCGGGGTTTGGATAACCTTTCGAAATATTTTATGGAGCTCATAAATTAACCGTTTGAATGATTCGATTCACCTCGTTAAAGAATTCAATAGAAACCACACCTTTAGGTGTTTTTTTTCTTTGTTTGTTTTTTTTCTCTCTTCTTCTTCTTTTGGTAAATTCTATGAGTAGGTTTAATAACGTGCTATTCGTAATTCATATAAGGAGTACATAATTAATTTTTGAATAATGTTTCGAAATGTTTTATGGGGCTAACCGATCAAACATTTCGATATATAGGACAATTGTGAATGACCTGTTTTTTATTTTATGTTTTGTTCCTATGTTTTAAAGTTTTATGTTTTTTTATCTTTATTATATAGGTTGCTGCTTATGTACAGCACTTTGGTCCATTTTTATGGTTTTGAAAGTGCTTTATAAATAAAGGTTGAGTTGAGGTTGAGATACCAGAACAATTCAAGAGAAACCACACCTTCAGGTTTGTTATTACAATGTTGTTATTGTTGTTTTTTTTAATAAGCATATATAAAACAAGAAAAACACAGGTAGACCTGTGTAGTAATAATAAATGAAAATATAAATATAAAATATATTTAAATATAAAAAAGCACCATACTTCTAGGTTTTCATTAAGTTTGTTGTCCTCTGACCACAGATGGAAAGAGGAAGAGTAGTTGAGGAAAACAGCTTTAAAAAAAAAAAAAAAAAAAAAAAAAAAAAAACTACATTTCCCATCATGCATCAGCAACAACACGCCTCATCTAAAGGCATTCTGGGAAGGAGAAGCTCGTAGACCATTTTAGCTGCAGATGACATCGAATCGTCCGACGAAGAGTGTGATCTTTCGGCGAGAAGGGGTCTGCTAGCAGTCGTTAGAGTTCTCGATATACGAGAAATATTTCATTCCAACGTTTCGTTGAAATATAGTTGGTGAGTTTTCGTTGTCTCGGTGTGTGTTTTGCGCCTTTTTCAACGACAACCCGACGACAGAGTCTCCATTTTGAAGTGTCTTCCTGTACGTTAGCTCACTTAGCTTCTCACATAACGAAAATAGAGACCACACGATCAAAACATACCATGGTACTGCTATCATACGTGTTTTAGACATGTATCATGAAAATAGCATACGTCTTGTATGTGCATGTACCATGGTATTATTTGAAATCCATTGTTTTACCATGTAAATACCGCGCCATAGCAACGCATTCAGTCCTGTCCTGTTATACACACACACACACACACACACACACACACACACATATATATATATATATATATATATAAGTATCAAAGTATTTCCTTTACAAATGTATTGTGATCTTATCAAATGTTAATGATATGTACCATGGTATTTATCCACCACGTGTTAGTGTTTTTTATAACTGAACCCAAAGCTTATACGTTTGTCGTTCCAACACAAGGTTTAAAATTTCATATATTTTTTGAAATGTGCACGAGACTAATGTTGTGGCTATATATGGTGTATATATTGACTTACACGCATTTTTAACAGGCATTCCATTGAGAAACAAAGATGGGTGCAGATAAACGGTGAGTGTTTGAGGATTTCTTTATTTGATATTTTCTGCAACCCAATGTAAATATTTTTAATTTTAACAATGTGATATTAAATATTGTAGGGTTAGCCGTACAGAGCGCAGCGGCAGGTACGGCTCTGAGCAGTCTCGTGACGATGAGCGCAGGGACCGTCGAGATCGTGATGACCGTGGGTACGACTCGCACCGCTGGAGTGACGATCGCCGCAGTGACCGCTACGATGGTGAACGCAGTGACCGAGCTGATCGGTACTGGAACAGGGACAGTCCTGAGGTGAGGACTACATGTATGTGTTTGTTTATTGGATTTTTTTTTTTTTGACCGAAGCATGATGCTCACTTTAAATCTCACATATGTAGCAGCGAGGAAGGAAGCGGCGCAGCAGCGACGGCTCGGATGACGGACACCACTCGGATGGGGATTACTCTGAGCATGATTACAGAGGAGACCCAGCTGACGAGAAGGAGAGCAAGACCATCATGCTCCGGGGTCTGCCTATGAACACATCAGAGGCAGATGTAAGGGCTTTTGTTATTTATGATTTAAAATTGCGAGTTGTTTTTTTTTTTTTTTTTTTTTCTTTTTTTTTCTTCTGGCCTGAAAAAAGAAATAAAAAAAAAAATAAAAAAAAAAATTATATATATATATATATATATATATATTATATATATATATATATATATATATATATATATATATATATATATATATATATATAAAAATTAATAATAACAAATAAATATAGCAAGTGTTCCGGGGGGTATTCCAGAAAGACAGGTTATGTGACATACCCGGGTATGTTTAAGAGTAAGTGGATAACCTCAACTTTCGGTTCCAAAAATGGAGGTAACTTTCAGGGTATGTTAGTAGTCATAGCAACTCACTCTCTGAACTTAACCTGCTCCGGAGCAGGTTATGTTCCAGGGTCAGTTCACTTCAGCGAGCCTTCAGTGGGCGTGACAGATAGCGCACAACATTATATAATATTACAATATGTAATATAGCTTATTATATATATATATATATATATATATATATATATATATATATATATATATATATATATATATATATATATATATATATATATATATATATATATTTTTTTTTTTTTTTTTTGATATGTTAATGAGGAAGCACTAATATAAGTAATAAATAAGGTAACATTATTCTAATATGATTATTTCTTTTATTGCCATATATAAGAGTTATCTGTATAAATTATGAAACATTATGACAAGGTAATGTTTAACTTAAATAAATTTAAATAAATATTTATTTATTTTATTTATTACATGTTATATTATCTCACACATGGATTTTCTATAATGTCTAAATTCTAAATCGAAATACATATCTGATATGACTTAATATATAATTAGCATAAAACAAAAAATATAATTCACATTCTCAAGGATTAAAGATTACATGGAAAAAAAATCACGGTCATCAGTTAGGTGGCGATATGTACTAACCATGTAAACAACTAATGAACAAAAGAAGAAGAAAGAAACAGCTTGGCGCGCTTTTTCTTAGCGTCCGTTTCCATAGTGACTCGTCGATTCGTCGCTCTGTTGAGAATGTCTCGAGTCTTAATCAGGAACATACTCTGAGTTGAATGAACTTACTCCCGGACGCATTTTTGGAACCACATACCTCGAGTAAGCAAGGTTTGGGGTTAATCAACCGAGAGTTCAGGGTTTAGTTCACGGTAAGTTAACCCTGCTTTCTGGAATACACCCCAGGTCTGGAATTAATCTTATCATGTAATTTTTGCACGAAATAATAATGACAACAAATCATTTTTATAAATGTTTCTAGGCCCATTATTAAAAAAAGGAAAAAAAATAGTGAATAAATAGCTGTGAGTAGAATTTAGTAAATATTCCATTAAATCAAAAAATCTTTATCATGGAAATTTCTGCTTTGAGTAATAAATTTGATGATAAAGAATAATAATAATAGCAGATCATTTTAACATGTTTATTTCCAGGCCCAGAATTAAAAGAATAATAATATAAATGACAAATTAATTTAGTAAATATTTAAACCATGGAATAAATAAATCTTTTCATGGAATTTTCTGCTTTGAGTATAAATAATAATAGTAGTAATAAATGATTGTTATAAATATTCCAGACCTGAAATAATAAAATCTTATGGAAATTTCTTCAGTAAATATAATAAATATTAAATAATGTTAATAGGTATATTAAAAAAAAGCTTTCTGTGAGAGAGAATAAATTCTAACCAGTGTTTGTCAAGATTAAAATATTTAGTTTTAGAATAATTTGTTTAAAAATGCATCTTAGGGTTGATATTTTATTCTGGATTCCACTATGAAAGTCAAAACAGAAGCGGGTTTAGTTTCAGCAAACAAACTTTATCTGACTTTGCCTTGTAATCCACAGATCCGAGCAGCCATTGAGCAGCTGGAGGGGCCAAAGCCAATGGACGTGAGGCTGATGAAAAAGAGAACAGGTGAGACAGATGTACCGCGGATCCTTCCTCTCCCAAACAAACCTGTGTCCACTGGGCCAACCTGCTTCTGCTTAAACACCTTTTGCCATAGCAACATGTTATCTGACCAGTTTTACCCTTTCAGACTACTGCGTTTAAAAAAAAAAAAAAATGTTTGCACATTAGAAACATGTTTGGAGGTAAGTTTTGTTTGGGATTTGTGTGGCTCAAAATTGGCAGTTTTATTTATGCCAATTGAAGTTACATGAACGTAGATGCAGTCATGTAGCTTCTTTATCTTGTTTAAGTTAATACGAACATATTAAAGGTCATCCAACATGCAATCTGATGGTAGTTTCTGTCTCATAAAGATTATTTGCTTGTTAAGACTCAGCTATGTTTATGACTGTTTGCTCTGCTTTAGTTATTTATCAGTGTTAGACCAACAGCTAGAATATTAAAAGCTGCTGTTGCTATGGTAAAAGTTTCCAGGCAGCGCCCTTACATCTCTTTGGCCTCTCTGGGTCAAGGGGGTCACAAAGCAGTTTGTGACAGAGTTTGAATGTTGTACCTCTGAACCATATAAACTAACACGCCTCCCGTCTGTATATCTGAATGCCTCTCTAGGTATAAGCCGAGGTTTCGCCTTCGTGGAGTTTTATCACTTGCAAGATGCTACCCGATGGATGGAGACCAATCAGGTTGCTTCCTAATCACCAAGTCTAGCTTTTACCCCGGGGAATAATGCAAATTAAGTAGAAAAATATAAATGGAAGGAAAAAAAACAAAAACAAAGTTGCTGCCCCAGCAGACTATATGGACAGAAATGGACCAGAGCCACTGTTTTTGAAGGCAAGGTGTGACCAAAACATAGAAGAGCCATTTGTTGGATACTCTGGCTTCATTTTATTAACTTTACCAGAGCTCTGTTTGTTAGCACAGGAAAAAACTCATTGATTTTTAAGAGGGAAAGTACATAATACACTACAGGTGTGACTCAAATGGGTTTTAAGCCACCATTTTTTGTCAATACTGTCATTATCCTCTGAAATATGTGATTTTTCAGTAAGCGATGTTAGGTTTATTTTAGTTGTTCAAGACTAGAAGTAGAAGTGTTGGTGCTATTTTTAACTTTCCATTTTATGGACATCACTACTAAAATATATCAGCAGGTTTCAATAGTAATGAGTTGTTTTGCACAGAGAAAGTAAATGCGGCAAGCCTATGCCTCGTCTTGAAAGTCCCCCCCATCCCGTTTAAGAAAGGAGTGGCTTTTTTTATTTTTATTTTTTTTTACACTCTGTTCCGGCCCCATCCGGACAATCGGGTCCCAAACACGCACCATCTTACACGTTAAACCCTCCCGGGCGATCCTCACCCTAAACCCTCGTGGCTAATGTGGTTGTTCTTGGGCTGAGATTAAACCTTCGTAAGAGAGAGGAAATAACCAAACCCTTTCTTCCTTTTCCAGAAACTGCTGTCCATTCAAGGCAAGACTGTTGCCATGCACTACAGCAACAACCGTCACAAGTTTGAGGACTGGCTCTGCAACTCGGTAAGTTTCATGGAAACTTTCCCACCCGTTCCCGCCCAAGATGTTGAACTGCAGTTACAATATCAGTTTCATGTTGAATATTGTACTGGTTTTATTCTGAAATTTCAATATTAGATTTTTTTAAACTTTCACCAGGGAAAACTGAAAGGTTTGGGGTCAAGGTTTTTTGGTTTTTGTTAAAAATGAATCCTTTTATTCATCAAGGTTGCATGTAATTGATCGAAAGTAACAGAAAAGACATTTATAATGTTACAAAAGACTGCTATTTCATATAAACTAAAATAAATGAACTTTGTTAATTAAAGAATCCTAAAGAAAAATGTATCACAGCAGCACAAGTGTTTTCAACATTGATAACTAAAAAAATAAGAAAATAGTGTTTTCTAAAGGATCATGTGACACTGAAGTAATGATGCTAAAAAATTCAGCTTTGCATTAAAGTAATGAATTACAGCTTACAATATATTCAGATAGAAAATAGTTGTTTTAAATTGTAATAACCATTTAGTATGATTTTTACTGTAGTATCATTTTTCAGTTTTATGATCAAATAAATGCAGCCTTGTTTAGCCCAAAAGGCTTGATTTCATCAACCCCAAACTTTTGAATAGTAATGTTAATATATGTTATACTTATTGTTGTATGAAGTTCATTTTTTGCTTTTTGTTCCTGTGAACATAGCCTTAAATGCTGAGAGAGTTTAAAATAAATGACTCATCTAAGATATGAAAAATAATGTCAGAACATCTCTATCCAAGCTTTGTTTTGGAAAAGTTAGCTAGTTAAGTGTAGCATCTGAGTTTTTTGGTCCACTTGGTGGGCGTCCATCACGGTAAGTGTTCAAGCCACTCTAGTGTGCTTGTTACCTGGTGCCCCATAGCAGAAGTGTCAACTAAAACACTATGACCGGTTGCTTGCAGTGTGGCCTGTACAATTTCCGGAGGAGGCTGAAGTGCTTCAGGTGTGGCGCAGCTAAAGCGGGTAAGTAGCTCCCTGAGCTGGAAACCGCTGTCTGCACCCATCTGGCTGGTCATGTCCTTGGAGCAATTTTTGTAGTAAGCTGTGTTTCCACCGCTGGAACTTTACCCAGGAACTAGGGACTTTGGGCTGGTACTCGCTGTGTGTTTCCACCACAGGAACCAGGTTCTAAATAAAGTTCAGGGTAAAAAAATGCCCCTCAGAAAGTCCCTGCTCACGAGGTAGTACTTTTTCAAAGGTCCGGAACTTTCGGGGGGGGGACTTGGGCGCTGAGCATGCTGATTGGTTGAGTTCACGCAGCATTGTGATTTCAACCACCATTTATTGGGATAATTAAAAAAAATTACTGTTATCGTGTCATGAAATGTAGTTTTAAAAGTATTTCAGGTGAGAATGTAGTTGTTTTTAAAATCAAATTTGCAGTTTAATAAAGACCACCTTTTTCAAAATGTGTTTTGCCGATTTTGGAGATGATCAGCGGGAGCTCAGTGCTCATGTATCCACCTAGAGCAGTCTCAACTCAGCTAGTCCTTCTGACATTTGCCGCTGGCTCTGATGTCTCTTTAGTGGTTATCTAACAGGTAATCTTTGCTCTTTATTTATTTTTTCTATAAGTTAAAATTAAAATAAAAAGAGGCAATTGAAATAATATTTTGTTTCATTGCAATGTAGGCTTTATGTATATTTACACATTTCCCTGAACCAAGTACATTTCTGCGGCTATTATTATTTTTAAATTAAAAAACGAAAGGAGGCAGTGGTATTTTATATCCTATTTCGTTTTATTGTAAATATACAGTGAGGATACTTGCAGTAGCCAAGGCGAGCTGACTGATGTTATCAAGTACGCTACCGAGGATGCAAGTCCGAAGTTTACGTATTTTGTATCGAGTAACGCTTGCAGACCTACGTCACCAGACTATTTGCCTAAACTTCACGGTACTTTAGACCGCGGTGGAAACGCAGAAAGCAACAGATCTGGGGGGAAAATAGTTCCTGGTACAATTGTTCCGGGTAATTTCGGTGGAAACGCGGCAATAAAATGTATATGGTGTGTTATATACAGTACTCAACAAACTAATCTAAAATAGTGATCGTTTTTATCACTCGTGATAGCTGGCATTTGCTCTTTTTATAGCTGGTAACTGATATTATGGCTCCACTTAAATGTTTTATGTTTGCTAGTCAAATCAGGCATCAGAATTTATAATACCGCACAGTCAGCCTTCATATGATCAGTTTACAGTGTCTGCCTACTTAATGCTAATAATTTAAAAACAAAACTCTCATTTTGACTGATGACAGAGTCACTCTGGGATTGTAGGGATCATCTGTTATGATCTTCCCAAAGCCTTTGTATGGGGCTCTTTCAGTGATGTGGTTTGCATCAGGCTTCAGTGTTTAAAGAAACTCAATGTGCTTTTATTCTTTGTGCTTATTTTCAGATTCCGAGTCCAGCAGCACAACAGGAGCCACAGACACCCAACCCAGTGGAGATTATTATGGCGATAGTAAGCCCTTTTCAACAAATATCACTTCTGAATTAGGGATGCACCAATAATTATCTAAAATGTCAATTGCACGTCATTGGGTTCCAAAATTGTCCAATGTAGGCTGATGCTGATAATCTAAATTCAAACGTTGGCTGAGACTGGTATGTCCTCTAGTGTGTTGTGCGGTTCTTGTTTTGCATTCACACTGACATGTTTGCATGTTTTGACAGCCATCATCCTGAGGAACATCGCCCCTCACTCCACTGTTGAAGCCATCCTGACGGCACTCGCCCCCTACGCCAACCTCTCGCCCGGCAACATCCGCCTCATTAAGGATAAACAGACGGGACAGAACAGAGGGTTTGCCTTCGTCCAACTTGCCTCTCCTTTGGTAACCTTTTTCTCCCTTCCTCCGTCTATACAAATCTCTTTTGTTCCAAAGATCATCTTAAGCAAATAGAGAGGTAGATCTCTTAAGTGAAACCAGTATCAGAGTGATTAACAACCAATAAGATTAAACCTGCATGCTCTTTTGTATCTTTGTTTTTTTAGCACATTCTGATGATGTTTGTGGTTTTGCAGGAAGCGTCACAGCTCCTAACCATCCTTCAGGGCTTACAGCCCCCTCTCAAGCTGGATGGGAAGACTATTGGTGTCGACTACGCCAAGAGTGCTCGAAAGTACGCACCTCTCGCTCGAATCCTCATGCGGTTGATTTGCTCGGAAGAGTTTTTCCATTTGCTGTAGCTTGATTAATAATTCAGTTTACTAGAATGGCTTTTTGTTTCTCAGGGACCTGTTATTGCCAGATGGGAACCGTGTTAGTGCCTTTTCGGTTGCTAGTACAGCCATCGCAGCTGCTCAGTGGTCCTCCAGTCAGGTATGAACAACTTTATTATAACTGTGGCTTAATGTTAAAATGGAATTATGCATGCATGACAGGTTTAATTGACTATATTTCACGTTACAGCCTCAGCAGAGTGTGGAACCAACATCAGAATACAGCTACCTGCAAGAGGGATATATACCCTATTCACAGGTCAGCTGACTGCACCCTCTGAAATGCATTTCAGAATTGTTTAGAATTGCATTTATATGAATTGTTTTGATATTGAGCTGAGCTAAGATGATTTGTTTAGGAGTACCAGGCATACTATCAGCAGCAGGCTGGAGCTGTGGACCCTTCCCAGGCTAACGGCATACTTGGAGGTAACGTTCGCCTGGCATTGTCTACTTCTTTTAGTAGTACAATTTAGTACAATATGTTCTTTTATGAAAGTAAAATGACTAGTTGTGCTTGCGGTTCGCAAGCTGAATAGCTGTGGTATGTTTTAATTTGCAGCGGCTCCAGGCGTGAAGGTTCTTCCTGCTGCTACAGGAGTGGTGATCTCTCAGAGTGCGCAGGTCTATCAGCCTCATATCATCGGCCAGCCAGCTGCTCAGGTGACTACTTTATGCTATGACTCATTTATTTATTTATTTTTTTTATTTTTTTAAACTAGGTAAATAGCATTAGTTTCTATTGCAGTGGTTCTCATTGAGTGGGCCAGGACGCACTTGTGCTTTTCATCAAATTTCCAAGGGCTGTAAAATGACTGAAGCGTTTCAGATAAAACTATAAGCTCTAGAATAAATTTAAACTGCTAAAAATCTATATGCAAATGTTTTTAATTTTTAAATATATATATAATTTTTTTTTAAATTGTCAAAATGATATTTTAGGATGTTTCCAGACCTTGAATAAGTCATGGAAATAATAAAATCTTCATTTTTTTTAATGAATATAAGTGGTTTTTAATTATATGAACCTTGAAAACTGATATTTGTGAATGTAAAAATATCCAGTCCTCATGAACCACTCAAAGCTTACCTGCAAACTTGAGTGAAATTTCCCATTCTGACTTTAAAATAGGTGATTTATTTGATTTGTGCAGATCTTATAAGTTTTTTTATTTGCTGTTTTTGTTCAGACCAGTATATAACATGCATCATTGTTTTTATCAAAACTTATTATTTGAACACAAACTGTTTAAATTGTAGTTTCTATTGTCATTTTATAGTTTAGGATGTTACCATAGATCTTGGTTTTGTTTTAAATGAACATTGCTCCCTGGAAAAATAGCTCTGTTCCAAAATCAAATTTTTCCTAAATTATTTCAACGGCTGATTCAAAGAAATTTCCCCCCCCAAAAAAAAATAAAAAATCCCATTCAATTATTGAAACTTCTGCAACTTATTCAATTTATTTATTTATAATTATTATAATGTATTGTCACTCCTAGTTCTGTAAACTAACAAGCAGCTTTGTCACTACAGCTGAAGTGCTAGAAACATCTTTGAGGGTCTTCAAATATTGTCCTTGACAAAAGGTTTGAGAAACACTGCCCTAGTGCAGTGATTGTTCTAATCTCATTATAACCCATCTTACTGTCAGACATTGCAGATTGAAAGCAAAGCCCAGCCCATCACAGCCGCTGTTTCTGGCCCAGCAATCTCTGCAGTCGTGACATCGGCCGCAGCAGCCAGCACAGCAACAGCTACCTCTCAGGAAAACCAAGCCGGTAAGAACGGATCACCAAATCCACATCATCCAATCAGAAGACATTATGATAGAGGTTTCTGATTCTTTTGCCATTTTCTCACTTCCACTAGCTGTCCCAGACACTTCATCCTATCAGTACGATGAGTCTTCCGGGTATTATTACGACCCCAGCACTGGCCTGTACTATGACGCAAACACACATGTACGTATTCCATTCGGTTTTCAACAAGACAATACTATATTTCAGCGGATTGCTTGTAGAGGGTTTTAAGTATTGTTGTTTCTGTCTGTAGTATTACTACAACTCCCAGACTCAGCAGTATCTGTACTGGGACGGGGAGAAGCAGGCCTATGTGCCCGCGGTGGATGCCAACAACGCAGCTCAAAGCGCCGCTGCCTCCACTTCCACACAGAAGGAGAGCAAAGAGAAGAAAGAGAAACCTAAAAGCAAAACGGCTCAGCAGGTAATAATAATTCAGCGTGCTTGGATTCTTTTAAAGCACTAATGTGTTCTAACAATACAGACTTCACTTTTTGCTTGCTGGTCAATAGGGGTGGGCGATCTGTCGATTTTATATCGTGATCAATCTTAAAGGCGTCTGTTAAAACTACAGCATTGGCTGCCTATTAAATGACTGTGGCTGGTCGGATTATATCACGCGTCTCTATCATGTCTTTCATGCGTGGTAATGTATTTAAAAAAAAAAAAAACTCAACGGGAGCTAGCAGTAGTAGGCTACTGCAATGAATCAAATTTTAGTTTCAGTTTTGATTTGTGCTGTAAGATTGTTCCAATCATTTCAAGCAGTGTGCTTTTGCCTGTGCAAATCAGTCCAAACATGCAATGTGATAGTCGTGAAATGCAGTCTACAGTTGGACATGGTTTATTTTAAAAAGGGTTATTAAAAGCGCTTTTACTGCGAAAGAGACTGTTCTCCAGGTGCGTTCTGTGCACACGCTCCGAGACGGAGCAAGCAAACTACATGTGGAGTTTCAGGCACGTACATAAATGGTCAAATATACACAATAATATGTCCAAATGTCAGTCTTGGTGAGTATTTACATAGACATAAATGAAGTCAGTTGTTTTAAGTGAACATAAACAATTGAGAAAGAAATCAGATGCGTGTCAGTATATTAGATCCGTGCATTCAGTCTTAAAGAGACAGCAGCCTAATAAACTTAATGCTGTCTGTGTCAGTAATCTTAATCAAACAACAAAAGACAGAGACAATCACTCACTGCTCTTGAATGAATCATTTTATAACTTTAATAAGAAACAACGTATATTTGATAGTACATCTCAAAATTGGGAAGAACGCTATTCAGATCATGATTTTGTGTGACAAGATCATATGATATTTTGGGAAGATCGCCCAACCCTACTGGGCAATACAGTAGGTGAAAAAAAAAAAATTCAAATATGCACTTAGGTCCTCTCGATATAAAATTGTTATTGCTTAGTCATCAAATTGACATCGGCAATTTATTTAAATAATTTTGTTTTCAGCATGCTTGTTCACTTACGCAATTATGATAAGGTGCTCTAACTTCTCAGTGCACCAAAATAAAACTAGATAATTGAACATTTGAAACTTAAGTAGAAAGATTTTTTTTTAATGTTTATCTTATGGTTACTGAACAAGGTTTGAGTTAGTTCTTGTTAATATTATACCCATGTGTGAACACCCAAATTCTTTAGACCAAGAAAGTAATTTTTCAGTTTTTTTTCTCCCTCCCCAAACATTATCACCCATAATCATTCTAGAATTAATTCGTTCCAGATTGTTGCTAGAGTCATCTGGTGATAATTCATGATTTTTTTCGTATCACAGTTCATATCACAGGAAAACTACATTTCACATTGTCAGTATTTTTAACATCGTGCCTAAATGTGACTCCATGCGATTGGAATCTAAGGAACAGCCAGCACTCACATGTTCAGAAAATGTCAAATCTAGCTATTTCAATCCTCCACTTGTGCTAAAAATATGTCTCTGCATCAGATTGCAAAAGACATGGAGCGCTGGGCCAAGAGTCTGAACAAACAAAAAGAAAACTTCAAAAGCAGCTTCCAGCCAATCAGTCAGGAGGAGAGGAAGGAGGCGGCGGCAGCAGATGCTGGTTTCACGCTCTTTGAGAAGAAGGTATTGCTGGAGACATTTGATGATTGCTGATCTGTAATGATCATGGTTTTGTTATAATACATGGTTTTTGTTTTATTTGCATATGTGCAGACAGGAGCACTGGAGAGGCTTGTAACAGAGGCATCCAAAGTCACAGAAGAAGAGTGCTCCTCATCAAAGGTCCTAAATCCACTGTGCACCATTACAAAACAATTCAAGTTACCAAGTAGTGTTAGCTGATTAGTTTAACCCCCTGTGCTGTACTGCAGGTGGGGCTGGTGGCAGCGTACAGCGGCGACAGTGAGCCTGAGGAGGTCACAGAGGGTGATGAAAGGGAGGACAAGTTGACCGACTGGAAAAAGATAGCATGTCTTCTGTGCCGACGGCAGTTCCCCAATAAAGAAGCTCTGATCCGCCATCAGCAGCTCTCAGACCTGCACAAGGTAATGAGCCGAGGCCGTTTGAGTTGGATAGTAATCATTGCCATCACTTTTAAAAATGTAAAAATCCACTTAAACTTTACTTATATGATTTTTTTTTTTTTTTTTTACAAAAAAAAAAAAAGGTTGGAATAGTTAAGATTTTTTAAATCCTTTGAAAAGAAGTCTTTTCTGTTCACCAAGGCTGCATTTAGGTGATCAGAAATACAGAAAATGATTTAAGAATTGAATATGCTTTAATATGCAGTTTTTTTCCTGTGATAAAAGCTGTATTTTCAGCATCATTACTCCAGTCTTCAGTGTCACATGATCCTTCAGAAATCATTCGAATATACTGATTTGCTGCTCAGGAAACATTTCTTGTAATTAATGTTTCATATTTTTGAAGCATAAGAGACTTCTTTCAAAAACCTTTAAAAATGAATCATTCCAAACGTTTGACCTGTGGAGTGTTATTTAGTTATTTACCTGTTTAAATAAATGTATACACCTGTGCTTTCCAGCAAAACTTGGAGGTTCTCAGGAGATCCAAACTGAGTGAAGCAGAACTGGAGGAGTTGGAGAGGAAAGAGACAGAGGTTTGAAAACTCATAAATACATACATCTTCCTTTTAAAGAGTATTTCCTGGATGTTACTGACACTCATTCATTCTCTTTGTACTGACAGATGAAGTACAGAGACAGGGCTGCTGAGAGAAGAGAGAAATACGGTATCCCTGAACCCCCTGTGCCCAAGAAAAGGAAATTCACCCAGCCAACACCTGTGGTGTAAGTTCAAGTGTTTATTTTAACACGCATTTAAGGTTGATTCAGTAGAGATATTTACTATTACAATACAGTTGCGATAGCTATATAACGATGCATTTTGTGCCATTTGATTTGGCAGAAATTACGAACAGCCCACCAAGGACGGCCTGAACAGTGATAATATCGGCAATAAGATGCTGCAGGCCATGGGCTGGAAGGAAGGCAAAGGTCTGGGTCGAAACCAGCAGGGCATCACAGCACCAATTGAGGTACGACTCATTTTGTCATGTTACCATGATATACTTGGTATTCGATAAACAATTCAACACAAATGTGTCTTGTGCAATTAGCATAGATGTATTAGTCCGTGTAGGTCCGTGTAGGTACAAACATGCACAATTTGGCAAGTATCAGATATGACATCTTTACTTTGCATTCAGAGTTTTTGTTGTAAAAAAAAAGTGTCCTTGAATTAACCAACAATGCTATTCTAGTATTTTTGAGTTACTATTATAATTTTCATTCATATTTTGAATTAGTTTTATATTTTCTGTTTTGGTTTTAATTTCAAAGATTTTGTAAATTCTTTTTTAATTCATAATTTATTGTTTTTTTTTTTTTAAATATATTTTGATTTCGATAACTAAGGAAAATATTTTTGTATGGTTTTAGTTTAAATATAACTACCTTGCTTTCCAGGTTGAATATGCTACAATAAAATCAAGATGCGTTTTAATATTCTTGATGTGTTATTTCACAATAAATGATGCTGTGAGTGTTGAAGTGACCTGTGCCGTTTCATATGCAGTGCGAAACCTGGAGTAGACGCCAAATATTTTGTTAGATTTTTGTTGTTTTTTGCAGCTCACTAATCCTATATAGGTGTGGCAGAAGGTTGATTTTGAACCCCAGTCAAACCTGAATATTATCTTGTGCAAATATTTGACATAACTAAGAACTGAATCTTTGTCATCTTGTCTGCAGGCTCAGTTGAGAATGAAGGGAGCTGGTCTGGGAACTAAAGGAAGCAACTACAGCCTCTCTGCTTCAGATACATACAAAGATGCCGTCCGGAAAGCCATGTTTGCACGCTTTACAGAAATTGAGTAAATGAGGATCTGTCATGTCAGTTTGACTAAAGATTGTGGACTGTGACTTTAATCGTCTGCGCTGAGGCGTGTATTTATTTTGACTTCAGAAACTGTGTCAGTGAACATGAGATATGTGACTAGAAGAATGTGTACATATGTACAAAGTCCTCGAAAAATGTGAAGAATGTGTTTGATTTTGATTATTATTTGCTTTTTCCAAAGTAGATCTTGAACTGTGTAAAGTTTATTATATATGATCTCATTTTTGTACATAAGAAAATAAATGAGATGACCTGAAATGAATTTGAATGCTTTTATCTTTTGGGTGTAATTTCATACTGTGATTGGATTGTTTTTGAGACATCAATTTGCAAGTCAAATCACAAATGCGATTATGCTGAAAGCTGGAAAAAAAGAGAGAGAATTATTTCCTTTCATTTTACAACACCTTTCTTTCACTGCTGAAGGAATGAGCAGTGAAAGAAAAAAAAAAACATGTTACCAAAAAGTTGAGAATATTTAGCTTTCAATATTGACCAAAATGACAATATTAATCTCATATCTTTGCCTATCAAGGTTCTAGCTCGTAAATCTCTTGCGTGTTTGAGCTTGTTTTGCAAGTTTTGTCCATTCGCCGCCTGTGGCATAGTTTTTCATCCATGTAAAGCTAGAGCAACACCTTGTTCGAAGGAACTGACCTTTTTTATCTTTTCTTTCAAGAGAACAATGAACTTGATTGTAATGTCACGGTTGATAGACAAGGTGGAGAAACTTGACAAGTCAGTGACACCAACAAACTTTAAATGCAAACAATGTGTTTTACAAAGTTATAATAGGGTGTGCCATGACAAAATACTATCCGCCTTAATGCATGGACTCATAACTGCCTCAGTACATGTTCTACAATGCTTGCTTGGCTAACTTGTTTTTTTTTTTTTTAATCTCTTTGTTACTCAGCAAAGTGCCACCCTGGTTGTTCTGGCATTTGATCACTACGTTGCAATTTTTTTGCCATTAAGATATGCTATTGTGCGTAATTCTGTCATGTCTTTAGTGTTTGTAGTAATATGGGCATTTAACACTTCTCTGGTGGCTCTGGCAGAGACTTTAATGACACAACCTTCATTCTGTAAATAGGCTTCAACGCGGAAGTAAGCTTATGGGCGAGACATCCGGTTCATTAGCTGCTAAATGGAGATAACGAGAAAAGTAACAACGTGCAGTAGATGGTAACACAGTTTGCACTACTAACCAGTGTGTTCATAATAAATATAATAAATTAAAATTAGATAAGATAAACCAATTTGCAAAACCAGCTGTTTTGTAGCTAAAAATAGCTTTACGCGGATGACGCTGGAAGCCAGTCCCATAAAAATTACAAATGGCTGCGCCCGCTTACGGGAAAAAATGATCAGTGATGCTGTCTATACTGTGACACAAGAAATCCCCTACTTAAGAAAAAATTCACCCACATCTTGCATGGCCTTAGTACGACGGCGTTTAGCCTGAGGGTGAGGGAATTAACAGCAAATCTTCATTTTTGGGTGAACTGTGTCTTTAATGCAAACCTTGTTGCAGTTCTAGGATGGCATTTCCAGGACCCTATTTTTTGGAATACTTGATTCAAACAAACATGCAAAGAAACTTTTTTTTTTAATCTTCTCATGTTATTTTAAACGTAAGAGCTGGTATGAACTTGTGCGAGGGGTCTGCAATCTCCATTTATTAGCCTATTTAGCTGTGCAAAAACAGTTCATTGTGCTTCTGGATGTTCACATTATTTTAAATTTAATAACATTCTAATAAACAATAATTTGTAGCACAGTTGTTTTACCGTTTGACCAGTGGCAAACGCACATCAGTGAGGCCCCTGCAAAGAACGAGATGGGGCCCCTCCCACCAGCAGTGATGTCATGTGTGAAATTTTATTGCGCACCTGCTGCAACGTACTCCCCCAGTTACATAACTGAGTGATCAGTAATGAATGTGGTGAATTATAATTGCATTGATATTATTTGAAGTTATTATTGGATAACATTTTATAGGCTCTATAACGTGCATATCTGATATCGCTTTTAGTCAGACTGAAATCCCTGCAGGAATAAATATTTAGTAATTAGGAAAAGTTTATTATATTTAAATATTTACCGAAGGAAATTAAATATAGGGTCCTAAAGGGTGTGTGACTATTTTAACAAGCGGGCCAGTGCTGCTTCCTCAAGAAAGTTTATTTCAATGCGGTACTCGCGTGCTGTGATTAATCATTTCTGAAAGCCGTCTCTCAGACAGCAGATGAATAGCTACCAAATTGAGCTCTCTTTCAATAAAATATAAGTATATAAGTAAATAAAATATAAAAGTTTTTCTTTTTTTTTTTTTTTTTTTTAATCATCAAAAAAAAAAAAAAGTGCCATTATTTTAAATTGTAATAATATTTCACAGTATTTTTTTTTTTTCATTTGATGAGCATAAGAGACTTCTTTCAAAAACATTGAAAATAGTAATGTGTCCAAACATTTCAATGGTTTTGTATAAGTAAAAATACACATTTCAAAATTGCAGTTGTATAAATAAAAAGGTTAGGAATCATATTTATTTCAAGTGCTTTTTATTGAAGGTGGGGTGGCCTCACACATGAATTTTGCCTAGGGCCTCCAAATGTCTAAAACCGGCCCTGGTAACATTAAAGCAATTTTGTGTGAAACATATGCTGTTAGATTTCAGGCTGACCCTGCTGTACATCTGCAGCTGTTCACTTCAGACCAAAACTCTCTCTAGGATATAAAATAAATGTTTAGACATCATAACTTGTCAGTAGTTGTAAAATAAGTGACATAGTGTACAACCATGTGATAATATGGAGAAAGCAATAAAATAAATAAATAATACTCAGTGAAAAGTGACTACTACGTCCACAGTTCTTTTAGTTAAGGGCATTTTGACGTTTAGCCACATCTCAGAGACTCAGTGGTAATCTTGTTGGTATGTATGAGAGATTCACATGAACACGATTACGATTTGCAGCTCCAGTTATTTCATTAGATGCTTCCAAGACAAGCAGTGCAGTGTCTGTTCTGCTGCTATGGACTCGTGAACATGAGATCACGATCACAACTGATAAAATCAGAATATCAAGGTGTAGGAGAACACCGTCGTTTGGAGCTGTAGATTTATGCAGCGTCTTTATAGCAGCTCAGTGGATGCATTCTTGCAAAGGTTAGTGAGAGACATTCTTTTTATATTCTTATTATTATTCTTTATATTATTTAGTATCTGAGTTGCATGCGATCATTGTAACATTAAATAACTGATAATGATAATTACAGCATTATTTCAAACCAGAAATACTGGTTCATATTGGAAGTGAAAGTCTTTTCATATATGTGCAATGTGCAAACAGTATGTTTTTGCAGTCTACACAAATGTGAACAGACTTCCAAGAAAGCAGACACATGGCATCACAAGCGGTTAACCAATTTTGCATTATGTTTTTGACAGGAGGAGTGTTTATTGGTGACAGACATGGGTGCTAGTTGGACACAGAGCTGGAAGGAGGAGTTCAAAGCTCACAAACTCCACCTTCTCACCTCTAAACCAGAGCTGCTTCTTCAGCCACGGGTGAGTTTGAGTCACTAAACTTCATGCACTGATCCAGTTAGCATATGCATGATGGAAACCCTGCTGAAAGAATCAAGCTAAAGTTTTTGCGTCGTGGTTTGTTTTTGGTCCACGGTGGTCGACCAGCATAGATCAACTAATGATCATAAATGATGACCGGTCTGGACTAGTTAGAAACCTTGTTACATGTATGTCATGTCTGTCAGCAGTGCCATTAGTTTCACTGGATATAATCTGCATGTAAATAATGCTGAAGACATTGAATGCATATGTGTATTATATAGGTCAAAATGTAAATGCCAATTTCCAGAATCCATCATACTGAAACATGAAATTGTAATAACCTGTCTGGTTTTGTTTGCAGTGGGAGATTCCTCCATTGTTGTGGCTTCTGTACAAATGTTTTATGCTGGTCTACACCTTCAGCTGGTTTATCTACACGGCTCTTCTCTTCGACACACCTAAATTCCTCATATTTCTCAGCCATATCTCATACTGTCTTATGGTTATCTACTATCTGGTTTCTCTCTGTAATCTGGCCTGGGCTTTCTTGGAAATCAGATGCTCCTCTCACAGAATGAAAAGAGGTAAAATTGTTGTGCAGTGTGTTGCTGATCACAGATCCCACTGATTGCCACACAGATCCCACACAGTGACTTCATAAACTACCCATAAACAAGTCACACTTATGCTACTGGATTATAAGAGTCTTGAAAGAACTACAAACTGAGTCTATAAAAGATTTCAGTATTGTGTTTTTCTGCAAAAAAATTTTTAAGAATTAAAGGAGTTGTAGTAGTTGTATTTCAAATGGAAATGCATTGCTAAAAATATATTTACAATATTACAATATTTTATATTTACAGTATATTTAGATCATATTAATTTTTCATCTTAATTTATTTATTCATTTTATTTTTGTGAAAATATTTCAACTGAATTTGAACTCAACAGAAAAAGTACTTACTGTTAAGCCCCGATTAGATCGCAGTATAATACATCAAGGGTCATCTGCTCTGAAATATTGCAGGAGCTGTTCTCAAAATATTTTAGTGACTTTTAATCAACCAATGCTGCAGTAAAATCCTTTGCTGCACTTTATACATATATATATGCCGTTGAAATTTTGTGGTTGGTTAGATTATTTTTTGTTTTCTCACCAAGGCTGCTTTCATTTGATCAAAAATGCAGGAATATTGTGAAATATTATTCCAATTTAAAATAACTGTTTTCAATTTATTCCTGCGATGAAAGCTGAATTTTCAGCATCATTACTCCAGTCTTCAGTGTCACAAGATCCTTCATGATTTGATGCTCAAGAAACATTTCTTATTACTATCAAATATGAAAACGGTTGTGCTGCTTCACATTTTTGTGGAAACTGTGAAGGATTCAAGAGGAAAGAACAGCATTGATTTGAAATGGAAATCTTTTGTAACATTATAAATGTTTTTACTGTCACAAATTGAATGCATCCTTGCTGAATATTGCTGTTTTTTTTAAAGGGGCCTATACATGTGTTTCATGCAGTCCTTTCCTCCACTAGGTGTCAGTAGTGAATGTGAGAGCCTCCTGTCTCTTCCCGTCCCTCTCACCGCTGCTCTCTGTCTGCAGTGGCTCCTGCATTCTGTAATGGGCTGTTTTTCATTAACTGTCTCCTTTCTATACTGGACCATAATCCACCCCTTTGATCAGCACTCCTTCACAGCCTTCAACATCAACATCCATGTTATCAACAGCATCCAGATCGCTGTGGATCTGTTGTTGTCCTCCACACCTGTTCATCTCATCCACTTCTTCTATGCTGTGCTGGCCGGAGCTCTTTATGTCATATTTGCTGTTGTTTATTGGCTAATGGGTGGCACAAACATGTTTGGTCAACCTTACATCTACAGCATTCTTGATTTCAGTGGGCGCCCCCTAGTGGCAACACTTTGCATTCTGGGAGTTTGTCTGCTTTGTTTTCCATCCTGTCACTTTGTGCTGTGGAACCTGCACTTACTGTGGGAGTGGATGGTGAGCAGAGAGAAAGCGAGGAGAATTGCTTTAAGGAGGGAGGTTTGGTGGTGTGTGAAGGTGTCTGGAGGAACAACCTTTGACCTCGTGCCTTCCCTGGATCCAGCAGCCTCTGTGTTTGACCCGAGCAGGAGGACAGACATGATGGAGGAACAACAGTCACAATCACTCACTCTTGTTTGAAGGAGTTTCTGGTCTGTCTGAATCTGCATGTTCTTATTTTAGCAAGATTTTAAGATTTTTCTGATGCTAATATCTTCCGATCTCTTCCAAAGCTAAATCATAAACTCTTTGGACTTGACTCTGTTTGCTGTTCTTTGTCTGAAATGCCCTACAACAGTTTTCAGGGAAAGCAACCCACACTGTGGAGAAAACATCTGAATTTTAATGGGGGGAAAATGACACTCTCAGAAAGAAAAGGTACAAAAGTTGTCAATGCAGTTTGGAGACCCCTGGTTTAGGTAGTATTATGTACCTTTAAGGTACCAATATGGACCCTTTAGGTGCATAAGTCTACTTTTTAAAAAGGTACCATCTCAGTGACAGCTTTTGTATTTTTATTACAAAAATTAAAAATGAACCTTTTTCTTGACCTGATTTATTATTTATATACCAACCTACTGAAGTACTAAATCTGTTTTGTACTTTTATAATACACTGACAACCTCCATAAATCTGAGGCAGTAATCACTCATCACAACTAGCTTTTCCACAAGCTGAGGTCAATATTAAGATAATATAGTAGGTGCACACTAATACAAAACACACAACACTCAAATAATGCAATAAACATTAACAACTTAAGCTGAAACATAAAACCATAATGTACATGTATGACGAGAAAAAAGTTCACATCCAAAAACTGTTAACAGTATATAACTGCTTAAACAATATTTTACTGTAAAATTACATCTAAACCAGTCCCTTAAGATTTATTACAGCTTTTTACCGTATGCAACAGCGATGGTTTGGCTGTTCTTGTCATTGTATAAAACTGGGACAGGAGGATGTATTTTAATGTTTAATGTATTTTATTTTTATGTACATTTCCATGTGATATGATCAGGTGTTTCATAAATGCAGCAACAATCTAATGTACCAACCTGGGGTTCAGGCTCTTGTTTTCACAGGTACAGTGGTGATATAGAGGGCATATCTGGTGATATCTTTCTCAGGCATTTTCTAGGTCACTGTAATAGAAACTTAACCTGTCTTTTCATCTGTAGGTTAGATGAATCATAATATCACCTCCACTGTCTTCATCTTGTAGATCAGAAAAGATCTCTGTGATGAGACTAGAAAATATGTGAGAGAAATGTATTGTTCAAAAAGGTTTAATGATCATAAATGTGAAATCCTTGAGTTAAGTTGATGCAATAAACATGTCAAGCACTAGAGGTCAGCAGTGTACTCTTATTAAAAGATCTTTCCTCTTATACGCCTCTGCTCATATGTGAGCTGACACATAGATGTATTTAATGTCTGATATACAGAGGGATTTCATTTTAAATGAAGAAATTTCAGATTTTAATCTAATTTTAATTTACCTGAAACTAATTATTTTATTAAATTAGAAAAATGCCAAATTGAAGTTTTTTGTTGTTGTTGTTGTTGCTCTTTATATATTTAATTGGGTTTACTTACCAGAATTCAGAGGCATGTTTTCATGAAGAAGTCATGTGAAAGTCATAATCCAGCCCAGTTGTTATTATTTAAAAAAAACATTTTGCATTTTATTTTGATATTTTGCAGATATATAGCATTGTATTTTGCAAGAAAATGAACATATTTTACTGTTATACTATAATAGTAAATGTGACACTTGTATTTAAGATTATTAAGTTACTCAGTCTCTCAAAGTCGCAGGAGTTAAAGCAGCTGTGTTGAGCTTTGGCCTGTGGTCTCTTGTCGTCTCATCTGGTGTCTTTCAGAGAAAGAGGATTGCGTTCCCACTGTATTGGCGTCAAGTGGGAGTGTGCCAGTGCTGTTTGCCCTTCAGCGCTGGTACAATAACACTCATGCTTGGTTGAGAGGGGTCGTGGCAGCGGCACACTACGGCCTTTAGCCTGAGTCACTCTAGTTGTTTTTGATCTCTCATGTCTGGCATCATCATGACCCCTGCTGAATCAAAGCCTTCAGTAATCTGTATGTGTGATTCAGAGCTGAGTCAGAGCACTGAAGCAATGCCACAGAGATGCTAGTGTTTGTCATGTGTATATTTGTGTGTTTGCTTTTATGATTCATTCTAGTTCAAAATTTCTCAGATTTGTTCCTTTGGGTATTTTATAACTTCCTGTCTACATATTAAAAAAATATTGAGCCATTAAATATATAAGTTTCTTCTGCTCATCAAGCCTGCATTTATTTGATCAAAAATACAGAAAAAAAAATGTAATATTGTGATATATTATTACAATTTAAAATAATTGTTTTTAAATTTATTATACCTGAAATTATCATTTATTTCTGTGATGGAAAGCTGAATTTTTAGGATCATTATCACATAATCCTTTAGAAATCATTCTAATATGATGATTCATTATCAAAGTTGGAAACAGTACTACTGGTCAGTAATTTGGGGTCAGTAATTTTTTTTTCTTTCTTTTTTTTAAAATAAAATCAATACTTTTATTCAGCAAGGATGTGTTAAATTGATAAAAAGTGATAGTAAAGAAAATATATCATTAGAATATATATTATTAGAATTTTTTTTTTTATTTTGAATAAATGCAGTTCTTTTTAACCTTTTATTCATCAAATAATATTAGACAGCAGAACTGTTTCCAACACTCATAATAAATCAGAATATTAGAATGATTTCTAAATGATCTTGTGATAGACTGGATGTTACATGTGACACTGAAGGCTGGAGTAATGATGCTGAAAATTCAGCTTTGCATCACAGGAATAAATTATTTTTTAAAGTATATTCAAACAGAAAACTATTATTTTAAGTTGTAATAATATATCACAATATTACTGTTTTTTCTGTATTTTTGATCAAATAAATGCAGGCTTGATGAGCAGAAGAAACTTCTTTCAAAAACGTTAAAAATAGTAATGTTTCCAAACTTTTGGTCTGTACTGTATATATATATATATATGAATATGAATTGAATTTATATTATATCCCTGAAATTGTCATTAAATGTTAAAAATGAATATCTTTTAATGTCTGTGGCATTTTATGTCTGCACCTGAAATTCACACAAAGGTTCATAGATTGTTAAAATCGCTTGTCTTGACTTGTTATCATGTACTTACAAATCCACACATACAGTACTTCCCCAGTGTTTTTGTATTGGAACTCTCTGATCACTCTAATCTATCTAAACCAATAATTGATAACATTCGAACTTTCTCACATGACGTGTATTTTGGGAAGGAGCATGTTTATCAGTCTGGGTTTGTTTTCCAGTGGTGATCCTTTGAAGAGAGTCTCTTTAAAGAGCATTGATCTGATCTGTGGACCCACAAGACCAAGGTCTGTGTACATGTGTGTTTGTTATTGAGAGGTTAACTCTCTGGGAAAGTGTCTAATACCGGTTCTGTTCGGTTCTACTTGTACTATCTTCTTGTTGCGGTTTTCTCTCAGTTTGGATTTCTTAGAAACATCACTAATAACACGACGAGGCTTGATCTAATAATTCATATCCACTGTATGAATGGCCAGATCTGCTATATACTAGAGAGTCTCACTGTTCAATATTCAAATCAAATTTGACTTTGGATCTGATTAGACTTTAATGAATGCCTAATTATAAGAGAAGTAGTGAGGAATTCTAGTGTTCTTCCTGCTTTCAGGTTTGTTGGTTTAAATATTTTTTTTTCTTGCAGTCGAGTCAGAGGTGTGTTTACTGAAACTTTCTGAACTGACCTAGAAATCCTCCAGCATTCCACGAATCATATCGCTTCGTTTTCCAGTGGCTTCCGTTTGTTCTATTGTAATGTAATCATCCTGTTGGAGTCAGCTAGAGATTCAGGTCGGGTGATATGGATGGCATAGTTACATGTTTCTAATACTCTATATAGGTTTTTTTTTTTTTTCAAACCTGTATGAATTTCTTTCAGCTATTGAGAACAAAAGATGATATTTTGAAGAATGTTGACTTGCATAGTATTTTTTTCCCCCATAATTCAGTGGCCAACATCAGTTGTTTAATCTTTTTAATTAATATTTTATATATTAGATTTTTTTATAATATATTATTAATTTTAAGCAGTCTGTTCATAGTTTCACTTATGTTCACTTATGTTCCAGTTATAGAAAATAATATTTCATATAAAAGCAAGTCCAGATGACCAATTAAATGTTATTGTTGTGTTTTGAACAAATGTGGCGTCACACGTTCTTAAAAATAAAAGTTCTTTATTGTCATCTGTGAAGAAAATGTAAATTCCAAAGAGCCTTTCCATTCCACAAAAGGTTCTTTAGAATTTAGATTTTTAAAATATTCTTTACACAATGGTTCTTTTTACAACTGTTCACTGAAAGTTTCTTTGGGAAGCCAAGGTGGTTCTTCTGTGGCATCCAAACCCCCCTTTTTAACCTTTATTTTTAAGAGTGTCGTAGATAATGATTAGTTCTGACAGTTCAAAGATAGCAGGTTCAAACCCCATTAGTGGTGCTTCATTGTCTGAAGACTTCAGCTCAGGCTCCATCAGGGAAACTGTACCTGCACTTTGTGTCTCGGATGTTCTGTGATTGATTGGCTGGTTGGTGATTGGAGGTTGCCAGGGTGTTGCTATGTGGTTGCTGTGATGTTCTGGTATCTAAATACTGCTCGGATCCATCATTCAGTGTGTCTATAGCACAAACGCTGGGGTGTGAGATGCATGCCAAAGTTTAATACTTAGGTTTAGTGGTTTTGAAAAAGCTCCCAGTAGACCTGATGTACTGCATGTGTGCCACAGTGGTAAAAGCCTAATTGACTTCTGTTTGGACTTGGTGTTCCTTGGCATTCCCATGCATTCCAAGCACTGTGTGAGAGCACTGAGCTTGAGATGAGGCCCCGCTGAAGTTCAGCACATTGTTGTTTAATGAAGCGTAAGCTGACGAGGGATGCTGATTAACTAATCAAAGCTTGTTAGTCCTGAAACCTTGTTTTTCTTGTGTGCTGCTGAGATGCCTGATTGTGTGATATGCTCATTAATTACATGCCACATATATTATACTTTATTTAAAGATTCGATTTATGATTTTTCTAGCTATAATTACACTTTAATTGCTCCTGGTGAAGCAGCTGGAGATTTGTCAATACTGATGTCACATTTCACTTAATGTAAAAATTAGTACTGCTATATATCAAAATTTGGTTATTGAACAGTTAATAACCATCACGCCACCCTCTCGCATATGAAAAATCTGTTCAGCAACGTGCCATTTTACATGCTGGAGACATTATCAGTGTTTTGGTTTGGGATGTTAATAGGTTGTTGTCCAGATATGTACCAGGTCACCCAGTCAGAAGTCCATGTGAGCTAACGCTCACTGCGCTCTGCAAACAGTACATTATGGATGAAAGCTGTAACTCTAAGAAGCAAACTCAAAAAATAGACAGTTGCGAAAGTAGTTTCACAATCAAAAGAGAGGATGAACTGTTAGTCAAATATCCTGCTGCAAACCTGACAAATCGGACAGAGCAATAGAACGATAGAACGATAGAACGATAGAACGATAGATAGATAGATAGATAGATAGATAGATAGATAGATAGATAGATAGATAGATAGATTACACAGTTAGGAGCTTCGCCAAAATCAGTGACTGCTTTGACATTAAAATAAACCAGTCACCTAACGTTACATCTCCATGGTTACGCTCAGCACGGCAGCTGGAAAAGGCAGGTGAGGGATAACATGACACTACATTCAGACATGATTTGATGCATTTGTTTTTGTGCTGGGCTTCGCTCGGAAATCTGATGATATTAGGCAGACGTGTTCCTCCAGCCGGCAGAACTCAGGTCAGCACACATGAACTTTCTGAACAGCATTCATATGAAGAACTATATTAGGTGTCCTGTAGCTTTACTGCAGCTGGCTGGACCTTACATAAGGTCAACATTTGACTATGAAAAACAATCAAATTGTTGCATCACACAAAATAAATGTGTTTACATCAAATAATAGAGTGAGAGCCTGAGTGAGTGAAGTAAGGTGTCCCTTACTTTTTGTTCACTGAATTTTTGCTCCGCATTTAACCCATCCAAGTGCGCGCACACACACACACCGGCGGTTCAGTGTCTTGCTCAAGGGTCTCACCTCAGTCATGGTACTGAAGATGAAACAGAGCGCTGGTTATTCACTCACCACACCTACAATCCCGGCTGGTACTGAGACTCGAACCTGCGATCTTTAGGCTTCAGATCCAACTCTCTAACCATTGGGCCACAACTGCCCCCAAAGTAATGATTAAAAACAGCACAAATGTAGCAGTAGTACATAAACAAACATTTGTGGATGTCACTAATGACACATCAGATGTTGCAATAATTCATTCAAGAACATCTGGCTGGATCATGGTGAACCATCATCATGATAAACAGTGACTGAACTATTTGTTCATTGTAATAATTATTTCAAGAAGGACATTTTGTATTTAGTTTTACTAAAGTTCATTGAGAAAATAATATTTGAATAGGTTAAATTAAACAGAACACCTTCTGCAGCACTGATTGTTAATTGAGAACCAAAATAGTAGATTTTTTTTGAACAATTATATATATATATATATACACACACACACACACACACACACAGTGCTGGGTACTTAGTAAGGCAGAGTAGTTAGTAAGTTAATCCATTACATTACACATTTCAGGCAATAAAATCAGACTACTTTTTAATTACTTTTAGATTACTTTTGACCTAACTCATTTATTAAATAGGATAATCTTGTACAATATTGATATGAAAAACAGAGAATGAAAATATATTCCATTCACTGTTATTAACAACATGAGGTGCATTAAACATTACATTACGTCAAAGTTTCCCAAACTGGGATTTGTGAGTTTAATGAAAAGCTAATAATTAATGAATTCATAAAAATGTCAAATTTAAATAAAACTTTTTCAGAGGCAGACAGTAGTGAAATATTTTTACTCTGCTGTAAAAGTACTTTTCAAGTGTCTGTACTTTATCAGAGTGTTTTTCTTTAGAAAACTTTTCTTCACAACATTCCAAAGCATAATATTGTACTTTTTACTGCACTACATTTCATATTAAATACAATTTAATACTTAATTACATTAGAAATCTATTATTTTTTTTACTCAAGTAAAAGTAATTCAAAGATTTACTTGAGTACAAGAAAGTATTACATTTTTAATGTTCTGAAGTATTAAAGGTAAAACAAACAACAATTTTTATTTATGAAATGAAGTGCAGTAAAAAATATGACATTATGCTTTGGAATGTAGTGAAGTAAAGTTTTCCAAAGAAAAACACTGATAAACTACAGATACTTTTTAAATTTACTTGAGTAAAGTAAAAATACTTCCCTACTGTCTGCCTCTGATCTTTTTACAACAACAACAATCAAAATGAAACACTAAAAAAATATGGCATATTATACCTGTTTACATGCATGTCATGTGACCATGTGAATAATATGTAATCATCTAATTAAGAAAAAGTAACTGTAATCTGATTACAGGTATTTTAAAATGTAATATAATATTATTAGAAGCATAATTTTTGGAATCTGATTACAGGTAACGTAACAGCATCAACCCATCTTACGGGTTCTGTTCTATCGTGTCCAAAAGCATGGTATTTTCATATTGTCATTTTTTAAATAGAAATATATATATATATATATATATATATATATATATATATATATATATATATATATATATATATATATATATATATTCAATAAATTATATATATATATATGCATCTCAATAAATTAGAATGTCTTGGAAAAGTTCATTTATTTCAGTAATTCAACTCAAATTGTGAAACTCATGTATTAAATAAATTCAATGCACACAGACTGAAGTAGTTTAAGTCTTTAGAACCAAAAACTTAAACTACTTCAGTCTGTGTGCACTGAATTTATTTAATACTCACTATCTCAACAAATTAGTAATACTTCATAAGACCAATAAAAAAAAAAAAAAAAAAACATTTTTAGTGAACTGTTGGCCTTCTGGAAAGTATGTTCATTTACTGTACATGTACTAAATACTTGGTAGGGGCTCCTTTTGCTTTAATTACTGCCTCAATTCAGAGTGTCATGGAGGTGATCAGTTTGTGGCACTGCTGAGGTGGTATGGAAGCCCAGGTTTCTGTGACAATGGCCTTCAGCTCATCTGCATTTTTTGGTTTCTTGTTTCTCATTTTCCTCTGGACAATACCCCATAGATTCTCTCTGGGGTTCAGGTCTGGTGAGTTTGCTGGCCAGTCAAGCACACCAACACCATGGTCATTTAACTGACTTTTGTTGCTTTTGGCAGTGTGGGCAGGTGCCAAATCCTGCTGGAAAATGAAATCAGCATGAAGTGCTCCAAAATTTCTTGGTAAACGGGTGCAGTGACTTTGGTTTTCAAAAAACACAATGGACCAACACCAGCAGATGACATTTCACCCCAAATCATCACAGACTGTGGAAACTTAACACTGGACTTCAAGCAACTTGGGCTATGAGCTTCTCCACCCTTCCTCCAGACTCTAGGACCTTGGTTTCCAAATGTAATACAAAACTTGCTCTCATCTGAAAAGAGAACTTTGGACCACTGGGCAACAGTCCAGTTCTTCTTCTCCTTAGCCCAGGTAAGATGCCTCAGGAGTGCTTTAACAAGAGGAATACGACAACTGTAGCCAAATTCCTTGACACATCTGTGTGTGGTGGCTCTTCATTCCTTGTGAAGTTCACTCAAATTCTTGAATCGATTTTGCTTGATAATCCTCATAAGGCTGCGGTTCTCTCGGTTGGTTGTGCATCTTTTTCTTCCACACTTTTTCCTTCCACTCAACTTTCTGTTAACATGCTTGGATACAGCACTCTGTGAACTGCCAGCTTCTTTGGCAGTGAATGTTTGTGGCTTACCCACCTTGTGAATTGATTTGATTTGAATGATTTCTCGGAGACTGTAATCTCTTCTGGTCAGGGAGCTGCAGTGAATCTCAGGTGTAAATCAGGAGGGCACGTTTACCCTCAAATTACGGGCAAATGCTCCACGGAAACATTTCATTAAAGTAATTAGTCTGGTTGAGCGGAAGTGTACAGTGGTTTTGACAGCGCTGGCAGATGCTAATTTACCGCTCACTGTGACTCACACACATATGCAGAAGCAGTGTGTTGTTTTCTGTGATGGAAAGGCAGCTGCTTAGTCTTTCATTAGTGGGAAGAGTGAAGAAAACCAATGAGAATCTAATGAGCTGCTATGGCAACCGTCTTATCAGAGGAACTGAACTTGATTGAGTGTTTTTGTGGCTGTCGACATGCTAAGACAAGCATCACTATACTATTCAGGGTTAGAGATTTGAACAAGCAAGGTCACTTTAAATATGAAACTTGTGTGTGTAAGACACAGTGCTATTATTTGTTTTATTTTTATATTTCAGTTTTCATTTTAGTTTAATTTATAGTACTTTTTTGTGTTTTTTAAAATTATTTTTATTTCATTTTTAGTTGTATATCAGTTTTAGTTTTAATTTATTTCATTTAATAATTGTATTCAATTAACAAATTGTTTTAACCGTTTTAGTGTTAGATTTAGTAAACAATAACAACACTGGTAAGATGTTAATGGCACCAAAATGTACTTTTATTAGCTTTTATTTTTATATTTTCAGTTTTCATTTTAGTTTAAGTTTTAGTAATTTTGTTATGTGCGTTTAACACATTTATTAGCTTTTTTTTTTTAATTATCTTTAAAATGTTTGCATTTTTTTATTTAAATTTTACTTAAATTAGTATTTTTTGTACACACACACACACACACACACACACACACACACACACACACACACACACCACACACATATATATATATATATATATATATATATATATATATATATATATATATATCTGGTGGCAAGTTGTGCACAGTTAAGATATATATATATATATATATATATATTTTAATTTCAGCTTAATTTCAATTAACAATTAAAAAAAATTGTTTTAGTATTAGTTTAACTACAACAACACTGGTGGCAAGTTGTGCACAGTTAAGCATGATTCATGTATTCTTCAGAAAGTAAGAACTGTATTTATCACAGACAATAATTAATAATCTTTACAGATTTAACAGGTCAGTAACGTTTATTAACCTGTGCATATGTGGATTCAGCAGACAGCCAATGGTTTCTCTCCTGTGGCGTTCATGCCCTGCTAAATTCAGACAGCATTCCATGGCGCAAATAGCCAGAGTGTTGGTGAACAGCTGCAGTGTTGAGCTTTATCCATGTTACCTCTGCTAACCCCACACACACTTCCACCACTATATTTAACCCTAATGGAGACAACGGGACACTAGACATCTGTTGAACGCCAGCAGATCTTTCACTGCATTGTTAAATTGCTCATCCCTATTTAATGTGAAACGGACACTCGTTCACAGACACAAAGACAGAGGTATACGGGCGAGAGAACTGTGCCTTTATAGGGGCACATTGGCACTGCAGTAGTTATTATCAGCTCCGAAGACTCAGCAGAAATGTACTTTAGGGTCCTGAACTGAATGCTGTGCTGTTAAATAACTAAAAAAATTTAATAAAATTAATTAACTTAATTTTTATTAATTAAATTTATTTAAAATTGTTTTTGTCATTTTAGGAATACTTTTATTTTAGAGATATTTATGTTTTATAATTTTTATTTTATTTAAGTGAAAGTCCTCTAAGAATCTAATAAGGCTAGAATAAGATCAACTATAATATATTTGCTCTTAGAAAGGTGGAGCAAACCTTTGAAAAAAACAAAACAAACAAACATTTAAAGAATCTTAAATGAAGGGATTAATTATACTTTGCAATACACAATATTATTTTACAGTATAATTTTTATGTTTGAGTGCACCCACCAGTTTTCCCTTATCTATTGGAAGAAATGGGCGGGGCCACTGGAGGGGTCTCGTCGGCTGCCATTGGACGAACCCCACAGAAGGCGGGGCCTACACAACCCCCACTACTCATCCATACATCCCCCAATTCATTTCTCAAAGCAGCGAGAGACGCACTTTGTTTCTATTGTGATCAAACCGCACGAGGAGAAGAACTACAGGAACATAAAGCAGCCGAAACACTGGAAACTTAAAGCAAGAACATCATTTCTCACTGTAAGCTGTGAAGATCTCAGAATCCAGGAGCTCACTGACCGGTAAGTAATACATGTTTATTGGCAAAGTGTGATCTATTTGGGTTTTTTAAGTACTTTAAGAGATGCATAATTCATAAAATCAGAAAACGAAAATGAGTGAAAGAATATGCTTGAGTTAAATGTAATTGATGGGGAAAATGGACTCGTTGTGAATATACCTTTTTTTTTTTTTTTTTGCAAAAATAACATTTTGATTCCCTTTGCGATGGTCTTAGAGAGCTGGATGTAGTGTATGTATGTAAAGTGTATCTATACCTTCTTTTTTTTACTTTGTATATGAGTCAGTGACGTCACGTGCATTTTTTATGTCCAGATATGTTTCTCAGAAGAAATACATTAAAATGCAAAAAAAAAAAAAAAAAAAATGTTAGTGGATTGACAATAATATTCATTAATAATATAAATAATAATAATAGAAGCAGATTATTATGAACTTTTTTAACATTTATTATTATTATTTTTTTTTTATTATTAAAGTAGTTTGATGTATTTCTGACTTCATAGTGGCACATTAAGGTGCATGCAGTTGTTCTCAGGGGGCATATATATATATATATATATATATATATGAATTCATTATTCTTCTGGCAGTGCATTGAATGTTGGCATGGCGGATGGCCTGTTAGCATGTCAGCTCTGAATCTCTGAGTTCTCTGGACCTAATGGTCAGCAAACAAGGAAACGAGAGGTCAGAGGTCATGGAGAAAGTGGCAAATCAGCAGAAGGTACTCTGTAAAACTCAAAAAAAAGAGTGATTTTAGATGTGTCCCAACATTAGTTTGCTGAGGAATTACACAAGCTGACTAAAACTCTGGCACAAAAGTCCGATTTTGATTTCGTGTCGTGTTTGAATGGATGGGGCAATACAGTATGATTGCATCCAGTGAGGTCAGAGCTTCTGGGCTGGTGCTGACAGAGAAGAGGTCACTGACCGCATGTCCAAGGTCAGAGATATATGATCATATGATGAGCATATGATTTTGTAGGACGGCAGTCATGTCTGATTTGAGTGAGGTCTTGGAGTTCATTTAGATTGACGTTATTCTCTGTAAGCTTGAGCTTGACTTTACCATGTGTTTTTCAGTCACAAGACTGATCATGTGAATATTTTTGGTGTTTATTTTTATCACCATACCATACTTGTGGTATTGTTCCCACCATATATCACAACCATAGTCAGTTGCATTTGTAAGACATTTAAATTTCATATTGTGACATTTTTTCCAAATGAAACGATTTAGTGGGAAAAAAACACACTTGCATGGTATATCTATCTATCTGTCTGGGAAACGGCCTTTGACTAGAGGAACAAATAATAATAAAGTCAGTATATAATTTATTCCATCTCTGCTTGACTCCAGGACCCTCATAAAATAGATTCAAAGAGACGTCACAAAAGTCATGGGTGACTATTGTGCATGCCATATTTGTAAAATCTGTCTGTAGAAGCTGGGGTTCATCTGGTTTTGTGTCATGGCTCTAGTTTGGGGTGTTGGTCAGTGTGACGTCTGTATTATTGTGAATGTCAATAAGGCAGCACATTGTTGAATGGTCATCAAGGACAGTGCATTGTGTGAAACAGCTGCGACGGATGATAAAAATGATGAGAGAGCGTGACAGGTCTTCTTATTACTGAGCTTTACACCTGAGTTATTGTATTTCGCTCATCTCAAAAGTAGTTAGTTGTGGTACATTTACCCTATGATTGTCTTCTGGCCACTTTGTAAATGCATGTTCTGAATTTTTATTATAATAAACATCTACAAGCTACTTTTTTATGACCATCTATTGACCTTCCTATGTTTGCAAAAAGACTAGCTGACCTGTATTCCACCCCAAAGTGCCTCACTGAGTTGCTAAATTTATCAGCTCAAATAGACATCTTTAATGACCTTGGCCGCGACTGGTTTTCTTTAATGGTCAACTCGACATTTAGCAGCGTTAGGGCTGCCAAAATCATGTATCGAGGCAGCCTCGGGACTCCATGCCTCACATACCATCGTCATGTGAAATTCAAGCTCCTGCCAGAATTCAAACCCAACCCCCTCTGGACCCCAAAGAGGAGCTGCTGTTTGTAATGCCTGGTCAAAAGTTTGTCACATAATCCTGTTGATGCTGATTATTCCAATACAGGCATAATTGAACAATACCTCAGTGAGGACAAAATGTACATTCAGTTGGTCATTATTTCACAATGAACCCTGACAGGTTGATCGGGCGTTTATTTGGAAGGGTTTATATTGGGATAATACCTGTCTGTCTGTACATTATTCCACTTCTATATGGGTTTTTAATTGACTGTAATGTTTTATTTTTGATTCTAAAATAATAAGAAACTTAAACAAGAAATTTGTTAGATTTTTTTGTTTTTGAAAAGTCTCTTATGCTCACCAAAGCTGTATTTATTTGATGAAAAATACAGTAAAAATAGTAAAAACTGTGAAATAGTATTACAATTTAAAATAATTGTTTTCTATTTGAATATATTTTAAAATATAATTTATTTCTGTGATGCAAAGCTGAATTTTCAACATCATTACTCCAGTCTTCAATGTCACATGATTCTTCAGAAATCATTCTAATATGCCGATTTGCTGCTCTAGAATCATTTCTGATTATTCTTAATGTTGAAAACAGTTGCGCTGCTTCATATTTATATAAAGCCATATTTTTTTCAGGATTCTTTGATGAATAGAAAGTTCAAAAGAATGGCATTTATTTGAAATCTTAATATTTACTATGATGTTTAAGATCACATAAATCATCACCATTGTATGTTTTCTAATCAAGCACAGAATGTTTTAAAAACTTTCCATGGCACTCTGACTCATTATGTTGCTGGTTTTAAATGTTAATAGTGTTGTAATTTAATCTCAAGTCTGCATCAGTCTCATTTGGAAATGGACTAGACTCAAGACTTTCCTCAGTTATCTGGCTGTAAATGAACACACTCATACAGTTCTTCACAAGAGCTTCTGGTTGTTGTTGTGAGCGGTCTGTGTTAAATATATCTTGACAGCTGGGTGTCTCAATGGCCCTACTGTTTTATACATTCTCCTGCAGCTTCCTAAAAACCTCAGTCATAAAATAAACAGTAATGTTGTTATTGAGCCTCCATCTTTGCAGGGAGTGTGCAGAGACTCTTCGCTGAAGAGCGAGAACATCTGCTGGCCTAAACTGTCCCCCTGGTGGGCCGTGCCTCATTGTTGTCATTGTAAACTGATGACTTAATAGCGTGCATAAATGGAAATTAGGACTCAGGTGAAACTGATGTAAGGCCAATCACTAAATTGCTGAAAAATCCTGGTGAATTTTTAGTTGACAATTCTTTAGATGAGTGCACTGCCTTAGCTGTAAGTTTTATTTTAGTATTATGTATTCACTCTTATAGTATTATAATTTTTTAATATTACCTTTAATACTTTAATATCTATTTTTATATTTTTTAAAGGGGTCATATGACGTTGCTAAAACGAACATTGTTTTGTGTATTTGCTCAAGCTTACTGTGATGCCCTGTGTATTTTATTTCAGCAAGTTTCCAAAGCAACATTTCATTTAGTTTAATTTCATGCAATAAAATAACTCAAACTACAAAATATATAGAAATATAAAAAAATAAAATTACATACTAAAACTTTAACTACAAAATCTAAAAGTAAAAACTAGTTCGAAATATTAATAAAAACTGTAATAGTATCTCCATGATACTAAAATAACACTGGTTTTAGTTTTAGTTAACAATATCAATGCTAGACGTTTTAAACAGATTTTTAGGTGTTTTTAATGCATGTAGTGAATATTCAATGTTTTTAATAGTTTAAAATCTTTATCTTTTTCAGCAACTTGGTATCAGACTGTTCACACTTGGGATATCAAATACTTCCACTATGGAACCTTCCAGATCAGAAATGAGTATCCTGCCCAATGGGAAAGGTCAGGATCTGGGAGAGGAAATGTGCGTGTCGATGAAGACTATGATGGAGGAAGAACAGTAAGCACTTATGCATCACTTCAGTTATTCAGTTTTATCTGTAAAAACGTCATTGTCATGCATTGTTAGATAAGTTCCTTGCATGTGTGTCTACATAACGGGAAGTGTTTGCTTTCTCATGTACCACGTGCATGGCAGACCAGTGGTTCTCAACTGGTTTTTCATGATTTTTAGCATTGCTTTTTCCCTGCCTTCCATCAGAACAGACCTGTAACCCATTTGAACTTATATCAGTTTCACTGTGTCTCTGTGCTTCTGTACTGAAGTCTATCGATGCAAACTTTCTTCTGTATACTCCTCAAATCACTTTTATCTTCTGGCATGGTGTGCTGACTTGTCTAAGTGCATGTTTACCCTTTTTCTGCTCTTGCTCGATGATGGACCTTCTCACACACTCAATCATCAACCCTCAGAAATGGTGCCCATCACGGCAGGTATGTCAATAACAGGAAACAAATGGCTGCTAGATGCAGTTAGGGAAAATGAACTGATGCACCTTGCAAGATCATTGTTGATTAAATGTCGACTGTCGTCCTTCCAACAGGTTTGATGATCCTGACAGCACAATTGCTGAGAACATTGAGTTCCTGCCCAACAGTGAGGGCAAGAAGCCACGTTTCACTGATGTAAGTATGTGCAGCATTTGCCGTGAACTTTCAGCCGAAAGCCTATCACAGTTAGAAACAGAATGATTTTTCAGACTGAGAGATTTGACTGTGTTGATGTTCTCGGTTAGCTGTTGTAGCAGCTGTTGTCTCTGTTTTAGTTGCTCATCAATTTCATTTCCTCTCTTAGTTTGAGGGGAAGACCTCTTTTGGCATGTCAGTCTTCAATTTGGGCAATGCCATTATGGGCAGTGGGATTTTGGGATTGGCCTACGCAATGGCCAATACTGGCATACTGCTTTTCCTGTAAGTGAAATCCCTTCATTACCCTCTTGATGACAGATTGGCTGGAAAAGTCATTTCTTTGTTGTATGTTCTGATGTGAAGCATCGCTGAATGATCTCAAAGTCATGCAAATGAACCTGTCACTTCCAGCCCTCAATGAATAAGCGTTTTCACTTCATCTGAATGTCAAGCATTTGGCAGACCACTGGGTGTCTAATTGCCTTGCTAATTAAAGGATTGTTTTACATGTTATTTTTCCAGACATGCTCTTGAATAATTGAGTTTTCCCTTTTGGAGTCTGTTAATGTTGATGGTGTACCAGAAAGGGTTTTCCATGGAAAAGATCCGCCCCTGCAATCTGTTAAATGACACGTAAACCACCGTTTGGCCTTTTCTAAAAACATCAAGCCTGTGTTTAAGGATTTTTTAAGGTACTGCAAGTTAAAAATTGTGACAAACTCATAAAATAATGTATGCCATAAAAATAAATAAATAAATAAATAATTAGTCGGTTAAATTAAAGGAACACTCCACTTTTTTTTGGAAATAGGCTCATTCTCCAACTTCCCCAGAGTTAATAAATTGAGTTTTACCATTTTTGAATCCATTCAGCCGATCTCCGGGTCTGGGATAGCACTTTTAGCATAGCTTAGCATACGTCATTGAATCCTGTTAGACCATTAGGAACTAAACCTGCTCCGGCCATGTTACAGCAGCACAGTTACTTGATTATTATGCCGGAATTGAAGTATAGTTCCTAATTATATCGGCCTAGAAAATCGCAACTATTTTTATTTAATGCTGGTATTAGTAGAGGATATAACTACAGAAGAGTCAAGTCTTAAAAAGGAAAAATATCGAAACTCTTTGGTCATTTTTGAACGCGATGCTACTGGTCTAATAGGATTCAATGATGTATGCTAAGCTATGCTAAAAGTGCTATCCCCAGACACGGAGATCGGCTGAATGGATTCAAAAACGGTAAAACTCAATTTATTAAGACTGGGGGAGTTGGAGAATGAGCCTGTTTCCAAAATTATATTATTATAAGTGTTTTAAAGAAAGGGATAATGTACAGTTAGCTAGTATTTATTATATTTATTTTGCAATAATAATTAAATGTGTGTGTATATATAATTAAAAATAAATATTCTTGAATTTTTATACGTTTACATTATATATATATATATATATATATATATATATATATATATATATATATATATAATATATATATATATATATAATATATACATTTAATATATACATTTAAATACAATTAATATGTGTATTTAAAAATAATATATATATATATTTAAAATTATATATATATACACACACACACACATACATTTATATTTATGTAAATATATATACAAAACTATATACATTTTAAAACTTATATAATTAATTAATTAATTGAATATATAATTAATAAATGGGAATTTAATAAAATACTCTATTAATATAATTATTAATTTATATGTAAATTAATAATTACATTTAGACACACCCACACATACATACATACATACTATGCAGAAACACACAAAATTATATTAAGTGTCTAATAATAACATGCGTTTGTGTGACCTGCCGTTTACTCTTTATTTCCATCCTTCCAAAATTTTTCCATTAGTTAGCTCCACCCCCTCATCTATCCACGGCCCTAGAAAGGCCATGACCTGGGCTGGACACGCCTCCTCCATTCTCCACACACATCCTTCTTTCTAGGGTCCTCCACCCCCATCCAAATATAGTTGTCATATTTGGTTTCCTCTCGGTCTGACTGGGGGAGGAGAGCGGGGAGACGTCTGAGGCGTCTGCAGCTCCAGTCAGGTTACAGGGAACTGAATACTATTCATCAAATTACCCAACAGGCCAAGACTGTGTCTTCCAAAGATAGTCTTATTTCCGGGTTTAGAACAAGAAATTCATTAAGCTCAATTTGGTGTAAACTTCACGCATCCCTCTCAGGAGGCAGTTTGATCATGTCCAGTTTTTTTACTTTTACTCTCAACAAAAGACAAGCCTTGTATAAATGTGAAAATACATTTTCTGTGGTCATTAGGAGATGACTTAAATTGTGTTTTGACTTTGCCACTACTGACAGACCTATCCTTTTTGGGGCAGTCGTGGCTTAATGGTTAGAGAGTCAGACGTGTAACCCGAAGGTCACGGGTTTGAGTCTCAGTAGCAGCAGGGATTGTAGGTGGAGGGAGTGAATAACCAGCGCTCTCTTCCACCTTCAATACCATGACTAAGGTGCACTCGAGCAAGGCACTGAACCCCCAACTGCCCCCCGGGTGCCACAGCAAAAATTGCTGCCCACTGTTCGGGGTGTGTGTTCATGGTGTGTGTGTTCATTACTCACTGCTGTGTGTGTGCACTTAGATGGGTTAAATGCAGAGCACAAATTCCGAGTATGGGACACCATACTTTGCCACATGTCACTTTCACTGTCACATTCATTAAAGAAGGTGTTTGAAATGAACACATTTGTAAATGTATTCCTTCATATGAAGCATTCAGTCTATAATAATTACACGTGACTATGTTCATGAGTGAATCTTACAAAACCTGGCAAGAGCATGTTCTGATCATATTCAGTTAAAAAAAAAACACAAATGGTAATATAGTTAATTAAAAAACTACAACTGAAACTAAAATTAAAACCGTTGGAAAAAAAATGTGTTATAGTCATACTAAAATAACACTGCTAAAACTTTTTTCTTATTGACTGATCATATCACATCATTCAGAAAAACAACAACAACAAACACCCCACTACAATATTAACACATGAAATATTAATATTTACCTAGCATGTATAGATATAAACATAGATATATCATCTAAAGCAAGTAAGATTTTTAATGTTATTAGATAGACAATCTGTAAAATAATTATATTTAGCATTCTGAGTCATTGTCTTTGATACATTTCTTAAACTCATATAAGATTCCTAATCTTCATTTGTTCTAGTCTTACAAAATTTAGCCCAGGCCTTGTCTCTCTGTCCAAAAAGTCCTATAAGTTCTGCATTTATCCAGGGTAAATGTTTTCCCTTGACCTTTGAAATTTTCCAAGGAGCATGTTTATCAAGTACTCAAGTAAACCCAGAATATAAAAATCCCAGGCGTCCTGCACATTGGGTATTAACTGATATCTATCCCAATTTATGGAGACTAAATCATTAGTAAATTCATCTCTAATTTCACCTTCATGCTGTCTTAGTTTTATTACTCTTGGAGGTAATTTCAGAATTGTAATTTCCCATATAAAAAACAAAACAAATGAGTGATCACTAAAACAATCAGACAGGATCCATGCTTTAACAGATCTATCAGGATGAGTAACAAGAATCCACTCAATTAGGGACTGATTCATTGAAGTAACTCTAGTGGGTTCTTGAATTCAATTAAAATGTTCAAAATTATTTTTATCTTTAGTAACAGACTTATCTAGCCAATTTTTATTATAGTCCCCTAGAATAATCTTTTTTTTTTTTTTTTTTTTTTTTTAATAAAATAGAGTCAATAGTAGAAAACAAACAACTGATTGATTAAGCAGGTGCAGAGGGAGATCTGTATATACTTCCAGTAGCTAAATATTTATTCTTATGTAAAGTTATTTTAACAAGCAGCCATTCAAAATATCGATTGAGGGTTTAATTAACTCCAATATCAGATTAGAGGAGACATATATCGCCACGACACCACCCCTTGAATTTCTGTCGGCTCTATAAAGTACATAATTTGCCATTTTAATTTCCCTATCAGAAATCTTACTACTCAGCCACGTCTCTGGAAGTGTAATAATATTCAGATTATATTGGGCTTCCCAAGCACATTGTAGATCCATTTAAGGCAAAAGACTTCTTATGTTCAAATGAACAATTTTTAAACATATAGTATTATCCACGTTATATGCAAAGAAATCATAGATATGTAGTAAATTCAATTAAGTAGTAAAATACGGGTTAAACAAACAAAAAATACAGTAAAGATATATTAAACTGTAGTGGCATAACAACAAAGAAACAACAAAACAAAGCCCCAAAAAACCATAAACATTAAAAACAATAGATCTGGCCCAGCAGCCCTAGCCATCCTAAGCCAAGGTATGCTCATGAATGGTTTAAATTAGGTTAATATCAACAAAAACCATTAACATTAACTACACAGTCAGTCTGTATCAATCATATATATATATATATATATATATATATATATATATATATATATATATATATATATATATATATATATATATATATATATATATATATATATATATATATATATATATATATATATATACTGATAAAGAAACATTTTTGTTTAATGGTCAAATAAATGCATGAACAGAAATGAACAATGCAAATTCACATGATTCTCTTGTAGATGTGTGGAATACACACTTAACCAACTAATACTAGTACTTACCTTTTTTCTTTTCTATCATATTCCAAAGAAAAAAAAAACCCTGGCTACGTGTTCTGTACTAGACTAACTGAGACTTGTCATAGCACTTGTATACCGTTGTTGTTCTCGTTGATCTGATTGTTTCTACTGTTCTCATTTGTAAGTCGCTTTGGATAAAAGCGTCTGCTAAATGATTAAATGTAAATGTAAATACAGAGCACAGCTATTGAGACGACTTCCTCTTGCATACTCAATTGTTAGGCAGCTGTTGAAGTCAATAGTCCATGAGAACATTTTAATAGAGTCGTTCCAGAGCTTATTTCACACCCCTTTCTATTTACTTGCCATTTATCAGGTACTTGTCATCTAAATAGACTTTCAATATACTCAATTCAAGGACAGTTTGCCTCCCGGGGTGAAGCATCTTTCTGAAAGTACACTAATCGCTTTTCACCATTATGTTGATAATGCCTCTGTCAGATTTGCCTTTCTCAAGATTTCCATTACATAAGCTAAGAGAAAAGAGTGGGATGAATTGGTAAAATTGGTTGGTAGTGTGTTTGATCGCAGGGTTTCACAGAATAGATGATCAGCACAAACACTGACACTTTCCCAAGATTCATTCAGAAGTAAATCTTACTCTACAACAGTGATACATCTGAAGTATAAAGTACTGTAGACCTTCTTATTAAATAAGACACATGCATGCAGTGCACTTGGAACTCCCAGCTATAGACTTCATATTATATTTGGGTGGTTTTGATAGTTTATAATCTTAACTATGTGTGCTGAATACCTAATACTGCAGGTCATTTTTAGATAAAATGTCAGCTAAATGTTGGTAAGAAGAAAATAGTACATTAACCTCCAACAGAGGAACTTCCATATTAGGGTCTAGCAGGTGTAGATGGTGTTGTACAGATGTGGAGTGATTGTGTATTTTGTCTTCAGGTTTCTCCTCACGGCTGTAGCTGGTCTCTCCTGCTATTCTATTCACCTCCTGCTGAAGTCCTCTGGTATTGTGGGTAAGATGAGGCACATTTTCTTCATCAGTGTGTTGTATGGTCATGTCCTCACAGTTACTGAATGAATGGCTCTTTTATTGTAATTTGAACAGAAATTCTCTGAAATATGACAATAGTTAAATATAGTGAAAAAAAAACAGTAACACTGGAGGAAGGATTTTTTACATAATACATTGAATCAGACAGGCCAATTAATTTGAAGTTACCACTATTAGCTAATATAATAAAATATATAGTTAAATGTATTGATTACTCGGCCTGTCCAGTTTAAATTATAAAATAAAATATATATATATATTTTTTACATTATTACAAAACTAGTTAGTCTTATATTTAATATTTTATACAGTTAGTAGTTACAAAGTTACATGTTAAAACTTCATATTTTTCTCATATTGATTCAATATTACATAATTAAACAACACACATCACACACACACACACACACACACACACACACACACACACACACACACACATATATATATATATATAATATTACATATATTAATTGTAATATTTAGCTTCATACTATAAATAATAAATGTTATAAAAAAGAGCTTTTTTTGATGAATACTGATGCTGTTTTTAGTGACATTTCTTGCAATGCAGTTGATGGTGTTGTTAGTGTATTGTTACGATGGCATTTTCTTTCTGAAAACACAATTCAGCTTCCGTTTTAGATCTGACTGAGTTTCCATGTTAAACTGCAGTGACGCAGGCAAAGATAATCATAACATGAGATACGGTGTTTTGTGGAAACTTGGCTCCGGTGGTGAGATTTGTCTCTCTCGTCATGTTTTACTGACATTTGTTTCCAGGAATCAGATCTTATGAACAGCTGGGATTCAGAGCCTTTGGAATCACAGGGAAGATGGCGGCCGGAATTGCAATCACTCTTCAAAACATTGGAGGTAAAGAAAACCTGACATTAGTATTAGCCTAGCCTGACTTTTTCCAGACATTTTCTTTTTTCCATATATATATGGATATTTTTCCAGTTAACTTCCATACTTATGCTTTTATTTATACACTTTTTACAAAATTATAATACTTGCTTTATGCTGATGATGAACACTGTGTATTTGGATGAATGTTTTGACACATTTTCATGTTGTTTTAACCCAAAATTATTATTGCTGCCTGTTCTTGACATGATTTGGAATCACATTTTTGAGGATTTTTTTTGTGTTTTTTGTTTTTATTTTATATAGTATTTTTTTTTTTATTTAGCAAAAAAAAAAAAAAAGAAAACGCTAATGCTAATAATATATATATATATATATATATATATATATATATATATATATATATATATATATATATATATATATATATATATATATTTTTTAATGTATTTATATTTATAGTTTTTTTTTTATATATATATTTTTTAAGTTTTATTTGCATGTTCCAGCTGAGTGCAGCAAGCATAATAAGCATAAAATCAGCATAAAACCCTAACGGTTATTTTCTTTTGAATGAGATTCTTCTAATTAACTTATTTTTGTCTTTGCTATAGCCATGTCCAGTTACTTATACATCGTCAAGTCAGAGTTCCCACTGGTCCTGCAGGCTTTTTTGAAAGCAGATACCAGTTCAGGGTAAGTACACTTACACTGTAAAATGCTTCCCTCAACAATCCATTTTGCCAGTTAAATGTAAATGAATTGACTATTATGCGCTGACTCTGAAGCTGCTGGTATTGACGCGTACTGTCATTATCAGCTGACGATGTCACCATTGAGGTCATCCACCAGGGCAAACACTCAAAAATTTCAACCTGGCATCTAGGGGAGGTGTGGTAGGGTCTGTGAACTGTGATTGGGCAGTTAATAAGAGAATGGCAGCTGACTGGCTGATACTGTGTCTTTCCCACCACACCTCTGTCCTTCAGAGCTTGACAGCTGCTTTAAACAAGCGTATCGTCATGGCGATGTCAGTAGACACAACTCGTTTCTTACGTCTGTAAACATATGCTGGGTTATAACTTTATTCAGCTGCTTGTGTTCTCAGGTTAGATCCTAGTTTAGCATGTTTTATCAGGTTTAAAAATTTTGTGGAAAACAGACCCATCGTGGTGTGTTTGTAAGAAGCAAACAAATGCAGCATCAAGAGATGCAATCTTAAATTTCTAGGACTGTTATTATATTAAAAGCACAACAAAGCCACAATTTTATTTTAAAGCCCCTGAAGTCATTAAAGGTTAACCATCAAAATCTTCTGTCTGCTGTATTTCAAAATACCTGGATTAGTATGAAGGTTTCCAATTAACAGAGTGAAAGTGTAGATGGGCAAGGTGATTTTATTTATATGACCATATAGCTGCTCACACAGCTTTGGCTCCTGAGACTTCTCAGTACTGGATTGAATAGGTCAGCGTATGTTAGAAATTGTGAAAAGATGGAGGCGTGTACTTCAGTTTTAACAGTATGCATTGACTGAGGGCTTTTGTATAATTTTAGGACCAGGTGCAACTTTAAGTGATGCTTCTATACGCACGCACACACACACACACACGCACACACACACACACACACACACACACACACACACACACACACACACACACACACACACATGGTATTCCTATCATTATGGGGATATACCCTAATCTCTAAACCTACACCTCACATTAATCTTTCTGCATTTTTAGATTTTCAAAAATCTTCATTCTGTGTAATTAATTAGCGGTTTTCTTCAAAAATGAAAAATGTCCCCACAAGGTCAAAAATGACTGGTATTACTATACTTGTGGGGACATTTGGTCCCCATAACATAGGGAATACCAGGTACACACACACACACTTTAATTTTCACACACTTGATGCAGGATTACAATTCTAATATTGTTTTGTTTGGCAAGATTTTACATTGTCAGCTTTTTCTTTTTTTTTTTTTTTTTGCATAGGCAATCACCATACATTTTATTTATTTTATTATTATTAATATACTAATGTAGTATTTCTTAATATTTTAAATGAGCTTTTATTTGTATAATTTCAGTTTTCGTTTTCATTTTAGTTTAAGTTTTAGTAATATGTTATGTGCTTTTGTCATTTTTGTTTTTATCAATTTTATTTATTTTTATTTATTTTTTTTAAGTTTGTTGTTTGTTTAAGTTTGTTTTTAAGTTGTATTTCAGCTTTATTTACATTTTTGAAAATGATTTTTATTTACAAAAAAGTAAGAAAATAATAAATTCACATAAAACATTTACATTCAAACATTGAAATTGTTCTTATGTCTTACAGTATCTATCTATCTATCTATCTATCTATCTATCTATCTATCTATCTATCTATCTATCTATCTATCTATCTATCTATCTATATCAAATGAATCTATCTATCAACTGAATCTATCTATCTATCTATCTATCTATCTATCTATCTATCATCTGAATATCTATCTATCTATCTATCTATCTATCTATCTATCTATCTATCTATCATCTATCTATCTATCTATCTATCTATCTATCTATCTATCTATCTATCTATCTATCTATCTATCTATCTATCTATCTATCTGTCTATCATCTATCTATCCATCTATCTATCTATCTATCTATCTATCTATCTATCTATCATCTATCTATCCATCTATCTATCTTCTATCCATCTATTATCTAACCAACATATAATCAATCCATCTATCTATCTATCTATCTATCTATCTATCTATCTATCTATCTATCAATCAATATCTGTCTGTCTGTCTGTCTATCTATCTAAAATTTTCTGTAAATATAATATTATTTAATATAAATATTATAAATTTGCATTTCCCATACCAGTTTATTTTAAAATACATCTAAACTGCATAAATGGGTGGTTTAACATTAATATTTCAGTGTTTGAATGTTGCTACGCAGAAGTCAGCATGTAAAAGCATAGATATTACATCTGCACATGGTCTTTTGCTGAGGAATGTTTATGCCCCGGTAGCATATATAATGTATGATGTTTCATTCCCACATATAGTAGTCTACATATAGTCTGAGAGGGCCTAGCGTCGGCACGCCAACCCTTCCCATCAGTGTCTGAATACAGGCAGGGAGGTGCAGAGAGGGTCTGAAAATAGAGGAGTCTCAAACCAGGCCTGGACCTACACACTGTGTAACACCTTGTGACTCTGTGTGTGTGTGTGTGTGTGTGTGTGTGTGTGTGTGTTCACAGTGTGTGGTTACTTGAGTTCAGGAGTGGGAACTGCGCCATGTTGCTTTCAGCTCTGGGCTATATAAGATGGTGTGTGTCGCTAGTAGCCACAGCAAATACAACATGCTGTCTCATAAATCATGAGAATCGCAGACTCAGACTCAGGCTGGAATCAGAGTTAGACAGGTTGATTCCGGAAAAGTGTAGGTGTTTTCCACAGTCAAACCATATCTGGATATTGATATATGCTACCGTTCAGAAGTTTGGGGTTGGTAAATTTTTTAAATGTTTTTTTGAAAAAAGCCACTTATGCTCACCAAAGCTGCATTTTTTTGTAATACAGTAAAAATAGTAATATTGTGAAAAAAGATTACATTTTAAAATGACTGTTTGTTTTAATTTGATATAAATTAAAATGTAATTTATTCCTGTGATCAAAGCTGAATTTTCAGCATCATTACTCCAGTCTTCAGTGCCCCATGATCCTTCAGAAATCATTCTGAGATGCTGATTTTCTTATTCAACATTTATTAGAATTCTAATATGCTGATTTGCTGCTCTAGAAACCTTTCTGATTATTATCAATGATACAGTAACAAAAATGCATGTTCAAAAGAACAACATCTATTTAAAATATAATGTTTTGTAACATTACAAATGCCTTTACTGTCACTTTTGATCAATTTAATGTATCTTTGCTGAATAAAAGCATTAATTTCTAAAAAAAAAAAAAATTCTACTACTTTTGAACAGCAGTATATCAGATGTTTTTTTTTAACTTATAATGAGCAAATAAGTATAAAATATTACATTATTGCCACATATAGTGCAAATTGCAAGTAACTGTCAGTCATTTTATCTTTTATATAACACATTTTTATACTTCTGGGAGAACATGTAAAGTATTAAAAGTAAATAAGGTCTGAGTTCACAACCAAAGTTAACATTTATCACCATAATGACGACAAACTATTTACAGTGTTATGTCATAGCTTGATGTTTTACAGTAATGTGTTGTGTTTATCACCTAAAATGACTGATCTGAACTGATATCACATTTGTGAAAAATTTAAAAATGCAAAATATTGCTGATGAATCTTGAAAATATTGTATTTTTGACTAGTGCTTCGCATATGATATTTCTTGAATTGTCTGTTTTTGTAGGGAATGGTATCTCAATGGAAACTACTTGGTGGTGCTTGTTTCTCTCTCGGTCATCCTGCCTTTGGCTCTAATGAAGCAGTTGGGTGAGTCGATCATTTCTACTTCAGTCATCTCATAATCATGAAAGTGGCTTTCCGTGTACATTTGACCCAGCTGAATAGACTGTTCATATTACAGAGCATCGGTTCCAGCACTTTAAAAGCACATTCTGTCCTCATATCAAGCAATAAGCTAAACCAATTCAGCACACCTGTTTATCTGACAGCAACAGTCCATTTTAACCACACACAATTCTGTTTTTGTTGTTTTGATGTGTTTATAGTAATTGAATGAAGTTGACCTTGTCAGTATTTGCATCTGGTCGGCTCTGTCAGCATAGATTAGCTCCTGAGATGAGCGATAAAACACTGTGCTTTTCTTAGCTCATGCATTTATGGTTCAGATCAGGGATTCGCAGCATGTCGATTGACAGCTGGACCGTGACGCCATATTGACGTGCTTTACTATATTTACATTTTCAGGTTACCTTGGTTATACCAGTGGTTTTTCACTCAGCTGCATGGTCTTCTTCCTCAGTGCAGTAAGTATTTGCCATCATCATCATCATCATCATTGTAAAGATATTAAAGTTAATATGAAAACAAAAATAACTTATTGAGTCTTATAGAGTATGATTCATCAGTGCAAGTTATTCCAAAAAACGACATTCATAAATTATTTATTTGATACAAAAAATATATAGTTAATACAAAAACTCACCACTTTCCTGTCCCTGTGTCTCATACATATTTCAGCTTCACATAACCGTTCGCCCGCACATTTTCCCCCAGAGGAAGCAATAAACTGCGTACATATTATATCATATCTACACACGGCAAGGCTGACTCATAAAACACTCACTCAGACCGACTTAAAAAGAAGACGACTGAGGCTTTTAATTGGTTTTAATTGGTTACACTCTCTCGGGATAATAATATGATGCTCTATAATATTTCATAAGTGTGTATTTGGCCCTTTGAAGAATAATGTTTTTCTGTTTTTGCTATTTGACCTGCTGTTTTTTGACAATTTTGTCACCAAGACATGTAGCCATTAGAGATGGACTTATATTATTAAAAAATAAAAACACAATAACTGGATGCCTTTTTTCAAATTCATAACACATTTTTATTGAATTATTGTTTGCCCCCCCCCCCCCAATCCACTTTGTTTGACTCCATTTAGGGGAATACACACAGGACATACTCACAATAAATGCATGGCTTTTTCAGCTTCAAAACATTGATCACTAGAACAGAATTCCATAACTATATACAAATATGTCAAAAATTGCCTTAGTTTTATATTCTATTTACGTATTTATGTCATGTCACATCATTTTTTTTGCTGTCCAGTTTGTTTGACGGCAATTAAGGGAATACACAAAGAACGTACTCAAGTTAATGGTTGAATTTTTCTGTTTTTGGTATTTGACCATTTGGTTTTTGAAGTTAGGGATCATTACTTTTAACCTGTTGTATTTTTATATGTCTTTGTGTCTTTGGACATGTTAGCTGACAAGAAATGTAGCCATTAGAGGCTTGAATATTAAAAATAACTGCATGGCTTTTTGAACTTCTAAACATTGATCACAAGTTGAAAATTCCATAACTTTATACGTACATGTCAATTTTTTTTATTTATTTAATTATTATCATTTTTAGTACGGTTCATTTGATGGCAATTAGAGGAATACACACAGGAAATACTATTGTTCTTGACTGAATTATATGTCGAGTACTTACTACTTACATGCACAAAATAGCCAAAATGCATTTGTTGTTGATCTTCCTTATTTTCCATTTTAACTCCCATCTTCTGTCCCGTTCTGTATTGTTAGGTCATCTATAAGAAGTTCCAGATCCTGTGTCCATTCGAGGAGTTTTCGTCCAATAGCACGCTGGCTCAGGCTCATGTGGCAAATGTGACGGTGAACCACGGCTACCATAACGGACATGTGATGGTGGATGACTCCAACTGCAGCCCGCAGATGTTCACCATCAACACACATGTACTACACTCAAAGAATAGCACATGTTTGTTTTCATAATTACATATTTTACTGAATGCATTTAAAAGGACACTCTGTCCCACAGACTGCATACACCATCCCAATTCTGGCCTTCGCTTTCGTCTGCCACCCTGAGGTCCTGCCCATCTACACTGAGCTGCGCAAGTAAGTTGACAGCATTAAAGCAGCACTGCAATCTGTGTCTTATGCAAATAGATTGAATAGGAATCTCATGTTTTTCTCCCTGCAGCCCAACTCAGAGGAAGATGCAGCACATTTCCAACATTTCCATTCTGATCATGTACACTATGTACTTCCTTGCTGCTCTCTTTGGATACCTAACATTTTACAGTAAGTTTAACACTTTTACATTTCCCCATTGCCAGTACTCTGCTTAGCTAGCACACTGGATCTTGCATTTGGTCCAAGTTTGCACTCAATTTTATGTATGCATTATGTTGCGTGTCAAATTAAATACAGTCCTGCTTTGGTTGGCAATGCAACACATAGATCAATTTAAAAATGTTAATGGGGATAGGATTTACTTGATTATATTGTCTTAATATGCACGCTTATTTAGTTTCCCTTTTTTGTAAGCACCTTGAGAAGCTTGCTTTAAAGGCACTTTATAAAATAAGTTAGATTATTACTATTATTTCAATGTTTCTATATTCACATGAGATTTCAAATCATAATGTAATGCTTAGCATGTATTGTAAGAGCTGTAAGCTAAGTAGATGAATTCTCTCATTTCGCCACAGCTAATGTTGAGGCCGAGCTTCTGCACACATACAGCAGGATCGACCCCTACGACACTCTCATCCTCTGCGTGCGTTTGGCTGTGCTCACCGCCGTCACGCTGACTGTGCCCATCGTTCTGTTCCCAGTGAGTTTAACATGTTCATATGCTCATATCAGCTCATAGCTGTTTTGAGCATTTTTATCACAGTATATCCATGGTGTCATTTAAAACACCAAGCCAAACACTGTACAAACTGCAATGCCTTTGCGATGTGAGGGGGCCTTAGCACACTTCCAAGATTGGAATGGCATCCATGGCTGCAAAATGGCTTAAAATAAATATTAAAATAAGATAATGCACCTAAAAACCAAGATATAGACTGACTTTTTATTTCTTGATGTAAATTGTTCCTACATTTTGAAAACATGCATCGCCATGTGTTAACATCATGCTGAATTTTTAATATATTAAAAATAAAATATATAAAAATAAAATGATGACAGATTCACATTTTCGTTCAGGTTAACTTGGTGTTGACAAATTAATAAAATATAAGTAAAACTCTATGGACCTGTTAAAAATTAATAAAACTTCAACTAAAATTAAAAACTAAAAATAGAAAAAGATTCTAATTCAAAATATTAACAAAATCTATAATAGTATCTCAGTGGTACTAAAATAACACTGCACTGATCCAAGGTTTTTGCCACTTTATTCCTGTTAAACTCTTGATACAGATAAGCTGACATTATACGTAATGTGAATTGTTCCTCCTCTTCATTTTTTATTTTATTTAAGAACTAGGGTTCTTGGAAAACCTGGATATATGAGGAATTTTAAAAGTTTCATTTCTAGACCTGGAAAAGTCACAAAACTTTATAAAATCTAAAAAAGTCATGAAAATTTCTATAATGTAAAAAAGTGAATCTAGTTATGTAAGACTCTAAAATATTTTGTTAATATAATAATAGCTATTTTGGGGTAAAATAATCTAATCAAACAGCTGGAAAACTGGTAAATAAGTTCTTGAAAATTCTGGAATTATGGTATTGAATCTTTTTAATATAATGCCACTCCTAGTTTCTGTATATTAAAAGTCTGAAAACCAATATCTTAGCCCTTCATTTTTGTCTTGTAGAGTAGTGGGACCTTGGAGTCAAAAAGGTTGAGAAGCACTGATGAAATATATGAATCATTTGGGTTGAATAATACAGCAAAAACAGTTATTGTGATTTAAAATGATTGATGCTGCCCATGCTTTAGGGGACAGATTAAGCTTGCTGTACAGTAAGAGCTCAAAGGGGCTTAAAAGTTTCTTAAAATAATTTCAGTAAACAAAAATAGCATAAAATTTTCTCAAGCTTCAATCTGATACTTTTTCTCAAAGGTGCGAAGAGCTATTCAAGAGATGATGTTCCCTAATAAAACCTTCAACTGGATCCGACACGTCGCCATCGCCGTCATTCTCCTGACCTTCATCAACATCCTGGTCATCTTCGCTCCCAACATCCTGGGCATCTTTGGCATCATTGGTGAGTCCTTCAATCATTACTAACCCAAGAGCTCAAAATCCAGAGCAGTCAAATGTGCTTTCTGAGGGAAACAATTCTGTGTTCAAACATGTGTCAGAAATGCCAAAGCAGAGACTCACGTTGGCGTCACTTGTTTGTCTTGCTTTCTCAGTGTGGGTAAGGGTCACTGACACGGTCTCTGGCCTTGAGAACAGCTCCACATGTCACAGTTGCTTGTTTGAACAGATAATGTTGTGCTGTTAAATCAATATTTGTGACCCTGGACCACAAAACCAGTCTTAAGTGTCAATTTTTCGAAATTGAGATTTATACATCACCTGAAAGCTGTATAAATAGGCTTTCCATTGGTGTATGGTTTGTTGGGATCAGACGATATTTGGTTGAGATACAACTATTTGAATATCTGGAATCTGAGGGTGCAAAAAAATCAAAATACTGAGAAAATCACTTTAAAGTTGTTCTTAGCGATGCATATTACAAATCAAAAATTAAGGTTTGATATATTTATGGTAGGAAATTTTCAAAATATCTTCATGGAACATGATCTTTACTTAAAATCCTAATGATTTTTGGCATAAAAGAAAAATCGATAATTTTGACCCATACAGTGTTTTTATGGCTATTGCTACAAATATACCCCAGAGACTTAAGACTGCTTTTGTGCTCCTGGGTCACATTTTGTGTTTAACACATATTACTGGAAAGAAGATGAGTGTCAGCGTTCCTTTTGTTCGAAACTGTTTTGTTGTTGTTCAGGTTTATAAACTAAAATTATATTAAAGTCTAAAATTACAATTATGATGTAAAAAAATCAATTTTTGAGACGAATTCTTTAAATAAAAAATGGTTGCCATAATCTTTTATTATGTGTAAAAAAGGCAGTGAAGCAGTTTTTAAAGTTTGTGATATTTATTAAAAATATTTTGACTTTCTTTGAAAATTTTATAATTAGCTTTAAATGTTTTTTAAAACTATTTTTCCTTTCAGAAATCATTTGACATTGACCCACGAATCTTACTTTGATAACCATAAAATAGTTTTTGTTCAACACAGGGTTCTCATTTAACTTTTCCATTTTCATCAGCAAGGAAAACATTGCTGGAATTTTAATTGTCATCATGTTTAATTGTCATCAGTGTCAGGTTTAATTGGATTCAGCTGATTAGCTGATCTACATTTGTCCTGTTCTTCCTCCTCCAGGTGCAACATCCGCTCCCTGTCTTATCTTCATCTTCCCTGCTGTCTTCTACATCCGTATTGTTCCCAAGGATAAAGAGCCAATGCGCTCCACCCCCAAAATCTTTGTGAGTTATGTTTGTATGATTAATGATTACCCAGAAATTATTCAGAATAGCAAAAACCTACAACAAAATTATTCAAACATTAAAAAAAATTAAATCGAAAAGAGAAAATATAAAATAAAAATGAATTCAAAATACTAACAAAAACTATAATAATATATTAGTGATACATAATTAGTACTGCACCGATCCAAGGTTTATACCATTTGATTCCAGTTATACACTGATACGACCCACCTGAGCTGTTTTCTTCAGCTCTGTATCATCATCACGTCTAGATATTTACATGGTGTTTAGATCTCTCCTACCTGAAAAAAGACAGATGTATAGTAGAAATATTTTGTCACTGTACTTTTTTTTGGAATATTTCTAAAACATTATTTTTTAAAAACTTGTAAATCAGTTCACAAATTAGTCTGAATCCAAATGACTCCATTTAATTTGGCCAAGAAAGTTTTTTATAAAACAGAAAAAGATCTGATTAATGATTAAAAAATATTTTTCTCTTTTTCCCAGGCTGCCTGTTTTGCTGGACTGGGCATGTTGTTTATGATAATGAGCTTGAGCTTTATCATCATTGATTGGACGACAGGCAGCAGCAGTGCTCTGGGTGGCCACTAGGAGACAAACTCTGATGATGAATGTGTGTTTTTGTGTACATGCTTTTGTATGAGAGTGTGTGTTGTAAGTTAGGTTAGTGATGTAACATACTGGAAGTGATCTGATTGATTTTTATCCATATTTTTCTGCCTGTTATGACACAGAGGATGCCCTATCCCACTGTGGCAAGGAAAAGGTGAGGGGGACCCAACGTAACATCCCATTTTACACAGATAACCTGCCATCAGATAATGGGGAAGAACTGCATTATTCTGAAAAAAAAAAACACTTCTGATAAATTCACACTGATGTTTTCTATTTTAAAACCTGTGAAAGTGCTGATCTTGTCAATTTGGGCAATTTTTTTTTTTATTTATTGAAGGGTTAGTGCAGAGGTCTCCAAACTCGGTCCTGGAGGGCCGGAGTCCTGCAGAGTTTAGCTCCAACTTGCCTCAACACACCTGCCTGCAAGTTTCCAGCATGCCTAGTAAGACCTAGATTAGGTTCAGGGGTTGGAGCTAAACTCTGTAGAAATATGCTGTTATGGCTCAAGTTTGCTTGTCATCATTTTTATTTACTCTCACTCTGTTTTTCCAATTCAGAGCTCTTATACTTGACAAGACTGAATGCAGTACTGTGGTAACACATAAATGCATCCTTCTAGATTTCTTTTAAGTGACAGCAAATGCATTGTACAATAGTGACCTATATATCAGATTTTTACATATTTAATTCTGTGTATTACTTTGCTCGTAGAACGAGGAGATTGTAGAGGTTTTGATTCCTCTTTGGGTGTAGAATGAAGCGGGCTAGTTTAGTAAAGATGGATTGATTGTTGGTTTACTCTCCAGTGGGCTTTGGACAATCAGTGAGTCACATTACTACCTATTTCAGGTAACTTTCAGTGTTTTTGAGTCAAGTGAGAGTGCAATTTATCATATCGCACAATTTCAGGGTGCCAAAGCGAAGGATTTCTATAGTCCTTCTAACTGTCATGAAGTATATTTTCAGTTTTCCTAAAGTATGCACAATACACAGAATGCAAGGCATGCCTTGATCACATTGAGATTTAAACAGTGAAAAACATATTTATTTAATTGTATTGAATATATTTTGCAGTTCACTGGATGAGTATTAGTGTGTGTTATAGTATTAACATGTACAATGCCGGTGTCCTTTATCGGTTTTGTTTGTCATGATACTCAAGGTCATTTATACAAACACTAGACAAGGACCTCATATACAAATACAAAACTATATTTTACTTGAAATGGACACAATCTCGCTTGTATTAGAATTCCAACAGTTATATTAAAGGAATAGTTCACGCAAAAATGAAAATTAACTGATGAAAATTAATATCCAAGATGTAAATGAGTTTGTTTCTCCATCAGAACAGATTTGGAGAAATGTAGCATTACATCACTTGATCACCAGTGGATCATCTGCAGTGAATGGGTGCCGTCAGAATGAGAGTCCAAACAGCTGATAAAAACATCACAATAATCTACAAGTCATCCACACCACCATGGATTGAAACAAATCCATTATTACTTTTTTCCTCCAAATCATTGCTTCTGGACAAAATAAACATGCTGTCCATAATACATAATCCACAATAACACTTCCTCAAGTAAAAAAGACATTAATTAATTGACTGGAGTCATGTTGATTACTTATGTTTTTGAGAATTCTCATTCTGACGGCACCCGTTCACTGCAGAGAATCCATTGGTGAGCAAGGGGTGTAATGCTACATTTCAGTACATTTTCATCAAATTTTCATTTTTGGGTGAATGAAGTTTAAGTAATCTAGTTTGGAAGCTGCTCTCAATATCTCACATGAAAACAGTTGTACATTTTTTTTTTTTTTTTTTTAAATCTGTGTAGTTCCTTTTCCTGTAATCTGAGTATTTGTGGACCCTGTTTTGGTGTTAGCAGTAGTTAATGAACCAGCTGATATGTAGAAGCATGAAAAACACCAGTTTTTTTTAGTTAGAAGGAAACATGTTGCTTATTTGAAGTTTGAAATAACTTGCTCTTACTCAGTGGTTCCTGCGATATTTTCAAAACTGTAATGTGTTCAGATTCTGCCAAAATATTATGCTGTGCAATCATGTTGTACAATAATTGGGCTAATATTATGTGTTAACTGATGCAACGGAAATGAGCATGCAGTTAATATCACCACATTAATGACAGAAAACTGATAAGGAATGGACTTTTATTTGTGACATGTAAAATGTAGCTAGCATCATAGTTCTGTTTGCATTGTCAACCAAAAAACAAACTGAACTTTATGCTGGAGATTGAAGTGCAGTGCCAGTGGTCCCCAGGAGTCACTGTTAAACATGGCAATGTTTTTGCTTGCATTATTTTCCTGAAACTGATCATTTAATTCTAAATTGTGCTTTTTTAAGTATTATAAATCTAAATATACTCAAGAAAAGTGCCTCACTTTACAACTAGCTACCTTATAAACTCTTTAGATACTACCTTTTTTTTTCCCAATGAGCCCTATAAGTGCTTGTTAAATAGCCCTCAAACTTAAAAAAAAAAAAGTTTCCTGAATGCTAGTTTGTATTTTTTTAATATTATAATAATAATCTTCTTCTTAAAAATATTCTTTCAGTCAAGTTATAGCCTTGCTGGGTATATTTCACTTCAACCACAGTAGCATTGGATTGAAGATAAAATCAAGGGTACTGAATAGTGATAATTTTCTTACGTGATTCATATGGTACAAAATGCAAGAATGATTATGACTGAAATTCTGTAACAGTTATTTGTCTTATTGCTGCCCAGCTTATATATCTTTTCTTCAAACAAGATTTACTAACATTTGCTATATTTTTATCTGGTACAGATCATCTAGATTTTTTCCTTTCAGTAAGGAAAATGCAAACCAGTTTGTTTTTCAAAGCATTATTTACACACTATTTAATCAATACAGTTGGGTTCATATGATAGATTGTTTAGTGCATTCGTATATATTGTATATAAATGTGAACCACTTTTATTTGTAATGCATATTTAGCTTGTATAGTGTAAATAGCAGAACCACTTTGACAATAAAAAAGCTGTTTTTAAACCTGTATGTGAGTTTTGCATTTACTATCCTGCCCATCATAACATTTTCTTACCTTTGGGTCTAGATCAAAACTAGAACAAATACTTGACTAGTTAAGGCTTCTAAGATGGTAAAATTAGTTTTTCAAACAGTTGAGGGCGATGCTTGCAGATCCAAATGGCAAAGTATCCAAAAGCTGCATTTCAGTGCATTTTACATTTATTTTTCGTATTATTTATCTGCATATGTGTGCTTAGGGCTGAATATTAGAATAGGTTTCCTCGGTTTCTTTTAAGTTCAAAGAGAAGTTCAAGTGCAAACGTGCCGTCACTCTTTATGCCAGCGTCGTTCTTTTGAATGTTTCATTCGAATTGATTCGCACAGCGCATGCTCATCACTCGAAGTATCCACGTGAGTCACATGTTAGAGACATAGCGATAATAAGCAACTAAAATGTATTTTACTTTAAAAATGTATAAAACGTTTTAATTGAATTTAAGTACTACTAAGATTTGTGTCTTTTTTGTGAATGTTTATTATTATTCAATATATATTGTTTTAAATTATTATATTTGTTAATTTATTTTATAAAGTTTAATGATTAAACGTATTAGTTTAAATCATTATACTTATTAAACTTGAGTTATGATTTCAAATAATCAGTGAATCACTTTTAACTAGTTCACTGAACAATCTGAGCAAACCGATTTGCTAAAATAAACATCTTAGCACTAACTTAGTTGTTCGGAAACGGCAGAAACTACTGCATTTCCCACAATTCACGCGCAGTTGTTCATCAGTGGGTGGGTGCTGCTGCTGCTGCTCGCTTTGGCTTTTTTTTTCCTTCACATTCTTACGCTCTGTTTATTCGTCAGAAGAAAGCAGCGCGAGCGGAGCTCTACGCCGAACGCTGCGACGTTCTGATTTAGAATTTTTAAATATTTTGAATCTCCCTGCGCCAGGATAGGTATGCAGAACGTTTGAGTTTTAAATAAAATACCAGAGCTGTTTTGCTGAATTTCTCACCAGTTGGATACAATTTCGCGTGCAAAAACAGACCTCTGATTCAGTGCAAGCAGATGACTTTGATTTCGGGAACTGTGCTGTAGATGAAAGCGCCGACGTCGCGGCTGCTCTTTGATCTGAAAGGAGGCGCTAAACGAAGGAAGGAAGGCAGATTGATTGACTGATTTGGTGGCAAACTAAGCAACTTTTTAATCGCGTCAACACATATTCGAACACTCCTGATTGATGGAGAATCAGAGGCCGAGGATTTTCAGAATCGAACCTTTTAAATTGTGACATTTTGCGCCTTAATAGCACATCTGTCAATCCACGCGGCGTGTTTATAGTTTATAGTTCTTGCGCGGAACGGACCGAGCTGATCTGACCTATTCTTTGAAGTTTGACGCGCGCACGGTACGATCATGGGCTGCACGGTGAGCGCAGAAGACAAGGCGGCCAGCGAGAGATCAAAAATGATCGACAAAAACCTTCGGGAGGATGGTGAGAAGGCTGCGAGGGAGGTGAAACTGCTCCTGCTCGGTAAGTCATGGCACGTCGTGTGTGTGTGTGTTATTTTCAGCGGCTCTGTGTATTCAGACGGCTCTCGCGAAACATTTCGTTTTCCAGTGCTATGTCATAAAAACAACATGCCAGTACTTTGCGACTCGTTTGGAGGATATGTGTTTAGTATGATCTGATGTGTGGTTCGGTTTGCTTATGATGGATAAACAGGATGGATGCAAACACACCAACATCCGTCTGATTGCTGTCTTGCATTTGAGATTTCAATCTACAACATTATTACAAATAATCAAACCGGAACAATTACAATGTTTTTGGATTTGTAGCGAGAAAATACAATAGTACGCTATACGTTGAAGCAGCTTTGCGTACTGTATAAATACTATGGTGTTACCGTGTTTTCTAAATGCCCGTGGTGTTCTTTGAAGCACATTGTAGTAGCAGAGTACTACCATGGTGTTTTGGACATATACATGCACTAAGTGCATGGTATAGTGATGATTTCAGTCGGTATACTATGGTACAGAAAACCATGTTTTCATATTACTCCAAGCAAAGTACTACTTAAAAAAAAATATGATATTACTATCTGATGTGGGCATGAATGAGAAAACAGCCCTCCAGTATCTCAGTGCTTTGTCAACACTGTTGTTTGTGACATTGAATATAAATAATAGTTTGCAGGGTGCATAAGTAGTAGAGATCCTATATAGTGTCTAATCTAGATAAATTATCATCAGTAATGTTGTTTTTATACCGTTTTTCTTCATGTAGTATGTTTAGCCTATTCTATTCAATTCAATTGCAGATGTTCTCAGATGTAAACAACTGTGATACATTATGAAACTCTTCTACTATACTTCCATTAGCCATACTCACCTCTGCGTTGGGAAAAAAACATATTTATTAGTGATTAATTATGTGGTTTCCATGGATACTGCATTGTCCTTTATGCTCATGTGTTTAGGCCTGGTCATAAATATTCTCCACTCTCTTGTTCTATTGTGACTAACAGGGGACGTTCTTAGAACTTTTGCTAATGTTCTGGCAAGGTTATGAACAAATATTCTTTCATTAACGTTAACAGAATGTTCATTCTAAGTTATCTGGTCTTTAATATTCTCAAGATGTTAGCACAAACATATTATTAATGCATCATTTTTATTAAACATTTTAGTTGGATGTTTGTCGAAGATGATTTAGAGAACATTCAGATGTAAAATACCCATAATGTTCACAAAATAAGAAAATCAAACATTCCCCTTAACATTGTCTTAAACGTTCACGTAACCAAGAAAAAAAAAATCTAAGCATTTAAAAAACTGGACTTTCAGAGAACATTCAGAAGTGATGTTTTCATTACTTGATAGGAACGTTAATAAAACATTCTTAGAACATATTTTGTTAGCTGGGCATTTTGCACCAATAACTTGGAATTTAAAAAGCAAACAGGCATCCAGGAAGGTGCATGCATGCTGTTTGATTTTTTTTTTTTTTTTTGCAAGATGACCAGGTTAGATATAAACAAGAGTCTGCAGGTAGTGCTGTTCTGGTGTAACCCTGCTGTGAGAATCAGATAAGTACGGCTCTAAACAAAAGACTTCTCCATTCAATTATACTTCGTTAAAGCTGAGTGCTCCCGCTGTAACCAATCCATTTTTATTTTGTCAGGTCCATTGGTGTTAAATGAAAGTGTGCTTGATTTGGAAAAAATACATCAGAGAGGGGGAAGAAACTGCACAGTTCTGTAGTTACTGTATGCATATACACACCTGTTTAATGGCTTTTAAGTCATTAATTATTATAATTCCAGATCAACAAAATCATCATTAGAGAAACAGACTTTACAAGCTCAGTACATGTCCAGAAATTTAAATAAATAAAAATTACATTTATTTTTTGTAAATATTGTGCACAATAATAGATATAAACAATTGGTAATATATAATATGTCTTATAACATATAATTTAAATAAATTGTTTACTATTTCTTGACAAGGCTATTGTATATATTTAGGTGACACCAGGGGAGGCCAGGTTATCACAAAGTTTCCAAATATTGTCTGATTCTTCAGCCTAGCTGATATAATATCAATATGTCTTTACTATGTGAAGATGTCAAAAATGTTTGGTCTGTATTTTCTATACCAACTTTATGTAGTCTGGTTAACACTGTTATGCAATGCGTGCATGTTGACTATTTGATAGTAAATGAATAAGTTGTTGCCCTTGTAAACTGTGAGCATGTTTTCAAAAAATGCAAAAGAGAGAGATGATTTGATAAGATGCTTGGTTTTTAATCTAGTGCACACAATTTGTCACCAATCAGGCATTTCACTTGAGTTTATATCGGTAAGTTTTTATCATATATTGGTAATATCAGAGTTGGTCATAAACCAGTTTATGAGCCCGTTAATCTTTTAAATTTAGTGTAGTTGCTTAAACTGTGGCCTAATTCTGGATGGAGTCGCCTGACAGTTCAGTACAGCGACACACAGTCATCCTCTGTCATATCCTGTTAGTAGTGCAGCATGTGTGCTCTGATGCTGGATCACAGGCTTATAGTGTTAAATCAGAAATGAGACCAGCATCACCCAGCGCTCAAGATCTGACTGGTTCAGTGTAAATATGGGTTTCCACACACCACAGTGTTCACAGAGCTCCCACTAATGACTTCTTACAGTCAGGTCTGAAATGATTGATGACCACAGCAGTAATCTCATGCTGTGTCAGAAGCATATTCTGGCTTGTTCAGCATTTTTACAATATTGTTAAATGTATGTAATCATCAGTTTGAAATATCCAGATTGTGAAAGTAATGCTGGCTGGGTTACTTTCCATTGGTTACTGTCTCAAATCAAGCATCTCTCTTGGGTTGTACATGTAGTTATTTTAAAATTCTGTTATTTAAACCGAGTAGAAAATTTAAAGGAATCTTTCACCCAGAAATGATTTGTTTTTTTGAAAATTAGGGGTGAAAGGTACACAGACATGACGGTTCGGAACGTACCTCAGTTTTGATGTCACGGTTCAGTACAGTTTCAATACAGCAAGGGGAAAAAACTAAACATAAACAGTGGTTTACTGAACAAATTGCTCTTTCTTGAAATAAATTCAGTTATAATTCAAATTTCCTTAGGGATAAAAATCTACCTTGGCTTATGCTCTAAACTATAGTGAGGCCTTTTACATTAGGCCTACTATAAGGTCATAGTTAACAACAGAGCCCAGACTTAAATTTAATTACTATTTATTTTTAAATATAACAAGCAACACTCAACTTAAAAAAAAAAAAAAATGTATGCAAATTGCACATAATGCTGTTTTTAAATTAACTTTGTTGTTGAAATATATTCATTTACACAGTAATTTACACAATAATTAAGACATCACTAACAGGTAAAGAAAAATTGAGTATGTAGTCTAATATTTCACGAAATGCTCTTCTCTAGACTTCATTTATAGCGCACCAACGAGCTGTGGACACTGATGACTTCCTGAGGGAAATGAAATGCTACGTGACATTTTGTTTACAAGCTGTTTTATTACCGTCTTTCGGCAGTTGAAACACTGACTGACCGATTACATGAGGCGTGAGATGTTTATTCATGTTTATTTCACATTAAAACTAGCAGTAAAGAGGAAGAGATGATCGTGCTGCTGTTTGAGCTGAGGAATTTATATAGCAATCTGTCGCCACATCAAAGAGCGCCAAAACGGCATTTATTGTTTGAATTTTCTGAAAGAAGGACATAATTTGAAAGATGAGACGTTGTTTCTTTTCAAAAGTAACAATATATAAAACTGAAATGGAACTCCAATGGAAACCGGAAATTTTCGGTACGAATATGTGTATAGTTACACCCCTACTGAAAATGTACTCACCCTCAGGCCATCCAAGATGTGAGTTTGTGTCTTTATCAGAAGAAATTTAGAGAAATTTAGCATTCCATCACTTGCTCACCAGTGGAACCTCTGCAGTGAATGGGTGCCATCAGAATGATTCCAAACAGTTGATATAAACATCACAAGTAATCCACACAACTCCAGTCCATCAATTAACATCAGTTCTGATGAAAAATCAAACTTATTTACATATTGGGTAGCCTGAGGGTGGGTACATATTCAGCAAATTTTCTTTTCTGGGTGAACTAAATAGTCACATTTCATGTTGGTATTAATACAACTCCAGCACTACCATTGTAAACGGTAAGAAAAGTAATTATCAAAGTTGTATGATGATTCACTTCTGACACAGGAGCTTCTGTAACTGTGTATACGTTTACATATGTGACCTTATATGTTGTCAGGATATTGAGTATAATCAGAGTACAATCATGTGAAATCACTGTGTTCAGCTGAATAGAGTTATGATGATTTACGATTACGATGATTTTAGTGTCGATTTAATAAAATTAAATCATTTAATGAAAGCACATGCATTCAAAATGAGATGTCAACCTCATAAGAAACTGATTAAGTGTATATGCAAGTAAATAACATCATCTCACTGCTCTGCATTATGGGATTGCTGTATCTGCGAGGGCCACATCAAATATTCTCATAGCATTTCCAGAATGAAGCATTTAACAGGCAGTGTAATTGGTTGTCTACAAATTAAGAACCACACCTATGATGCCTACATATGTTGTCTAGGTAGAAATCACACTAAGATTCATGACAGAAGCCTAGAATTCAGACAGGCTTTTAATGATCTTTTTTGTAATGGCTCTGGAGTTCTACAATATGCGTCATGTTTGTAACCGCTCTCGTCAGAATTACTGACCTTGCCACCTCCTCATGTCTCAGCTGAGCAACTCACCATTATGACACACGTCTGCTGGTCACGGATACTCCAGACTCTTATCAGCTGGGTTTAAGTTAAGAAATTGGCAGGACATTGGGATGCCAAGAATATCCTTGAGTCAAGTTTTGTTTTTAACCCTCAAGAATATACCCACAACATGGACGGCAAGTGTTGAATCCCCAAACAACCGAGGAGTCAAGGTCGTGTCACAGAGCAGGAAGTACTTTGTGGTCTTGTGTTTATGTTAAACCAAGCTTCTTTAAGCTCTTTCATTCTGCCTAATCATGACATATTGATGTACTGGGTTGGCAAAAAAGACAAAAGCTTTGGGGACAAGAATGATAAGCAGTTCGTTTGTTCAGTTTTAGAAAGGAGAATGTCCCATCTCAGATCTAATGGAATTGTGCCACAGATTGGGTGCAAGTGACTATCAGGAGGGTCTGTGTTCTTGAAGCTACAGTTATAGACCCTCATTTTCTTTAAGTTAAATTAGTAATTTTATGTAGCAAAGATGCATTAAATTGTTCAAAAGTACAGTAAAGACATGTATAACCTTAAAAAGAAAATTATGTTAAAATAAAGAAATATTTAAAAATAAATGCTGTTCATTTGAACTCCTGAAAAAATGTACTATAATTTCCACATAAATACAAATTTGTTTTTAATATTGATAAAGGGGTCATCTGATGCCCATTTTCTACAAGTTGATATGATTCTTTAGTGTCTTAATGAAAAGTCTGTAACATAGTTTGGTTAAAATTCCTCAATGCTAGTGTAAAAAACACCCTTTTTTATCCTGTCAAAAACAGCTCTTTTCAGAGCAAGCCGTTTTGTGGCATTTTCCTTTAAATGTTAATAAGCTCTGCAGACCCCGCCCCTCTCTGAGCCGCTCTCTGAGAGACTGTTTACTACACCTAAACTCACCAATAAACAAACTAATAAGAAAATCAATATGAAAATATACATTAAAAAACCTTATACTCACTTCTTCCTCACTTTAACTTTTATCACAACCCAAACCATGAATGATTTGCGAGTAAATGGCTCAGATGTCGGGAGTAAATGACGACTGATATGTTCATTATTACATCCAACGACAGAACACCTCAATCGCTTAGGAGACATTCTTGTGTACACCTGCTCCAGCGTCCAAACAATGGTGGACTGATGACTGGTGGCGGGTCTAAGGTAAGACACCAGTCCATTCTGTGCTGAAACACTACTGTCAATCAAACTATCATGGGAGGGGCCTGTTTGTGTGATGTCACAGATCGGCTCGATTTGAGAAAGGGGTAAAGATTTTAGTAGATTTAAAAAAAAAGTACTCTGTGGATTTTTATCATTATAGGGTGGTTGTGTACACACACTGCCAACACGCATTTTAGTTCAAACAACTTGTAAAAGTGCATGTAGCATCCGATGACCCCTTTAAGACAGCACACCGAGAGGTGAGGATTTTGGGATAAAAACTGGTGCATCTGTTGTTTAAAAACCTAGAAGGCAAGTGGCTTCCTTGATTTATCACTTGCACTGTTTACATGTTGAATGTTGAGTCATTGTGTTGTGTCTGTGTAACTTTGGCTGACGGTGTGGAGAGATCAGAGGCCAGAGCAGGATATTTCCTGTCGGGAGACGTCCGGCACGGAGGGAGCGAGCCACAGTCTCAGACAGTGATAAAACACGGCACCTTCTCCTTTTACCTTCAGATAGAGTGCAAAAACAACTCGCCAAGGTGACACCTCTCGCAGAACTGGTGACAGCTTCCCACACAGTCACTGTCCCACATTTACATTTTCAAAATACATACCCCCACGTACACACACTTCAGAACCAGACTGTGTCCTCCAAAAACCTCCTCTGTGATTTGTGCACACACACTAACTTGAAAACAGATGCCTGGCTTCTAGGTTTCCTATTTCAGCTCGTCTCAAAGGTCTTACATCAACCTTGCCCAACTTGAAAGTGTCTTTCATGGAATGATGTCAGATCTTCAGGTCTCAGTATGGAATATGCCAAAAAGTTGGTGTTCCTTTGAAGCTTGAAGAAACCTAGAATTTTGTGCCCATGTTGTGCTGTTTATTTGCTCCATGTTTTATGAAAAAGTAGTTTATATGGCTTGTGTGCTAGAATTCAAGTCCTTGGAAGCTATACGATAGCTTTGTGTGGGGAACAGAGCAATGTTTAAGATGTTATACACTGAATATATGTGCATGCTCAAACTTAATGCATCACTATTGGTCACAAGACCAACTAGAACCAATTGCAGTTGGCGTGAATGGTGTCAAACCTGTTACGTCAACAGAGAAGACGCTTCAGTGGCAGAGAAAAAAAATGGAAAACGAAGGAAAATGAAAAAATCTTGTCTTGTCATGTTGTCTTGGAGGTCTGCTGAGATCCTCCTCACTAGAAGTTTTCTCTGTTTATTTGTTTACAGCAGCTACAATAGTTGTTCTTTTATTGTCGCGTGGATCATTTGGGATGTTGTGCATTTATTGAGCTCAGCCTGTTGGGGCTAAAATGCTTGCAGCCATTTACCAGTGACCTACTGTGTTGTTTCTGTCATTATTGACTGTAATGCATCAGCCGGTCTGCCAGTTTCCCTCACACTCATTGTCAGTCCATTTTCATTCCTGCAAAGCTCAGAAAATAGACCGAACCTCCTGCAGAACAGAGAAAGCAAGATTTATATAGTGTGTATGTATAAATATATACATGTGCAAGGCTGTGTAAATACAGTAAAAACAGTACTACTGTAAAATATTATTTCAATTTTAAAAAATTGTTTTCTTTTTGGATATATTGTAAAATGTAATTTATTTTTGTGATGCAAAGCTGAATTTGAGCCAAGATTACATACTTTAGAAAACTGTCTACTCATTTATTTATTTATTTATTTTTTGCATGCATCCTGTGTCCAGTTTTGGGCGTTGATGTATCTCCTTTCGTTGACTTCTTGTCTTGCCAGAGGGAATGCTAGGGGACACTTGGAAACTGCGAATCCCATCTGACACAATGGTGTCGGCCCTCCGGTGGAGGGTTTGAAAACCGCTCTTTAGGACTGCTCATTGTGAAGCTCTCCTCTTTTTGGAGCACTGCTCAGAGATGTAAATTGGGCTCAGGCCCTGATTAGGCCACTTGACGGGTGGCAGTGTAGAGCTGCACTGGAGATCAAAGACATCGGCGACGCTGTGGACAACGACTCTTTAGACACCAATGATCTAAATTGGTATAATTTATCACGGTAGTGAATGCTGTCATTATGGACGCCCTTCTCAACGTCTCAAGAGCATTCTTTTCTTGGAGAGGACACTATGAACATGCAGTAAGCATTTTAGATTAAATTTAAAACCGTTTTCAAAAGTTAATTGCTGCTTGAGTACAATCTGGAGACACTTGGAGTCTTGTTGCTCATACTAGCAGTGTTAGGTTGAATCTTGTATGCAGCATTTGCAACATTACTCAGTCTTCTCCCTCCCATTTCTACCCATTATTTCCTGAAGTCTTACATTATGTTCTAGGTATTTTTATATAATGGTAACAGTATAACTATAGTTATTATTTGCTGGAAAAATATTGAAAAAATGTACATTATGAAGTAATTATTTTGGTAATATATTTTGCATAATCCAGTGAATCTTATGCTTTACCAGTGAATATAATGTATATTTGCCAATCTACATGTATACAGTTTTTTTTTATGTTTTTGATTTTATGCTCACCAAGGCTGCAGTTATTGGAACAAAAATACAGTAAAAATAAATATTCTGAAATATTATAATCTAAAATAGCTGTTTTCTATTGCAATATAATTTAAAATATAATTTATTCCTGTGATGCAAAGCTGAATTTTCAGCATCATTGCTCGTCTTCACTGTCACATGATTCATCAGAAATAATTCTGATATGCTGGTTTGGTGTTAATATTGTTAGTTATTATTGGTACTAAATTATTATGGACAGTATTATTATCAATGTTGGAAACAGTTTATGCTGCTTAAATATGTTTTGTGGAAATCATAATACCTTTTTTAGGATTCTTTGATCAATAAAGTTTTGATCATTTAAGCATCTTTGATCTTTTAAATATTACATATATGAGTAATAATATTATTTTTAAACTTGTTATATAATCTCCTATTATAAAATGGATGCTTCAGATTTCCACCCTTGCCCAGCCCCTAACATTTCTGCTATCAAGAAATGTGTCAAGAAGACCAAAAAACAAATCAAAAACCTCTGGTTTCTTTTAGGGCCGCGTACCTGCCATCTAACCTCATGTTTAATCAACACTACATTTATTGAACTGACTAGCAATATTACAAGTGCATGTATTCTGTAGTGTGTAAACAGACCCTGGACAAACTGCAATCTAAAACTCCCTCCACATGGCTGTGTTTATGATTTATGATAAGACTTTGATTGCATTGCTCAATTTTGAGTGCATCTCGGTGCATCCCAGCCAGTTTCCCCTGTACATTCTGTACTGCAAATTTCCCAGGCTCATTACACAACATGTCATGTTCTGGTTTCATTCTTTATCTCGAAACAAGACTCCTGTTGCTTAACAATGACATCATGAGATGTGGCCAGAAAAAAGCTGATTATTAACAAGGAGCAAGTATGTTAAACAGGAGGGTCATAGAGGCTCATGTTTGAGATGGTGTTGATTTGATTTTTTTCCCCCTCATGCTTTGCATTTTCAGTGGTGGTTACTAAGCTGTATTTTTAGACCAGAATATCAAACTTTAACTAGCTTCTTTGTTTTGGAACAGTAAGAAAAGCTATAATAACCAACTAGCAGTTGATGATTTGATGTGACGTAACCTCATGTCTTGGCAAGCACAAGTTATGTTGCCTTTATTAGCATATTGGAGCGATTTGCCAGTAGTAAACTAGCAAGTAAAATTAAGGTTTATTACGTTGTTTACCCTTTGGCGCGAGTGGCAAAGTTCACACCAGAAAGTGTGATCTCTATAGACCAAATTGCTGTTTGCAAACGCTTATCTGCAGCTCTTCTGGGTTGCCTAAAGAAGATTTAGTACTTCAATTAAATGGAACTATGTGTAGCCATTTATAAAAGTCTGAGATTTGGACTTCCTTTGATTTGCATCATTTTTCAGCGAATCAGGACAAATCTGCAAATCTGCTTAGATCCGTTTGCTCTAATCAGTCCTGGTTGAGCCACGACTGGTGTCATTCAATTTGTTTCACTTAGGCAAATCTTATTGCTTTGTATTTCATTAGCTGTAAATGACTGATTTTAACTTTGGAAGCACCATGTTGAGAAATATCAGATCAAATGATAAGTCCAGACAAACCTACTTTTAATAATAAGATGCATCTTCACAGACAGGCTTTTTGCGAAATAGCATGCAAAATCATTTATTTTGAGTGTAATACGTAATTTGTACAATTAAAACCATTTAGTATGAAATACTGTTGTTGTTTTTTTATCATTATACACTGTAGAAATTATTGTGAAGACTGTAGTTCATTTTACAAGAAAATACAGTTTCAGGCTTTCCACCTCACAATTTAGTTTAATTCAGTGCTGTTTCTTTATAATTACTTGCTAAGTTTAAGAAATTTCTGTTTCTCAGTAAACATTTTCTACACAATTTTTTTTCAGTGTATGCCACATTAAAGGAATATATTATATTTATTAATATATATGCTAATATTTCTTTACTGTTAACCATAATGTCACTGTATGATAACAAATATTGATGAACAGTGAGCATTAATGCATTGTATAATGTGTAACAGATCAGTAGAATTGCAGCACTGCTCAATCACTAAAAGCTGCTTGCCTGAAGAACAACCACTGCTTGTTTTGTGACGCCAGAATTTAATCTATGCAAGTGTCTTATTTTGAGAGACGTTAGACACGGATTCTACATTTGTGCAATGAAATATGATTGGAGTGACATTCTCCATAATAACAAAGTATATTGTCAGTATTCTAAACCCTTGAACAGAGGCATCTACAGAATGAACATTTCGGTAATGGGTGGCACAATTTAGACCAAAATCAGTGCAGTTGCAAATTACAGGTCATCTTAGATTTACTTATTTTTTTGTTTTATGCATTTCTTTTTTTTTTTGCCCTTTAATTCCTCAGTATATGTTAAATTATACAAAAAGTTTGCATGTCTGTGATTGGTCATTCTGCTTGGCCATTGCAAATTACATGCAAATAGAACATTTGAACAGTAGTAAACCTAAATGCAACTGTAGTTGACATTTTTCACTATTAATTGTGATGGCTGTAAATGTCTTTTTAATTAATTATTTGAGTGTGAAATCCTAGCTTTTGATTTTCTCCCCTGGGATTTGTGATTTCATTGCGAGGCGGCCCACTATAGGCTCGCTCAAGATCTGATGGTCGTTATTGTAAGAATACAGAAAAACTGAAATCATCTTTGGGGGACGTTGGTCATAAATTGTTGAGGAGATAATAGATTTGTAGTGATTTGAAGTGTTTGTGTGTGTGTGTGTGTGTGTGTGTGTTACATAACCACGCAGCGGTTCCTCAGAACACAGGCTGTTAGCTTGTGTCCGAGTCGCCATGGTGACGCGTTTCTGTCTTTAGGAGATTGTAGTGAGTTTTTCCTCGATATGAGTTCAGCCAAGGCCTCCTCAAATTCAACCATAAATATACAACACTGTCAACACACAATTCACCATATTCTGTCCTTGTTTGAGTGTTTTGTATGATTGTAAAGATTTTTAAAGGCAGATGCTGATATTTAGATAATAGAATGGCTGATGCCGATAATAAGGGTATTTATTTAAAAGATAAAAACGTTAATACTTAATACACTGCATATATATATATATATATATATCTATATATATATATATATATATATATATATATATATATATATATATATATATATATATATATAAATATATATATATATATATATATATATATATGCATATATGCAGTGTATTAAGTATTAACGGTTTTTTAACGTTTTAATTAAATTCAGGGCTGTCATTTGATTAAGTATTTTAATCATATTAAATACATGAATTACTTTGTTTTTTTATGAATCTATATTTCATATACATTATCAATGTATTGCCATTGAAAAGTTTAAAGTAAAAAAAAATTAAGGCAGTTAAGACATTTATAATGTTAAAAAATACTCTTTCAAATAAATTAAGCACCAAAAACTGTTTTCAACATTACTAATAATAAGAAATGTCAGCATATCAGCATATTAGATTGATTTCTGAAGGATCATGTGACACCTAAGACTGGAGTAATGATGCTGAAAATTCAGCTTTGCATCACAGAAATAAATTAAATTATAAAATATTTGCAAAAAGAAAACAGATATTTTAAATTGTAATAATATTTTGCAATATTAACGTTTTAACTGTCATTTTTAATCAAATAAATACTGTCTTGGTGAACATAAGAAACCTTAAAAAAAAAAAAAAAAAAACTATTATCCTGTACATTCAGTTGAAGCATAGATGGTATGTTTGTGCAACATCATTTTTCTGTTCTGTTTCTAGGAATCTTGTTCTTTCATGTTATAGCATGTCTCTCTTCAGGTATTCACACATTCTCCCCAGCACATCATTCATTCACACTTTCAATTTTCACCTTGGTTTTCACAATACCACTATGTTGCACTAAAATCCCCATAGCCGTAGACCTGCTGCTTTTTTGCCAGAGGAGATGATGTAAGGTGGTTTAATGGAAGAATAAGCAAATGAAAAGCAGCTGAATCCGGTGTTTATAGGGACAGCTGTTCAGCACATGTGTCCAGTAGCTGCTTCATAAAGACAGAAACGCTCTTTAATCTGAGTATATGAGAGAGAAAGAGACGTGCAGATGACTGAGGGTAAGTGTCGACGGGTTCCCTGCCTCAGGAAAAATTCAGAGCCATACTGCGTTTCCTCCCTACACTTCACCACCCCGTTCCGTTCTACGTGGCATTCCATGCTGCCTTACTTCAGCCTGACTGGAACTGCCTTCCCAGTTTTCCACTAAGGAATGTTAAGGAATTATGATTGTTTAATGGCTCTGAATTCTTAAAGTTATAGTTCACCCAAAAATATAAATTGTCATTATTTACTCAAACCTGTATGAGTTTCTGCAGTTGAACACAAAAGCAGATATTTTGAAGAAGGTTGGTAACCAAACAGTTGACGGTAGTAGCCATCGACTTGCATAGTGTGTATATGTATATGTATATGTATATGTATATGTATATATATATGTATGTATTTATGCATATATATATATATATATATATATATATATATATATATATATATATACACAATCCGTACTACTGTATATGTATGTATGTATGTATGTATGTATATACTGAATGTACAGGATAATAGTTTATTTTTTTTAAAGGTTTCTTATGTTCACCAAGACAGCATTTATTTGATTAAAAATTACAGTTAAAACAGTAATATTGTTAAATATTATTACAATTTAAAATAACTGTTTTCTTTTTGCAAATATTTTATAATTTAATTTATTTTTGCGATCCAAAGCTGAATTTTCAGCATCATTACTCCAGTTTCAGTCACATGATCCTTCAGAAATCAATCTAATATGCTGACATTTCTTATTATTACGTAGTAATGTTGAAAACATGTATATATATATATCAGACTCTACTGGTTGTGCTTTGTTTGCAAGGACAAGGCAACAGAGTGATCAAGAATTTTGTCTTTGCATTATTTTTTTGTGGCGTCCAATCATTTTGTCTCATCACATTCAGTCCGTACTACTTACAATGTCTGTACATCTGAGAATAATGCAGGAAACACTATTCTCAGTTCTCTATTTTTTCCACGGATGCCTCATTGTGAAATCAAATTGAACTCAACTAATGGCTCTAATGGTCCTGACGAGAATTTGAAAGGAACGTATTATTTTCATGCCCTTATCTATATATATATTTAGTTTTCCTGCCATCCTCTGTCAGTTTGCTCAAAGATTTAAAGACACTCTTTCTTTCACCCTCAAGCTTTTGTGCATCTGTTTCTTGGTACCCCACGGACTCAGCCGGAAATAGTGCTCTCTCGATACTGGCATCCTCTTTGTACACTGAGATTATCCATCTGGCCCTTAATTAATGGGACTTGTCTTGATTTGATTAAGGGAATAGCTGAATTTGTTTAGCCAGTGCTTGTCCCTGTGATCCGTTTAGTTTAATTCAGTATGTTGATCGTGCTGAAACTGGAGGCATGATTATTGATGATATACTGTATTTCTGAATGGTATTTTTTTTCATTGATTGGCAGCTAGTGTCGTGTGTGTGCACATGCATTGCCAGCACTCGATGTACGTGCGAGTGCAACCCTGAGATGGAAACACAACTTCTTTTTCTGCTCAACTGCAGAGCATCAACAAATGCTTGCGGTGGAATATTTCATGTTGTGGTGAATTGAGAGAAAGAGAAAGTAGCAGAGACAGTAGAAGGAAAAGGAGAATAGAAAGACACTAGCACTAGTTTGCAAATCTTTTTTTCTTAGTGCTGCAGTTTAAATACCTTGAAAATTGGTTTAAATTGGTTATACTTCGGAAATGGAGGCAGGGAGTCATTATTTGCATTCGTTGAATGAACAGGGAGTGATAGACGGTTCCGCTTTCATAATGAAATGTGTAGAACACACACATGTGTGCTGATACCTTGCAGAGGAACATTTGCACCAGCTTCCTGTTGCCAAAAACAGGAAGATCAGTGCGGTTTCAGAAAGAACAAGCAGATTAAATTAAACCATGCTGTTATTAAACTCAAGCGTTTCCATTGTGGTCTATAACAAACTGTAGCATGTTTTTAATCCACAATGGAGGCGAACATGTTAGCATGTGTTTCACATTTCTAATGTTACGGTCTGCTTTTTACTTCTGTTTTAAATCACTTTCATGAAAGATACAAAATGTATGCAAAAGAAATGACTAGTTTGTCATCAGTTTGTTAGTTTTAAATTAGTTTGTAATGTTTTGGAGGTTGGCTTGAGGTCACTAATACCTCAGATATTTAAGGAATATATAAATAAGAAATAAATAGATCACTTGCTCACCAGTGGATCCTCTGCAGTGAATGGGTGCCGTCAGAATGAGAGTTCAGACAGCTGATAAAAACATCACAATAATCCACACCACTTCAGTCCATCAGTTAACATCTTGTGAAGCCATAAGCTATCATGCTGAAGGTTGTAAGAAACAAATCCACCATTAAGGTGTTTTAACTGTAAACTGTCACTTCTGCCCGAAATATGAGTCCATAATTCATAAAGATTCTTCAATTCTGACGGCACCCATTCAATGCATATGACCTATTGGTGAGCAAGTGATGTAATGCTACATTTCTCCAAATCTTTAGATTACAACATACAAACAAACTCTTCAAGGTCTTGAATGGCCTGAGGGTGAGTAAATTTTCCATTAAGGTTTTTTTTTTTTTTTTTGGTGAACTGTTCCTATAAGAACATAAATGAAAATATAGTGCTAACCTCAAGAGGCAGCTGTTTTTCTCTTTTAGTTTTTTTTTGCAGATTTTTGCATTCTTGTTTGCATGTAATCATTTAATTGCATTATGTAAAAAGAGATTGTGTGTTTTAGCAGATCTGTTACAATTGTACTAAACATGGAATGGCATAGACAGCATATATATTTTGTCTTTATCTGTAATGTGATTTATTTTCAAGTGAAGGGAAAAAAATGGCTTTGACTTTATTTATTGGAAATTAGTTTGCTCATGTGTTGTCAGTGGAAAAGGAACATTGTTTCACAATTTAACCAAGTTATTACATTTTGATGAAAAATTATATAGACAAACCTTTCATTTTGTGCACTGTAAGACCAGGCGTGTTTATTGAGAAGTCACAATGAACAAATGAACTGTAGGTCAAAGACATTTGCTCGCATACTTTGTTCTTTCAAACACATTCACATTTCAGGTTTAATGTAACAATGGTGTGTGTCAGATTTGATGGCTGGTGTGGATTAAGGGGGTAAGCCATGCTCAGGGGAACACGCGAGGTCAGAGATGCTGGGTTTTTAGCCTGATCCCCACGGGGAGATGTGATAGTGTGCTTCTGTTTTTAGCCCCATCTGCAAGAGCAGACAAGAAAAGGACATTTCAGAAACGCCACATCAATAGTCATTCAAAGAATAGTTTGCAACCACATCTTCCATAGATGCTCTGAAACGGCTGTTTAGCCATTTAGAGAAATAAAACCTCAGTCTTTTGACTAAAATGATTTGTTTCTTGCTTTTGTTACTTTAGTTAATTGTTTGAAAGATCTAGCCTATATTTCATATACCCAATAATGCAAATCAAAGATTTTAAATGTGTATGTAGCATTTTTTACAGGTTTTAAATTAACACTGGAGGCTTATGTGCTTTGCATTTGCAATGATGTGGTCTACTTTTTACTTTAAGTTGTTATAAATAAATGATAATGTGAATGTACCTAAATGTATATTTATACCAGTAAAAGGCCACGTATATACGGTACATTTTGCCACATAACACAATATATATCAGTACTTATCAGTAGTTATGAAGTAAACTACTTGTAGTAGATAATTTATGCAAGTGTTAATAAAGTCAACCAGAAATGTAATTTGCATTTTACATCACATTGTAAATGTTTTTGCAGGGAGCATTCAAGACTCGCAAGTAATCGCCAGCTGCTGTTAATGGCTAACAGTTTCGCTTGTTAAAATAACTGATAGACTGCTGTGACGTACTCTGTAAACAACATGGGTCACTTGGGTTAAAAACGTATTAATACTCTGTATATATCAAACAGTCTGGAACAGACAATGCCATTGTGGTAAAAGCACTTTTTTTACTCGCACTTAATGTTGCGACATTACTGTTGGATCCACTCTAGTCAGATTCAGCGCTGCATCATCGTTTACTTTCTGTCTCTCTGAAAAGCCTGAATCATCTGGTCTTATTTAAAAGTGAATCTGTAGCAAAGTAACGCAAACAAACAGTGTTTCACTGACACAATCTGGAGCTCTTTGCTCATTTTTCCCCGTGTTTACACCAGACGCGAGCGACAACAGAACCCATTATAATATGCGATTCTGTCTGGATGCGGCACGGATTGACAGTGAACTGATGTCCTGCTCTATTTCTGACATACAAACATTCGTGCCGCTTCTGACCTGAAAGAGAAATGGATTTGTGACATGATGCAACAGCGCTCACATCTGATCTAGATATGTTAGGATCACAAAGAAATCAATTCTAATCTTGTAATGTCTAAAGAGGCAGTGATGTAGAAGCAGGCGTTGATCTTCTCCTGAGGAGGCGGGGTTTAGCCACACTGTTACATCATAAAGTGGCACATTCCAAAACGAGTTGTTTTTTGAGCTTGGTTTGAATACAAGTTGTTTTTTAACTAATGAGAAAGTTTTGAGTTCTGAAACTTACAGGATGTTTTTATAGTGCATTGACCTGTTACATGTCAAAAGATCAAGGAAATTTGATTTCTTACTTCTTGACCGCTTTAAATCATCATTGGAGGCTGACATGTTAGTGTTTTGAATTTCTAATGCTATTGTCTGCTCTTTATTTCTCTAAGTCTCTTTAGATAAATATTAGTGTACATTTATATAAATCTATATTTATGCCAATTATAAGATTGCAGAAACAGTACATTTTGCCATCATTTTGATGACAATTCCACATTATCTATGCTTTAACCTATCAGTAGGAAACTAGTTGTTGTGTGTTTTCTGGTTGCTAAGGTCAGCCGGATTATGAATGTAGAGGATTCAAATGCTGTTTCTGGTTGACTGAAAAGTGTGGCAAAATGTACCGTTTCTGTGGTCTTTTATTTGAATAAATACCCCTATATACAGTATTATGCAAATCAAATATTGTAAATGTATATTTATAACACACTGTAGCATGTTTTCTGGTTCTTAAAGTCAACCTGAAATGACATGTACATCAAATCCAGAATGTAAAATAGGATGCAAATGCTTAATGCATAATGTTTACATTAGGTATGTGATGTATTTTAGAAAAAAACGGTCATTATTTGCTGTTATTTCCTGTATTATATTAACAATAACCAGCATTAAAATTGTGTTATTGTGTAGATTTTACAAAAGTCTGCATTATCTATAAAAACAATCTGTCTTCAGCTATCTGACTTGATTGACATTAAACGGTAACTTGTTTGTTCTAAGCAATTGTTTACAAGCAACTTTTTCTTCTTTGGAATATTGTGTGCTGATGAATCTTTCACAGTACAGACAGTAAATGAATGTCTATAATTGCAATCGTTCTGTTGAAGTTATAGTTCTGTTACATGGCTCCCAGTTGGTTCTCTGTAAACAAACATTTTCATTTGGATTAAGCTTTGACCTTGGTTATCCTGTTTATGAACTACAGTCTGTCCTTGCTTAGCTGTACGATTACAATTTTAGTTTAGTTTTTTTTAGTTTTTTTTTAAACAGGAGCAGTTTCTTTATTGGCTCAGTCTGTTTGTCTAAACAAAGAGCTATTGAGCCTGACAGCTGTATAAATGAAGGAAATCCAGTGTGATTTACGCAGCACACCTTCAGATGCCCGTCTAAACGCCTCATCTCGACGTGTCTCGGCACGATTCAAACTCAAGCGAGCTCTAATCAGCTGTTTGGTTGGCAGTCTGCACGGTTGCAGGGTGGCTTGTGGTGGTGGGAGTTGATGTGCTCGTGCACCACTGCAGTGCAGCATGCAGAACTGCTGAGCCGCTCTGGCTTTCTGACCCACTTTTTCTCCGTCTTTTATTTGTTCCACTTCAGGATTCATTCCACACACTGTACCCGGTGGCACTACTCGAGAGTGTGTTCGAACGTCAAGAATAGTCTGCCGGCCCTTTCACAAAAATAGAAAAGAGGATCTGTAGAAATTAGGGGTTTTGTGTTGGAAAATAGATGCGGGATGTAATTGCTGACTGTCAGGTTTCATCTGTGTGCTTGAATCATGAACATGGATGTGTTTAGCCCCGAGCAGAGCAGTAGCAGGTGTTATGAATGAATCAAGAGCGTATAGTGTAAAGTACAAATGGAGTTGAAGAAGTATTATGAATTGGCTTGAATATTTGATTAGTGCTGTCCTAAATCTGATTTGCTTGGGATTAGTGCTCAAATGGGATGGGATTTTCAATGGCTGATGGTCTATATAATCGCAATATACATAATGCAGTTTAATGCCAAATGAATGTTAGGATTTTTTTTTCCCTACACATACTGTAAGCAGATAATATCAGGGCTTGTTTTGTCTAATTCAACATTTTTTGTGTAAGGTTATAAAAGGACTATTTAGTTGTTAATTTTTACTGTATATCATAATGTGTTGGAGTGTATTGGTTAAAGTTAAGGGCTAGTAAACCATGATCACAGGAAGTAGATACTGTTGCTTTGGATAAGGATTAGTATTGTTAAATAACATTAAATATTTTTGATAATTGAAATAAAACTGAAATCAAATATAATTATTAAAAATACTTTAAACAAAAATTTAAATATTGCCTAACTGAAATGTTTAAGTTAAAGCAATAAACTTACTGAAAAACCTAAATGGTAATATTAAAATAAATAAATAAGTAAATAAATATAATGAAAGGACATGCATTACTAAAAATTAAACCAAAAAATTAAAATAGAAATTATAAAAGCTATTTCAAAAATATAATTTTTATAATATGAATTTGCAGAAAATATAATATATAAATAATACTAAAATAACACTGCTTTCAACCAACACCTCTTCTAAATGACTACTTAATGTCTGGTTTTAACTTTAGTTAAAAAAAAACAAAAAAAAAACAATACAATCTAAACTACTTTATATATAAATTAACATGAAAAACCTAAATGGTAATATTTAAAAAAAAAAAAAAAAAAAAAAAAAAACATTGAAGATGATAAAGAAGCTAATTTAAATATATATATTTTTTAATAATAAATTTAATAATAAAAACTATAACAATATATAATACTAAAATAACACTGCTCTGGATAAGCGCATCTGCTAAATGACTGCTTAATGTGTGGTTTTTACTAATGTAAAATTCTAGATTAAAAGAATAAATAAATAAAACAATCTAGGCAAAACTGTATATATTTACAGACCCAACTCAAGTTGTCAGATGTTTGGCCATGTTCAGGTCAGTGTTTTATTCATTAACTTGATAAAAAAATAAAAAATAAATAAAAGGTCTCAGCGATTTCAGACATTTCATTAACTGCTCAGAGCATTACTGACTGGCTCTAAAAGTGAGGCCTGATCCCCGACATGACATTCATGTTTCAGGTTATAAATGTGACAGCAGCAGCAGTCGTGCTGGGTTGGGTCGGGTCACAGGGTCTGGTTTGCAGGCTGGATTTTAATTCCTGTGAAGACCTTTACTGCCAGCTCTGGTTTGCAATTTCTGCTCACTTCCTCCACAGCAGCGAAAGGAACATGAGACAGTTGGGAGCTGTCTGCCTGAATCAGGCACACAAAGAGGAAGCTGCCATTGTATTAGGATGAATAATAGAACTGGAGATGCAAAGCTTCTTAGTCATCAGCGTTCAAGAAGATCTATGTGTTTTTATAATAGGAGCTTCTGACCTTTATATTGCTGGTGGTATTCTAAATGCCTCATAGCACTGGAGAAATGCACACATGTATCTACTCTGTTCACTGTAGAGTAATGCGGGGAAACTTGGCCTGTGGTGCTAAGAATCACTACGCTTTCTCTGGTTTGATCTAAACAGCATGTTAATCGCTTAACTTGTATCACAGCCTCTGTATATGTTCTTCACTGTTCTACTGTTCTAATTTTATTTGTGCATTTCTATGGTAAAATGCTTTGTTCCTTTGTCTCTGAGCTGTGGAATCTTGCAATTGAGGCACACATTACTTGTGGGTAAACATCTTCATTTGGTCTGGACCTTGAGAGTATGTATTTTGTCGCGGTAATTGCTTTCACTCAGAGCAGAAACCTGATCTGCATTGCATGAGGGCAGAAAGCACATGAATCGTGGCAACTGCCCTCGGGATCATTCCTGTTCTGCAGCACCTTTTGAACTTTTGAGACATGAATAACTGAATATGCTATGGTGGAGTTTCTATAAAAAGGTACATTAAGCTCACAAAGCTGCATGTATTTGATAAAAATACAGGAAAAACATTAATATTGTAAATATTTTTACAGTTTAAAATAACTGTTTTCTATTTGAATATAGTTTAAGATGCAAAGCTGAATTTTCAGCATCATTACTCCAGTCTTTAGTGTCACATGATCCTTCAGAAATTATTCTAATATGCTGATTTGCAGCTCAAGAAACATTTCTGATTATTACTAATGTTGAAATCAGCTTTGGAAACCATGAGAAATTTTTTCAGGATTCAAACTTTGAATGAGAAATTTTTAGAACACTTTCATGCATGAGACACTGCAAAGGACGCGAGATGCAAGGGAAATGGTCTAGCTCATGCTTCCATATAGAAAACAAAGGAAAAGTATACGAAAAAAATGCATTCTGTATGAACGGCCTGTTACAGTGACAAACAAATACCATCTATCTGTATGATTAATGAATATGATTTCTATCTTTTAAAGTTGTTATTTTAGTATTTTATCTGATTATACTAAGATACATGTGATGTGGGGATGTGTATTGCACAGCAGAAATGACCCTCCTGTGGTCAGTACAATCATTGAACGCATGATTCAGCATTTAAGTATGACTGAGCATTGATCATAGGATATATGTGACACGGTATTTAATTAGTGAGGGATGTAAATCACAGGCGAGGGAAGTGTCCTTTTGAGTATTAATAGAATCTTGCATGTTCTGTAGCAGCTGTTTTTATGTCTCTTTGTGTGTGTGCACTAGTTGGTTGCTTCGTGCAAAGCTATCATTTAATAATCAAGAGACAACTAATCTGCATTCGGAAAATGTGATGGGATGGTAAAGAAGATGAAGAGGGAGAGCGGAGCCTCAGGAGACCGGTGAAGTTATCTGCTGTCTCCTGAGAGTCTCTGACTGACTCTTCGTTCCAGTACAAAAAGTGATCAAAGGAGAGAAAAACAAGTGTGGGAAGAGAGCGCTGGGGCCCGAGAGAGCAAGAGGAGGTGCTGAGAGCCCCGACAGGCTTAATGCTGGAGTAAAAGAATTAGGAGCGAAGGAAAATAAAATCTCATTGCGAGTTAGAAAACAAGAGCAGCAGTTGTAATTAAGCTTTCCCTCAAGCGTGATTTCAGTTATCTGATTGGGATTCCCAGCTCTCCTCGAGCCCTGCAGACATCATTACTGTCCCGTCCCGAACTTCCTCCATCAGAAACAACAGTCTCTCCTAGAGGTCGACCGATGGTGGATTTGACCGATATGAGAGCTGGGTTGGACCACACTGACCGATCCTGATACATCAACCGATGGTTTTTAAAATCAATTCTGAACATAAACTAAAATAGTGCTTTACAATAAAAAACAAAACAAAAACCTGAACCATATTTGTAAATGAATAGAAATACCTGTATTACTATTAGGGATGTAACGATTCACTCAACTCACGATTCTATTCTATTCTATTCAGAAATTTGATTTCACAATTCGATTCACGATTTATTTATTTATTTTACAAAATGAGATTTAAGACATTGTAAATTAAATGTCCATTTATTATTGCTTGGACAAAATGCTGCACATTACTTTGTGAAATTGAAATATAACACTATAATAATATACTAATATAGCACTTGCATATTATTGCTCTCTTGTTGGTTTTGATTGCTTCTGTTATCCTTGTTTGTAAGTCGCTTTGGATAAAATTCTGCTAAATAACAAAATTTAAATATAATGTAAACTTAACAAAACTAAATTGAAATATTAAAACAAGCCCCAAATCAAATAAATAAGTAGCACAAATAAAATAAATCTCTTCATATAAACAAAATAAGGCTTTGTCTGTGCTCTTTCCATTTAAAGTGCCCATATTATGGGAAATGAAAGGTTCATGTTTTGGTTTTGGGAGTCCCCAATAGTGAAACGGCTTGGGATTCGTTTTAAAAATGACTCGTTTCAATGATTCAGAGTCAACTTTTTCTTTTGAGAAAGATAATTTAATTTACTTAGAGCTGTGTTACACTGTGTTTCCGCTGTAAACAAAGCACCGTTACACTTATGAACTTTAATATGCATTATACAGAGGCATCTCAACCAATTTGAATTGTCACATATTTGAATCGATTTTCGATCATTAAAGTTAGTTCATATCTTATTAACTAATGTTAATAGAAGCAACTTCAAAATTTGAAAATTTATTAGTAGATGTTGAAATTAAAGATATGAAGCAGCACAACTGTTTTCAACACTGAAAAACAGCATATTAGAATGATTTCTGAATGATCATGTGACACTGAAGACTGGAGTGATGATGCTGAAAATTCAGCTTTGTATCAAAGGAATAAATTACATTTGAATATGTATTCAAGTATAAAACAGTTATTTGAAATTGCAATAATATTTCACAATATTACAATTTTTGATCAAATAATTTCAGCCTTGGTGAACATAATAGACTTCTCTCAAAACAATCTAATAATAATGTTTGTTAAAGAAGTAAACAGGTCATATAATTATTTTAAATGATTAGTTTTATTATTATTTTTTTATCTGCTGCTGAAAACCAGGTCTGATGTATTTGCTCCAGTCCAACTTAAGCAAAGTTCAAACAGCTACAATATAGCAAAGGGATTCATCGTGCTGAAGTGACGTGGGCCAGCGAGATCAAACGAGGCCATTAGTCCTGAGCTATAGCCCTTCTAGTTCCTCTGACTAGAAATCTGCCTGAAAGCTGATATTACTTATAGAGCCAACATGAAAGGCAATTATTCTAGTGGATAGATGCATCCTATACGAGTTAGTGTTTCTTCCGTGCTGGAGAGAAAAGCCAGGTTAGTTTTTATGGATGGACACGTTTGCTCTTTATTCACTTTGAGAGGTGGCGTGAACAGAGAGGCGTCCTCGGGGGATTTTTGTGTTGATATTTGATTCATACTTACAGTATGGAGTCCTCAATATTCAGCCAAATAGGTTTTAGATTTTGCGCATCAGAATATAGGATAATTAGTGATATTTGTTGTTTTGCATCACTATTATTATATTTAAAGCGTAGTGTTTAGGGATAAGGGCTTCAGTCAGATTGCTAAATCTAAAAAACCCTAAACCTACAGGTGCCTTTCACTCTTCAGTCACTTAGACCAACATTAAATGAATTTGAATGTATTGCATATGTAATGCATATGTATGTATCTGATTGTTTTTCATCATGCATGGATTTTGAAAGTGATTACTGTCACGATGCACATGAAGACTGATGTTATGTGGCATGTTTTTAAATAAACTTCATTGGTGGTGGTGGTGGTGATCTGCTTCTACAGACTAGAAGTCATCATAGTTCAAACTCTACCATTACTGCCCGTCTGCGACGTCCTTAGTTAATTATACTGTTCAAACATTAGTCAGTACTAAACTAGACAGTCAGCAGATCTTTTTTGCAAAGCTTTAGCTGGAATCACCAGTTGTAGCTAAATTATAAACATGACATGTTTGCCACATATTGGTGGAAGAAAGATGCTCAGGATGTTTTCTGAGTCAAGTAGCTCATACTTTATTTGCATTTACAGTTTTTTAAGTTACAAATCATATTTGCAAAGATTCTTTTCAGTGTATTGTTTAAATCTCAGTAATATTTTCAGTTTTAATTTTGTTTTTCCTGAATTAAGTTTTTGCCCAATTTTGTCAAACTGGGCATGGTGAATAATACCACCCATCTATCCAAGATGTTTTTCCATGTCCAAAATGTCTTTTTAATATTGAACATTTAATGTTCTGTTCATACGATATGTAATCTATTTATTTATTTTAGTTTATAGTATAGTTTAATGTATGTTTATATATACATGTATTTATATAATAGAAAAATACGTAATTATTAAATTTTTTTGAATTCTCTTTTTATGACACTTAAAAGATAAGACAATATGGACTGGAGTGGTGAGGATTACTTGTGGATTATTAAGATGTTTTTATCAGCTGTTTGGACTCTCATTGTGACGGCACCCATTCACTGCATAGGATCCAGTGGTGAGCAAGTGATGTAATGCTACATTTCTCTAAATCTGTTCTGATGAAGAAACAAACTCATCTACATCTTGGATGACCCGAGGGTGGTTGTCAGCAAATTTCACCTATTCCTTTAAAATGAACACACATCTTTCAAGATAATGCAATGTTATATGCATGCATACTGTTTGTGCATGTAATTTTACAAGATGGTAATTATAACTATGCACGTTTTTTAAACAGACTCCTGTGAGTGTCATTTCTGTCTGTGAATGAGGACACCCTGTTCTGCTTCGCTTACTAATTGCCACAAGGCCAGTGAGGGTCTCATTCAGATGCATTGATATTTGCCCAAATGACAGCAAACAGAGGCGGCCTATCCTCTCCTCCAGCCAAACACACACAGATGCCTTTGTTAGACGAGGGGGCCTTATAATCGCACATCTTTTTGCTTCTGTCTTTTTTCCTCTCATTCTTCCATTAAAAAAAAATTATCATAATTTTGGTTTAATATCATTAATGTGCCTGATGTACAGAGATATTTTTTTGTTTTTTTTTTCATTTGAGCAATAGTAATACTGGTGCTTGCCAACACTACTAATTATCAAGCAGCTGTTTTAATGGCCTGTTTATGATATTTCTGCAGTACTTGTTTAATTAGATGTTATTTAAAGTCGCCACCTGAACTTCATCTGCTTTGCATCTCTTGAAGTACTAGTTGAGTTTATGAGTCCGGTGTGTATTAAAACCCTCCCTTTGTCTCCAGTTACACTGTTTTACCCTCTGTGGCGTGCCGGGGTTTGTGAATAAACAATTCAGCTGTTATTCCTCAAGTCTCATAAGGATCAGCTATTGGCTTTTTTTCTAATTTCTTCATTAGTAAGTATTGTAGTACAGTGGAGCCGGTGTAATGGTGTATCCCATGAGCTCTGGATACAGTAGTAGTGCTCAGGGGATGCTGTTTAAGTGTGTCTCTTGGGTCTCTGCGCTGAGAGTAAATGTTTAGGTGCGCTGTTCTATTCTGTTGTTCTTTTCCTAAGGGCTTTTTTTTCTTTGTACAAAGTACAATGGACAATAATGTAGTACAGTCACAATACTGTAGGAGGTCAAAGGTAACAATAAAAGTAAATTATTAATCCAGATGAGGACATGAAAGTCAACCATTCATACAAGCTCACACTTGTGAAAATAATTTTTTATTTGTGTGGTGTGTGTACATATTTATTTCTTCCTTTTTAAATGTTTTAATTTTGATTGTAATTAATCACTTCCTCAAGAACAATAAGATGGTGTTTGATAGTCAGTTTTCATTTCTTGGTTTTGTCATATTTAAGAACAATTTTTTTACACACTTCCAAGAAAATAGTATTTGGTTTTCAGTTGTCAAACAATTATTTTAGTCTATTTTTATTTTTATTTTTATTTTGTATTTTTTATTTTATTTTATTTTACTTTTATTTTTGTTTTGTTTTATTTCACACACTTCCAATAAAGTGTTATTTGGTTGTCATTTTATTTTGTTGTTTTGTTTTGTTATTTTACTACACACTTCCAATAAAGTTGTATTTGGTTGTCAGTTGTTAAACATTTTAATTTAATTTAATTTAATTTAATTTAATTTAATTTAATTTAATTTAATTTAATTTAATTTAATTTAATTTAATTTAATTTAATTTAATTTAATTTAATTTGTTTAAGAAATTGCACACCTCCAATAAAGTGGCATTTGGTTGTTGGTTTATTTATTATAATTTTATTCTATCACTTTGTTTTTGTTTTGTTTTTTAATATAAGCCAAATATTTAATTTAAATAAAATAAAAAAATTATATATATATATATATATATATATATATATATACAATATATATATATATATATATAATTTATTTTTTATTTTTTATAGATAGATAGATGGATAGATAGATATTCTTCTGATGCTTGTTAAAAAAAGAAAGTATGAGTTAGTAATTGGTTTGTGTGCTGTGCAGTAAATTAGGCCATTGAGTGTGCCTCATACAGAGATAGTTGTGTTTTAATGATTCAGCAGATGGCCGAGGAGACGCACATTTCACACGCTGCTGTAGGGGCTGCTGACGGCACTCCTGCGCAGATGCTGCGTCTCCATTTCCATCTCCTACTACATTTAAACATGGTAAAAGAAAATGAAATGGAGAGGATTTTTTCCTTTCTAGGCTTTCTCCACATTAAATGCTGCAGCTGCACCATGGTACAGATATTAAAATCATGGTATTTTGATATATACCAAAGATCTTGTAGCAATCATGAGCAGGTACAATTATTCTGCAGCTTTTTGAGATCTCGAATTATAACTAACATGATCTGGTGAAAAACGTCTCGATCTGAAAGCCTTTTGATATAGTTGTTTGTAATTGAATGACCACTCAGAGCTGGACCGGAAGAGGTGCAGAACGGCTCAGAGCTGTGCTTTTACGACATTGACAGACAGAGCTCATTACTTTATGCAGGAATAATCCGAACTGTTCCCAGACCTTTTCCGTATACATGGGTGAACTTGTGAGCCTCCTCTCAAAACATCAGGCTTCTGTGCAGTGGAAATAACAACAAGTGGAGGGCCGTGGCCGGGCTACATCAACAAGAAGCAGAGTTTTGACAGCAGATGTTTTGGCACAGCTTCAGTGAGCAGTATTAGACTGAAATCATCTTCAGGAGCGGGGAAAGTGCAGAGTCTTTCAATATAAGCACACTTCAGATATGATATATCATACACAGAGTATTGGAGAACACCCATCTGTATGAGTGTTGATATGCAGTGAAATTGGCAATACGCTATAGGAGTTGCACAGTGATATGGACTATTTTTGGTTGATAGTTGTTGTTTTACCTTTTTAATTTAATTTTTAATTTTTTTTTTTAAGATAAACCCAGTATTTTGTTTTATTTGACTGCTGGCTCTGCATTTTCATTGACTCTCTTTTCTTCTGTCTTCAGGTGCGGGTGAATCAGGGAAGAGCACCATTGTGAAACAGATGAAGTAAGTAGAAAAACATGTCCAATCAATTAAATTCATTAAACTTTTACAATTTAAAAATGTATTGCTATAATTTTTTTTTTGTCAATAATAGGGCCTTATGAAATGTTTTTTTTTATTATTATTATTATTATTATTATTTTTATGTTTTAATGTTATCAAAAAAAATTTTTGGCACAATAATTGCCGTGCAACTTGTATTTTTTTAATTTATTTATTTATTTATTTATCCATTCAAAATTATTTAAATTTATAAATTCCAGAAACAATTTGTTCAAGTTAGTGGTAATATACCCCCCCCCCCCCCCCCCCAAAAAAAATGCATTTTAATTTTTCTTGGTTCCATTTTAATGGTTTAATTAGATTTTACTAAATAAAAAACATGCCTAATCAGTTTAATTCATAGAACATTTACAATTAAATAATTTGTTAAATACACAAATAAAATCAAATTAATTTTAAACAAATTTATTATCAAAAATAGTGGAAATCAAACATTAAAAAAAATATTTTTTGAAATGTTATCAAATGAAAATGTAAAAATTACTACTCCTAATAATAGACAAAGTTCTACACAACACACAGGCATGAGATTTATTATTATTATTATTATTATTATTATTATTATTATTATTATTATTATTTTATTATTACTTTGACAAGTGCATTCTAATGTACAGTATATCGCTGTCACAAATTCAAACCAAACCTCTATTTTGACGGGTTGTCGTGAAGACCGTTGAGTTTGTGTGTGTCAAATGGAGATGTGTTCCTGTCCCCGTATAGTGAGATAAGAGACACTGAAAACATCACAAGCATTCACCACATCATTTTTAAGCATCATATTCAAGCTTCCTTTCAATTTTACATTCAAGCGAGTCTGTGATTTCAGAAAGACACATCCAGGCTCTGTACTCTTTCTCTGAAACTGCTGCTTAAACTCTGATAAATCACACATTGACAGTAAATTAGCTCATTGCAGCTGCTGAGATAAAAGTGTGCGCACACTATTTATATTCAGTAATAAATCCATGCTTCATCTGTCACACAGCCACAGCTCTTTGAGCAAATGACATCATGTGTGAGACGCAGCGCTGAAACAGGAGTTAACAGAAAGCGGCACTAGCTGCTGTTATGAGTTTCATTTCCGTGATAGTCACATTTCCGCACGAGTGCACCTCCTTACAGACCCTGTGATGCAGCGCTGCTTCCTTTACTTCAAATGCCCTCATCCTGTTCATGATTAATAGACACCATCCATCTCCTCATGATACCAAAATGTTGCACTTCTCTCTTTGTGCAGCTCTGCTCTGCTCTGCTTACTCATGTCTCGATGGTAACCCTCATTCTGCAAAACGTCTTGTAAGATTTAGCATGTGTGGATGAAGACTTCATAAAAATACTGAAATAGCATGCCAAATAGTGTATTTTCAATATACCAGAACTATTGAATACTATTTCCTGTTTACCTGTTTTTGAAATGGTTGACTTATGATAATAATAATATTGGGAAATATTATTGCAAGTTAAAGTAACTGTGTATAATTTGAATATATTTTAAAATGTAATTTATTTCTTTGATGCAAAGCAGAATTTTCAGCATCATTTTTCCAGTCTTCAGTGTCACATGATCCTTCAGAAATCATTCTAATATGCTGATTGCTCAGGAAATTTTATTTTTAATGTTGAAAATGGTTAATATTTTTTATAAACATTTATAAACATAAAGTTAAGAAGAACAGCAAATCTTTTAAAACGAATTTCTTTTGACCCCCCACTTTTGAATGTTTTGTTATCTTTGAATGCTTTTTTTAAACTCAGTTTGAATGTTTCTTTTGCAGTTACTTGACTATGTAAAAGGAGAAAAATAATAAAAAGGCTGTATATAAAATGGTGTGGAATTATATGCAGAGCAGACAGGTCAGCGTTTTGTAAGATAAATGAAAGTTGTTTGGGTTGAAGCATCATTGTACATCTTTTGCAAGCTTTAAATGTATTGGATGAAAGGTGTGCACATTTATTCTTTGTCTTTTTATTGTACTATACAGGATATATCTTTCAGTGTTAGTAGAAGTTGAATGCAAAAAGAGAGATAGCGAAAGGCTTGAGTAGTTTTATCATTTCCGTTTGACTGGAGGCGCAGGGATCTCAGTTCAGACAGCACACAGTTTCACACTTGCGTCATTAATGCAGGTTTAAGCTGAAACAGTGTTACAATGACAATAGGTGTTACCAGCAGAAGACCGGAGTTTCAAACGCTTTATAACCCAGAGTAACAGCCCTGAAGGTGTTGGGTATCACACATTTCTTCTATGCACCATTTACCAAGCGTATGAAGATTCAGCTTCATTTGATCAGGCCTTTTAAAATCCATTAGCTTGAGCTTCCTCTCCTCTGAGCTGCTGAAAAACTGTTGTTTTTTTTGTTTTTGTTTAATATATTTCTAATATTTTCCTTAATGACATTTTCAGTTGTTTCTTTTAAGTTATGTACATTTAAATGATTTTGATAAAGATGCCATGTAAAATATCATGTCAGTAAGACTTAACTGGCCTATTTTATATTTGCTGACTCACTTAAACTAAGAGAAGATGACAATATCTGCTGACGTTAGTGAATATATGATGTGCGTTAAATAATGCACATTACAGATCAGCACTGGACACCAAACGACGGAGGTTTTGAACCAGGCACGGAAACACTTTTTATTTTTAATAATTAGTTTTATGGCTGATATAGTTTATATGATGGCCAATATCAGTTGAAATATCAGTCAAAATAAATATAGGCTACATAATAGGTTTTAGTTGGCAAAAAAGGCCTTATTAGACTCATTAGACACATTTACCAATCAGACCAATTGAAATAAATTATTTCAGAGAGTTTTGTAATTATTTTAATTAAGATTAAAAATGGCTTGTTACAACTTGATATGATCAAATATTGTTATTTTATTATACTGTTTATTTAATTTTATTTAATTTTCCCAGATGCCATTAGATTCTCTGCTCTTATTTTATTTGATATTTTATTTTGTATTTTATTTTACTTGGCATTCCTAGACAGCATACAATTTTTCTGCTTTTTATTTTAATTTTATTTTTATTAAATTTTTATTTATTTTTTTATTTATTAGCATTTCCAGATATCATTATAAGATTCTCTAGTTAAGTTTAATGTAGTTTAGTTTACTTTAGTTACGTAGCATTCCCAGGTGGCATTATTCCATTCTCGACAGCTCTTTTAGGTCAGTATTTTTGTAGTTGTTTATTTATGCCATTTCACCCTCTGTTCAGAATCATCCATGAAGACGGCTACTCAGAAGACGAGTGTAAGCAGTACAGAGCCGTGGTCTACAGCAACACCATCCAGTCCATAATGGCCATCATTAAAGCCATGAGTAACCTCAAGATCGACTACGGAGAGACCGCCCGAGTGGTAAGACCTCCTGTAATGTCTGGGATGAGTATGTAGGTCATGCTGGGATTCTGTTAATAATTCAGAGAGTCCCGCACACTGTGGCAACTTCACCTTTCTGATCTTCAGGTTTAAAGTTTTGCATACAATCTCAGATCCTTCAGAGGCAGATCGGGTTATCCTGTGCATTGATGAATGATTCACAATAAGCAGTTTCTTGGTTATTTTAAGTTGAAGTATTGCCATTACAAATATACCACAGTAATATGTTTGGAGCCACAGTAATTTTACAGCAAATCCTTGCTCAAGGCATTCTGTAATTGCTCTAAAGCAACGTTTACATCCAGTTACAGTCAAGTTCTTTCAGCATGTTTTGTCCGTCACTCAACACATTGTGTGTGTGTGCAGGACGATGCACGGCAGCTGTTTGCTCTGTCTGCAGCAGCGGAGGAGCAGGGGATCTTAACTGAGGATCTGGCCAATGTGATCCGCAGACTGTGGTCCGACAGCGGGGTTCAGGGATGTTTCACCCGATCCAGAGAATATCAGCTCAATGACTCTGCTGCCTAGTGAGTGTCTACACACACACACACACACACACACACGTTTGTTTTTTTGAATTGTGGGGACATTCCATAGGCATAATGGTTTTTATACTTTACAAACTGTATGTGCTATTGCCCTACACCAACCCTACCCCTTACAGGAAACTTTGTGCATTTTTACTTTCTCAAAAAAACTCATTCTGTATGGTTTATAAGCATTTTGAAAAATTGGGACATGGGTTATGTCCTCATAAGTCACCCTCTCCTTGTAATACCTGTGTCATACCCATGTCATTATACAAAGTTGTGTCCTGATATGACAAAAAAACATAAACACACACACACACACACACACACACACACACACACACACACACACAGTAGAATAGAATAATAGATAGAATGGTCTGCATTTTTTTTTAAATGTCCTTTTTTTGTAACAATTTTTTTTTTATTGAATGCACACTTGTTGAAAAAAAATATTGATTTCTTAAAAAAAAAAAAAAAAAAAAAAAAAAAAAAACCTTACCCCATACTTTTGCACAGTAGTGTAAAATTGTTGGCTGAAACATTAAACACACTGGTTGTTGGTTTATGAAAGCAGTAATCCACTCGAGGGTGTGTGTTAGTCATTTTTCAGCAGTTAAATCCTCTCACTTCTCTCGTTGACCTCTGTCAGATCACTGCAGCTCACATCGCCTGCTGTTTAATTAGATTTCATTAATTAGATGTACTTCAGAGCTGCATTAGCGCACGCACTTGAGGAGTGGCAGCAGTAAACTAAATTACAAATCTTTCCCTAGACAGAAAGTGACTTTAAAGGTGTTTTAGCACCTGCACATAAACACTGAGGCAGGTTCAAGCAGGGAACTCAATGCCAAGTCCATCTTTTGTTGTTAGCAGAAACATCTCCTGCCTTTGCTTCATTTGATTCATAACCTTTTGATCTGAGGGTGATTGCTTAGATGCATGTAGTTTTGTAGACAAGTAGAAATTGTGCTTAAATATAAATGCATTTATAAATATATATAAAAAATACAAATGAAAAAATACTAAATATTTATGTAAGGATTAGGAATTTTAGTGTTTATTTTATTATAAAGTATATAAATTAAATCTATAATAAATGTATATCATTTTTACTTTGGAACAGAATGTATATATAGTTATTATACTAATATTTTTTTCTGTTGTGTCATTTCAGGTGAAATGTAGTTTCATGTGTGATTTTAATTTATTTTTAGTTCTGTCAATCGATATAAAAATTAACTAAGTTTCTTAAAACATTAAATAATTGCATTATTAATTATTAAATCATTAAAACTGAGGCACATTTTTTTACTTAAGTACCAGATATGGGTGTCACGTCATAAAATATTTAACATGACTGGCTTTGTATTTTACATGGATTTAATAAAACATTGTAATTTACTAATTATAACACTTTCATTGCACAGAAAGCCAGCAAACTTCAGTCTAGGCAGAGTTCAATCCTTCTCAAAAACTCCGCCCCCTTTGCATTAAATATTTTTAACACGTTAAACTGAAAAAATAATCGTATGAATTAACACACTAATTGTGACAGCACTATTTATTGTATCTATGTTGATAAAACGTATGTTTGAGGTTATAATCATGGTTAGCAGTTAAAATCTCATATTTGAGTTCTTGGCCTCAAAACTGCAACATAGTTAACAGTAATAACTACTTCATACTTAAGTTAGCCCTTGACCAAGATCAGAAGTAGCATTAAGACTTGTTTCAGCTCAGTATATTTGTTGAAAGAGAATGAAGTCCTCACATTCCCACGTCTCAGTAGTTAAAGCAGATCCTCAGGCCATGCAGCTGAACGCCCATCATATGATCTTCATCCTGAAGCCTTCTGTAGTGCCCCCCAATAAAACCAGAGCTGGCGGGAAATAAACCCTGAAAGCTTGAAGGAAGATAGAGGGTCATTTCAGTTCATCTCACAATAGATGAGCTCAGTTTTTCATTTATGATTGTAATTATAAATGACTCTGAGCTAAACAATTTTATTCTGATTTATGCGATTCTTGAGTATTTACTCATTGTGTGATCAGAAAAGCGTGGTTTTAATACGCAGTTAATGGTGAATGCATAACCTCAGCAAATAATCATTTTATTTGTTTAATTTAACAGAATTATTGTTCTTGTATGTTGTCACTGTTTATGTTGTAAATCAGTTTGAACTGAAGAGCTTGCAGTGTAATTCAAAAATGGCATGCAGTTACATTAAGATTTATATACTGTATATTTATATATGATCAGCTGTGAACATGGGCATATTTGTGCATGTCCTTTCTCATGGTTTACACTCTGTTGCCATCACAGTGGGAAATAATTCAATCAACACATGCTTATGTGAATAGACTGAATTTAATAAAAACATATATGGGTCATATTTCACCCCAAAATTGAAAGGAAAAAAATATTTAAATTATTTTAATATTAAGTTATAGCCAATTTGATTTATTTTTTTGTAGAATTTTGTGGACTGAAAACTTTACAGCTTAAAATATTCTTTTTTTTTTTCATGTTTTAATTTTTTTTTAACAGCCATGACAGTTTTATGTTTATAACAATTATTTCATCCTGTCATAGAAGTGTACATCCGATTAATTTACCTTTTCTAGATGAAAAACATCTAACATATATGTAAAATATTTTGTGTGTGTGAAGTATAGCTTAGAAATGTTCTGGACAGGCTTTGTAATATTCATCCGTAAAGTAGAAAAGGGTTGCATTTTAACTCTGTTTAAATAGTCAGAAAACCCTTCGTTTTCACATTTATAGGTGAAATTATTAGGACTATTATTATGAAACTGAAATGGTATCTTCTGTCGATCACATGTTGTGAAAGTATGACCTAATTTTTCAGCCTGAATCATGATGTATGAAAGGTCAGTGTCAGTCGGGGTTGCCATAGTAATGCTCACAGCGCTCAGGCCTGTAGCCTGTCCAACAGCGACGGCTCACTGAGCTAATATGACTGTTTATGGCTTCCAGTCAAAGTCTAATTCACACATGAGCAGCTGTTGTGTTGCTGAAACCGCTGAAGATTGGACTCAACTCAAACTTCACTCTGATCACTGTACTGTATACAGCAGGCAGGTTTACTGTAAGCAGGAAATATGCAAATGAACGGCTACATTAGCCATGGTGTGCAGTATGCAACCAGAGTACAGTGTATTCAAAAATGCATATATATATATATATATATATATATATATATATATGCATTGTGGGACACAGTATATATAATTGAAATGTTAATGACATTGGTTAAGTAAGTCTCAAATGGTCTGTCAAGTAAATAATCTCAAATCTAGAGAGGTTTGCTGACCAAAATGTTGTGAACTCCTGAACTAAGCAATACTGTAGTATTCTGTTGCAAGCAGATGATTGTAAACACAGCTTATCAGGCACTAAAAGCAGGTGTCGGATCTCAAAAGTGAGCACGGATGCGGTGAATACAAACGCCTTTCCTCTGCCCACGTACTGTGTGACTGTGACGCATACTGTAAATGAAGGCAGATTTAATGCTGCACTCAGCAGGTCACTGAGAATGAAGCTTTTAAAACGGGCTGCGTGTATTAATGATTCATTTCCATGACAGTTCTTCATCTGAGCTGTGATGTGTGACCTAATTGCATGTGTGTGTGTTTGTGTGTAGTTATCTGAATGATCTGGAAAGGATAGCACGGGCAGACTACATCCCCACCCAGCAGGATGTCTTGAGGACCCGAGTGAAGACCACTGGGATCGTGGAGACACATTTCACTTTTAAAGATCTGCACTTCAAGTGAGAAACATTTCACTCATGAAATGTTAATGGTCATGTGAAAAGTGACACTTTCATCTTCTGCTGCTGCATTTCAGTACCTCCAACATAAAATATTCTCCCTTTTTATGGCCTCCTTATTCTCTCCTCTCTTCAGGATGTTTGATGTGGGAGGTCAGAGGTCAGAGAGGAAGAAATGGATCCATTGCTTTGAGGGAGTAACAGCCATCATCTTCTGTGTGGCTCTGAGCGCTTATGACCTGGTGCTGGCAGAAGATGAGGAGATGGTGAGTTTCAGATACAGCTGCAATAGTTTTAGGTGTGGTCTTTAAAAAAAAATATCCTTATCCTGTAATCAGAGCCACAGGAGAAGTCATGGAAAACACTTTGGGTTGTCCAAACAGTTAACCTGAATTATGAATTTGTAATTGTATGATTAGTTTTACAAACTTTGTCCAAGAATTGCACACAAACTGTTTTTGTTTTCTGATATGTAATATAAATGTTCATTAAATTGAGCAATATATTAAAATGAAACAAAATTATCATAAGATGGCTGAGGTATTTCATCATTTTATAGATGAGCAATACATTTAAACAAAATAAAATGATGTCATATAAAATTATATTAAGATTGGGCAAGTAATTATTTTGAGGTTGAGCAATACATTGAAACAATTTGAAAATGTAATAAAATGATGAGATTGGGAAAGTACTTCATTATTTTAATGTTGAGCAATACATTTAAACATGAAAATGATGTAACATAAGATTTATTATTTTAAGGTCAAGCAATGCATTTAAACAAATCAAAATTATATAACATTCTAAGTTTGTGGAAGTATTTAATCATTTTGAGGTTGAGCAATACACTTAAATTAAAATGATATGAAATTAACTTAAGATGGGGAAGTAATTCATTATTTTAATTAAAACAATTTAAAATGTCGACAGCTACACTTGTTTAGGGCTTTTGGCCAAAATCACAGAAAAAAACAAAGTATTGTTTACAAATTATCTTCTTCATTCATGTTGCATTTTATGCAATTAATATTGGCATTGATATACTGATAGTATAAGTAACAATTTAAGTGTACATTGTTCTTAAAAAGAGTTAAAGGATCTTTTACGTAAGTGGTTGTATCATGTGGGTTATTAAAAAAAAAATCAAACACTGTGTTCTTTTCTGAAAGATATGACCCATTTGGATTTAGGTTGGTGTGTTTTGTGTTGTCAACTCTGACTAATGCATAACTAATACTCCTAAAGATCCCTGTTAAGATAGTGTACAGTAGAATGCATGCTCTCCGTAGCGCAGACGCAAGCTGACTGCTCCCTCTGGTGTTGAGTTACTGTGCAACATCTTCAGCTTTCAATAAGTCACACTCCTCTTTTTCAGAACCGCATGCATGAAAGCATGAAACTCTTCGACTCCATCTGTAACAACAAGTGGTTCACCGAGACCTCCATCATCCTCTTCCTCAACAAGAAGGATCTGTTTGAGGAGAAGATCACGCGCAGCCCTCTCACCATCTGCTACCCTGAGTATTCAGGTCTTTGACTTCACCAGTGCTTAAGTGATTTTATTATCCAACAAACGGGGCTTCAGTAGAACACAGAACATTCATTTGACTTCTTTTGACGTGTATTACGATTAAAACATAATGATAATTCTGAAATTGTTTTTTTCTTAAAGGTTTGAGTAACTAAACCTGCATGACAAGATTTTCTGTGTGGTTTTTATACAGGAGCTAATAAATATGATGAGGCTGCCAGTTACATCCAGACCAAGTTTGAGGACCTCAACAAGAAAAAAGACACAAAGGAAATTTACACCCACTTTACCTGTGCGACTGACACTAAGAACGTGCAGTTTGTGTTCGACGCCGTCACTGACGTCATCATCAAAAACAACCTGAAGGACTGCGGCCTTTTTTAATGAAGGAGGCCCAAGGGAATGATGAGGTAAACACACACACACACACACACACACACACACACACACACACACACACACACACACACACACACACACACACCATTCATGCACAAAACACACCTGTGTTCAGATACACTTTCATATGCATGAGCTTAGTTGCTTAAAGCTGCATCTATTTGATCAAAAGTACAGTAAAAACAGTAATATTGTCAAATATTATTTCAATTTAAAATATATATATATATATATATATATATATATATATATATATATATATATATATATATATATATATATATTCTAAAATATATTCTATTTGAATATATTTTAAAATGTCATTTATTCTTGTGATGCAAATCTGAATTTTCAGCATCATTACTCCAGTCTTCAGTGTCACATGATCCTTCAGAAATCATTCTAATATGCAGAAACATTTATTTGTATCAGGGTTGAAATGCTGCTTCATATTTTTGTGGATTTCGGGATTCTTTGATGAATATCAAAGCATTTTTTGTAATATAATCAGAAAAATGTTTTAAATGACACTTGTTTAATTGAATGCATCCATTCTTAGTAAAAATATTAAAACTTGGTGACAATAAGATTTTAAAATGGATAATTACCAAACCCTGTTTAATTTAAAGCTAGCACAATCACACTTCACAAACATATAGTAAGTTTGTTAGTGTTCATAATTCATAATGAATGTGCCAAACCTTCTTGATTTGTTGTGATTGTTCCTCAGGAAGGTGTAAACGGTTTGATGGACCTGGTTCTACACGACATGCTAGACTGCCTTCAACTACCTATAAGAATCATAATGTTTTTTTTTGTTTGTTTTTTTAATGTGACGACCTGAAAAAGACTTGTGAACAAGGAAAAGAGAAACTTCAGTGAATTCCAGCACACCATCCCTCTTTCCTGAACCTGATTTTAAATTGGTTCTCAATGTGTAAATATTTAATTTTGCAGAAAACATGTGGAGAGATATTTGTTTCTATTGAGCTTTGGGTTTTGTTTTCGGCAGTTTACCAATGAGGTGGGTGAGGACTTCTTTTATGGATGTGCTAATTTGATTAAACTGCTTCTTTTGTAAAGTTAATGTGAGCACAGAAAGAAAACGAGCCGTCTCTTTTGTAACAGCGACTCTTCGTCCCAGGCTCAAACTGTATATTGTTGCATGACGGATCATATGAAATTGCTCGCTCGTTTCAAACCACGGCGTGACATTCCCTCACATGTCTTCACTCTCTCTACTAGCTTGACTTTGACAGCATCCAGAATCGACTAACATGTAACACATTTATATCTGCCCTCACATTTCTCCTTCCTGTTGCTGTGCCATCCCTTCTTTTGCGCGATGTCTGTGCCTTGTTTTCACTGTCTGTAGATCATAGGGAAAATGTAAAAGTGTTGAGCACATTTTAAGAGCTAAATAAAACTTAGACCACAGTCTAAATATCGAAATACCATAAAAGATTTCGTTGGAAATAAAAGTTGATATGTAAGATAGACCTGTGCTCCTTGTGTCTTTTTTATTTTGTGTCTTGATGCAGAAAATGTGTTTTTGCTGAACCTGATTATCCTACTGCCAGGTAATGTTTTTTTTTTTCCTTCTCTCTCCATCTTTTTGTAGTTCACATTCATCTTACTTCTGCAGTGTCATTTCTTGACCACGTGATGGCGCTAAAAGAACATTTTGTGTAAAAAAAAAAAAAAAAAAAAAAAACTCAAAATGACTGGCAATCCTTGCTGTGTAAACTAGTTGCCAAGAGTCTTATTAGTTGCATATAATAATAATAATAATAATAATAAAATAAAACCCCAAACTACACTCGGGCAAATATAAGCCTAGATAATATTATTAAAAATAATAGCGATGGTAATATCATGTTACTGAGTAAATTCCAAATTTGTATTCCATAATATATTCATAGTACCCTTAAGTACATAAAATAATACCATAATAATTTGTAAATCAAATAAATGAAATAAAATACATTGCCATGGTGCTTTTTTGATACTTTTGTGTTAGTTTTTCCATGTGTGATTTCATTTGATTCTGATACTATCCTTTTTTTGTGTTATATAAAATAACATACTAGGACACATTTTATATTTATAATTTATATTTCATTTCATTTTATTTTATAATGTTATAATTATCTTGTTACTTTATATTTGTTTATAAAGTTCATCTTCTAGTCCATTACACCGCAGAGGTCTCTCAGGTGCGAAGCGCTTGTTCTTCGCTCACGTTTCACTTCTCGCTCTATGATTGGCTGGCAGGGGGGCGGATGTCGCTGATTGGTTGAGATTGTCCTAAAAGGAAACTGACGGCGCGATCAAAAGCGCTCAGCGCTCAGTCCAAACGCGCATTGACAGGAGCCCGAGCTGTTGTGTTGTTCTGGACTGCTTTAAAAACTCTTGGATATTTTTTGTGAACAGTTGGTAAGTCTCTCAAACGCCCTAAGGTTGTATATACACACATCTGTGCATTAATAAAATAAAATATTTATGCCACATCTTTTTTTTTTTTCTCAGGGGAAACGGGAAACAATTCAAGGTGGACCAACTCAGCAACCGAAAAATAAAGATGGTAAGCGTTTTACTTTGCTTGTTTTGTTCTTGTTCATCTAGAGATAATTTTATTGTCTGAAAAGCTGATATTATTTGTAACAAGGGTTGCGTCTTTAGTCTAAGTCATGCAATTTAACGGAACACACATATTGAACTGAAGTATATACGGAATATAAAATCAGATAAGCTAGTTAGTCGAGAGTTTTATATTTTATTAACAGTAACTTGGCAAAATGTCATCAGCATGTTGTTTTGAGTTATGGACTAGTAACCAAATGGTCAATTCAGTTCTGTCTCTGAGAGGACGTTTACCCTGGTAAATGATTGTACAGTAATAATAACAATGGTCAATGGTACTGTAGCGTTGTTGTTGTTTTTTTTTGTGGACTTCCACAAAAATGTCAGTTTAGAGTCTCAAAATCTGTATCTGGCATTTTGATTGCATTTGTTCATATGCCACATTAATATTCCTATAGTTTGAACTCAAAATATTAATGTGACACATGCACTGGCACAAAATGTGCCTCCCTCAAGGATTATAACCCATCTTGAAATGTACATTTTCAGCAATGATGGAGGTTGACCACCACCCAACTCTATGCATTTTTCATGGCCCCTGGCAACCACTGTCTTTTCAAACACGCACACACTTGCAGCTTAAAGCCAAATGGCTAAGTTCTCACAGCTGTGATAACATCATGGAGTGGTCACTGGTCCTATAGCTCTGCCTCAACCCGTCTGTACACATACATGGGTGTTTTTTCTGCTTTTCAAAAGCATTCCCAAAAAATTCCAAATGCTTTATGGCTACAGCAGAGCTGGAAGTGAAAGTAAAGTAAATCACTTAAGAGAAGCCGGATGTTATCGCTGGAAAACAGGGACTTTCTGGTTGTTAAGAGGTGTAGAACTTGGAAAGATCGAATCTTTTGATATTGCCAAGCCTGGTCATGAGGAATTCTTTTTCTTTCTTTTTTTCCCTCTCTCATAGAATTAAGGACGGTGCAAGACATTCTGGAGTCTTATTATAGTTAACTAATCCTAAAACCACTGAGAATAAAATATTTTACTTAAAATAAATGCTAACTAAAATGAAATAAAAATAACTTAATTCAGCTAGTTGTCAAAGCAACTTCTTATTTTCATTTAGTTTAACATGATGTACTAAAATAACCAAAAGTAAAATAAAACAAAAATTATACAAACTTTATAGACATTCAATTTAAAAAAAAAATGACAAAAACAAAACAAAATTTATTAAAATTTTACAATTAAAAATGAAAATACAAAAATAAAAAAACTAATAGTATCTCAATTATACTAAAGTTACACTGTTTTAAAGGAGAAATGTACATCTGTTCTGATCAATATATATTAATGCATTGCTGATGCAATTCCCAATTATATGTGTATTACTGTGAATATGAGTTTTGTTTGTATTGAACCCTCCCAAATAGAATGACGTACACAATTTTTCTGATCCCAGTTCATTTGCTGTTAAACTACAGCCAACACCGTGTAGCATTGTTCCAAAAATGACACCATTTCCTTTTTGACCACAACAATCTGTGCATTAATCATGAACTTGAGGTGGGAGAGGTGTGGACTCTCTTTCTTCCAGAAGCAGTGCAGGAAGGAACTCCTCTTGTTTCCGGTTCCCACAATCGGTGCGGATGTATCTGCATGCATCATGCTCTGACTCTTCTCCCCCGAGACTCAGCCCAATGGATTGTGTGTTTGTTCCTCTCCCACTCATCATGTTCTTGATTAATGCTACAGGTTTAAACTGTGGAAAACTCCGGACTGCTTTCATCTGAGGGGAAAATCAACTTTATGGCTTGTTTGATTGGCCTGGTCCATGGATTGTTTTCAAAGGCAATTCTAGTTTCTGGACACGTCAGGCTCACAATGGATTTACGGTTTTATTTAGAACATTTTTGAGGAACAAGCTCATGTTGTCCTGCGATGGTATAATGAAACAGTGCTGGGTTATTATTGACAACTAAAACCATAAAAAATTTCATTGTGAAATAAACATCTTATAAAAAACAACACACAATTAATGTACTAAAACTTAAACTAAAATTAAAATGAAAACTTAAAATATAAAAATTAAATGTAAAATATTATCAACTTTAAAAATTAAAATGAAAACAGAAAATAAAATAAATTCCAAAAATATTGTCAAACGCACAACAAAAATACCAAAACTAAAATCTAAAGGAAAAAAAAACATGATTCAAAATATTGAAGAAAAACAAAAAAAATGCATCTACATCTTAGTGCCCTCACAGATGATGTAGACTGAAGTTTGTGCAGTTGAGGTACTAACCTTTTGTTTTTGTTTTGTTTTTCTCCAGCTGTGCGTTCGCAGTTCAGGCGACTGTTTCCGGGACCAGATGCGCAACATGATGAGATCTCTACAGGATCTGAAGCAGATAAGAGAACCCGCCGATCAAATTAAGTGCTCATACGCGACTCGAGCCGGTCAAAAAAGGGCACAACAGAGGGAGCAGCTCAGCCGCCTGCGGAATTCTGACATCAGTGATGCCAGCACCTACGATTCGGCCTGCTGCCTGGACGGTCCGCTGGAGGAAGAGGAGGATGAGGAGGCCAGTGTTGGCCGTCTACCTCAAGGCTCCCCGAACAGCTTGAAAAGTCTGGACTTTGATTCGGGATACTCTGAAGCATCGTGGCAGGATGAAGGTGTGGTGTTGAGGCGTACGAGGAATGTACGCGTTTCATCGTCTGCGTGCATCCGCACCAACCAAATCCGACCCAAATCCACATCAGATGCATGCCTGGAGCGCTGGATGCCATTTGAGGCCAGCGAGCCAACGGACTGGACCACATCTTTGTTAACCCGAGGGCGTAACAGGCAACCATTGGTTCTTGGGGACAACAGCTTTGCAGATCTTATTAAGAACTGGATGGATCTTCCAGAGTGCCCAGATTCTGCAGAACTCAAGCCGAACGCCAGCCGCAAAATAGCCAAGGACTTTCTGGTCAATATGCGGCGGAAGTTAGCGGGCATGTCAAAGGGAGTTGAGGAGAGAAAGGCTTGCACTAAACGCATGTCTTGTCCTGTGGGATTTCAAGCCCCCAAACCGTTCTTTCACCAGTCCCACACAAGTTTGCACCAGTTGGGACCAGACTTTTACCAGTTCATGAAGACTGGGAGTCGACAGCCTGTCATATGCAATGGCATCATTGGAAACATCTGATGTGTTTATTTAACGGACTGGAATTTATTTCTGAAAACATCTAATATTGTTCTACGTATTAATAAATGTTTATATATAAAAGAAACTCTTCTGCGTTTTTCTAAAAGCCAAAGTGTCATGTTCCAAAACATTTGATGACAGTGAGGATTTGACAATATGAAAGTGCCATTAAAGCATTAAAAAGCAGAGTTCAGGTTTAATACCATATAGTTTTCACCTTAGAAAAATCTAGTTTAAAGCAAAAATCTCAAAGTCTGCTTTTATAAATCGGAAAATATAAGACTGAAATATGACATAAATTTTCAATACATTTATTAAAGAATCAAAATAAGTCTTACAGGTCATAATCCCTCAATTATTTTCAATGCTAACCAACATTAAATTTGTTTAGCAACATAAGTTTAACGTTCTCCTACATTCAATTGCAATCAAATGACTTGATTCTTTTCTTGTATATACCAATTTAAATTTCTTAGAGTTGTGCAATAGTTCATAGTTTCAACACGACACCGAATAGCTCATATAATGTGCAAATATTATCCTTCATTTCTAAAAGGCAGCAGCTGAGTGACTAAAACATGGAACGCACACTTTAAAATAAGACTTTACTGATAATGATATGAGATGTAGACAGATTTTTATATATTAAGAATTTTACTGCAGAATTGAAGGCTTATAAGAAGAATACAATAGCAAGAAAAAGAATGAGACCCACTGCTGTAATGTGATTAGGACTGAACACACACAGATGCATCTGAAGGTGATTAAATTAATTAACTGAAGCAGACGCAGCTCATTTGTGTCTCTGGCTCTGCTCATTCATGCTAATAGTGAGGTGAGGGGTGGGTGGTCAGGACTGTATAACAAAGAGATGAGGGCGGGATTTAACAAACATACAGGAGACACGTTTAAAAGAAACAACAGAAAGACATTTCACTTACAGACTAAAATAATAAGATTCTTTGCAAAAAAAACAAAAAAATAACTTTACAGTTCAAGCTTTGCACTGCAAATTATCATAATATTAGTCCATATTTGACTTTTTCAATATTGGTAGCACATTACAATGTTTCATTCCTTAACATTTGTGACTACATTAGTTAACATGAACTAAGAATTAAAAATACTTGATAACACTTTATTTTAAGGTGTCCTTGATACACGGCACATGTACTTACTATTATAATAACAATTAATTATGCATTATCACATGCAAGAAACCCTAAACCAAACCCTAATCCTAACCATATAGTAAGTACATGTAATTAATTAATATTACTCTGTAATTAAATGTATAATTACAATGTAACAAGGACACCTTAAAATAAAGTGTAACCAAATACTTCTATAGTGTTAATGTTAATTTCAACATTTACTAATGCATTTTTAACATTAAGTTGTGTTTGTTAACATTAGTTAATTAGTTCATTAACATGAACAATGAACAACTGTTTTTTTTTATTAACATTAACAAAGATTAATAAATAAAAAATTATATTTACATATTTTAAAATAATGTCTTTATTATAAATTTGAAAAGTTGTAAATAAAATTATTGGATTATGTTTTTCTACTTACAAATTATGTTTAATTCAATGTGTTACTTGCTGTTTCTTGGTAATTATATGTGATATTTACTAACAATTTCTGATTGAATTGTTTCTTCCATTGTAGTTAACACATTAACTAATGTTAACAAAAGAGACCTTTTTGTAAAGTGTTACTAGAATGTTATACAATATTATAGTTTTTGTTTTGTTTTATAGGCAATATTTTTATTTGTTTTAAGAATTAAATTTAGCATGTTGATTATATTTGACAGTAATTTTTGCAGTGTATAAATTCACATGACTTTAAGACTGTTCAGCATAAACCTAGAATCAAAGTTAATAGAGAGAGGTTAATAGTGGACGCCTGAGCAGGTATCTGTCGGGCGGGACGGTCTGGCAATCCTCATCCTCTTCAAATGAGGGAACGATCTCCAACCTCTCCTGGTGATCTGGAATCTCATGCTTGGTTGCGGTGCGTACCAAATCTGTTATGCTGCACAAACAACAAACTGAGTTTATCAATCAATAAAAATACCTCTTCTCTTTTTAGACTAAATCAAAGAAGAACCAAAGCTTTATAACAAGCATTATCTTCAGTGTACATCTTTATACAAGATATGATTACACAAGAATAGTTGCTGTGAATTAATGTAGAGAGTGTTTATTTATGTAAGGGTGTGGTATGGACTCGCTCATAATTATAGAGGAACAGGAAGGTCACTGTTATGCCTAAGTAACACCGGCTATGTTGAGAATGAAGTACCAGCTCACTGTACAGTAACTATAGTTGTAGAACAATGTAGAAAAAAATAAAATATATGTAACTTTTAAAAATGCATTTGAAATATATACAAATGCACCTTTAAATTCAATGTTTAATTTAGAAAGTGTTGTGCAATTATTAAGGAAATAAGTTATAATAAGTTATTTTGCATTTTATTTAATTTTGTGCAGTCTAATAAAATGATGAGATAAAAAGGTGGTGTTAAATATTAGTTTATATTCTGCTTGATTCGCAGAGCTGGGTAGTAATTTATTACATGTAATCTGGATTATGTAATCAGATTTCAAAAACTGGTTACACTTTATATTAAGGTGTCTTTGTTACAGTGTAACTATACATTTAAGTACTGAGTTATATTAATTAACTACATGTACTTACTATATAGTGAGGGTTAGGGTTACTTGCATGAGATTAGGCACAATTCATTGTTATTATAATAGTAAGTACATGTAATGTGTAACAAGGACACCTTAAAATAAAGTGTTACCCAAATATTAAGTATTTGTAATTAGATTAAATTACATTTTAAAATACTCTGAATCAGACTACAGTTACATGTTTATTGATTACATGATTACATATTATTCACACTGTTTTTTTTATACTTTTATACATGGCTTTTATATTATCTCTCTTCATTTTCCCTCCAGTGACCAATTTTAATTTCAACAGGAAGAACCCAGGAATAACCTTGAGGTCTGTCAGCAGACTGATGTTAGATGTGAGGGGTTAATGAAGGCGTGTGGCTTCAAATGACCGTTATGCTGGAAAGCCTTAGGAAAATCCCAAAATGAACACTAAGGGACAAAAGTCTCAAAATCTCCGTCTAGACAGATCTAATGACATATCAGAGAATTCAGGTTAATATTATGCAAGTAAGCATTCAACATAAGATACAAAAGATTAATGCTGTGTGGAATATTTCTCTTAAAACAGCTGTATATCAGCATAAACACCTCAGTATGATCCGAGAGATCACTGTAGAGTATAGCAGTACCATAATATAAGCCTGTGATGCTCGACTTATGGTTTTCCTGAAATGACAAAAAAATAATAATACTAATAAAACAAAACACGTTCCCCCAAAAAACAACAATTTTTTTAATCAATACAGACTGCATGAAAATTTAACCAACAAATGTCCTACATGTTCAAAAGTTTGGTATCAGTAAGATTTTTTTATTTATTTAAGAACTCAAGAAATCAGCATATTAGGCTGGTTTCTGAATGATCATGTGACACTAAAGACTAATGTTTAAAATTCAGCTTTGCATCACAGGAATAAATTATGTTTTAATATATATTGAAAAAGAAAATAAGCTATTTTAAACTAATAATATTTCACACTAAATATTATAAATAATATATTATTATAAATAATATAAATAAAATATTACTATTTTAACTGTATTTGTAATAAAATGAATGCAGCATTGTTGAGCATAAGAAACTTCTTTCAAAAACATTAAAAAAATCTTACCGACCCCAAACTTTTGAATGCTAGTGCATGTATTTATGTGGCACAGCAAAATCAGTTCTGGTTCCAAAGAAAAGACAAAGAAGATTTAGAAAAAACTGGTGTGAGACTGAGTGTGAATGGTATCTGATGTCTTTTAAGTGTCTGATGCTGACAGCGTGTGTGCTTAACCTGAATGTGTTTCAGCAGTTCCTCCAAGGTCATTTCCTTTTGACCCTCATGCCGGCCCTGCACCAGGAAGTCGTCCCAGAGAGAGTACCGCCGCCCCGCGACCTGCCGACAGACACGACACACTGGTTCTAATAACACATGCTTAACACACATTAACACTCTCAGTTGAGGGTATATATGCTAGTTCTCCCATGCATACTACTGCACCTCCAGTTCACTTAGTTGACTGAGTCTGCATGAACTACATGGCTGTGGCATTAACAGCTGACATAGATCTCGTTAACCCTGCTGACACATTTGCAGCTCATGTCTTGGACACAGTCCAGGTCAGAGGTTATGTAGGACATATAATACCAGAGACAAGATAAACAGAAAACAACAAATGGGAAAGAAACACATTTATTATATTTTGTCTGATTTCCTTGAAATTTTACATTAAAATATAAGGTTTGCAAGCAGTTTTGGTCTTTCCTCACTGAAGAAGCTTGACAAAAGAAATTGCTGCATCTCACATGAACTGACTTGCTTAAAAAGACTAATACTAGAGTTCATACATTACGGTACATTTTATGTCCATTTGCACAAGTTTGAATTATTCTGTGTACCCACAAAGCTGGTTTAGAAAACATTTGACTTAAAAATTTGTAGGAAATTTCACAAATAATAATAATAATAGAAAAACAGCAAATCACACTTTGAATTAAACATTAAAATAGTATTTGCTATTAAAACATACTCCAATAAAAAAAATATTTTTTTTAGTGTATACTGGTAAAAATTAATAGAAGACATATTACAAATATCTCATTTACAACCATATGTCTGCAGCTTATAAATTATGAATGATAAATTCAAAAACATTTTTCATCTGTTCAAAAAGTTTGCCTGAGGTGCAGTGCATGAAAATGTAAGGAGACGCGGTTTTATGACTGCTCTGGAAAGAGGAAGTTCAGTCTTGCAGAATAAAACAGATCCATGTCTTGACTTGATCTTGCTGACAAAATTTCAAACATACTGCATGTCGAAGTATGTTTGAACCTTCACCTAAAAATACACTGCTTTCGTGTGATCAAAACCAAGCCTCAAATTCCTCCAGGAGCAATAGATTTTTGATAACTTTTATAGGTCTTCACTGTATGAGCAACTAACTCATAATTGAGAACTGATAAAATCTCCAGAGGTATGAAAGAGCTACCAATAAGCAATAAAACTGTCCTCTGGGTTTGATCATTTTAACATAGACTTGAGACACATCACCTGTCTGCTGTAGACATAATACTCTGCTATTTCACCTCTGCTGGACTTTGTACCTGTGTGGAATTACTTGGACTTCATTTGTTTGGGAAGCTGTTCGTCCTTGGCTCATAATGGAATGCATTTGATAAACTAAAATAAGTATTTTATACTCACCAAGGCTGCATTTCTTTGATCAATACAGTAATATTGCTAAATATTTTTACTATCTAAAATAACTGTTTTTATTTGAATTCATTTTAAAATTATTCCTGTGATGCAATGCTGAATTTTCAGCATCATTACTCCAGTCTTCAGTGTTACATGATCCTTCAGAAATCATTCTGATATGCTGCTTCGCTGCTCAAGAAACATTTCTGATTATTATCAATGTTGAAAACAGTTGTGCTGCTTAATTTTTTTTTATCAGGAATCTTTTAAAGTTATAGAAATAGAAAGTTCAAAAGAACAACATTTATTTCAAATTTAAGTCTTTCTATTAATGTCTCTACGGTTACTTTTTATCAATTTAATGCATCCTTAAAGAATAAAAGTATTCAATTTCTTTATATATATATATATATATACACTAACCTCAAAGTTTTGAATGGTAGTGCAAATCAAAGTCATCTAACCCAGTTTCAGCAAATATGTTTGTAGCAGTGTATAGAGTGGAATAATTCAAGTCTTCAGAAATGTTGCCAGGACGGATATCACTGTCCAAAAGTCTAAAAGTGATAGGGGTCAAGTTCCCTACTCAGTCATGTAAATAGCAAGACTAGCATATGTTTTCAACCACAGTAATTTAAAAAACGCAATCAATTTGTCATGCTGTGCCGACACCGACCACATTTCAGTGCATTCAATGGATATATCTACTCCACCCAATCTGCGACCAGAGCTTCACTTTTAGAAGTTAGACTTTCCCTTATGCTGTACGTGTGCCAATGTACTTGCATGGTTACTATCATTTTTGATTACTTCTATGGCTAATATCAAGGTTGAAACAAATAAAGACACCATAATCAATACATAATATAAAAGCAAAACAGCCATTTCTGGAATGGATGAAACCTCATTGCATGCTAAGTCTTCTTAACTAAGAAAGTAGGGGTCAGTCTAACCACAAATGAAAGGGTATAATGACAGTGTTAACCTCTCCATGGGAGGGCTAAAAATTAGCTTAGTAATGTGGAAACCTGTTAGTCTTTGGGAAAGATGCAAATCCTATTTGAAAACGTCTAAGCCTGTAGAAAGCATCCTCAGATCCAGGTGTTTCTGCCATAAACCTTCATAATCCCATCACTTGATGGTGTCTGTGTTGTGGTGCCACAAGTCTTAATGCTTTGACTTATCTACACTGCCATTTAAAAGTCTGAGGTCAAAACACCGCTGATGGGCACCAAAACACATTATGGGAACCAGAGATTGGGACTTGGCTGGGATCTTCTCATTTTTTTTTTTTTTCTAAGTTAATGTTGAAAAAAATAAAATAAAATTGTGCATGTTCATGTCTGCAAAATGCTCTATTGGTTTGAATTAACAATCAGTGGGGAAAATGTGTTTGGGGTCAGTAAGATTTTTTAATTAGAAATTACTTCAACACAGAAGCAATACATTACAATAAAAAAAAACAACATAAAAAAAATAAAAAAATTAAAAAAAGCCCTCTATTTCAATAAATGCTTTTTTTTTAGTATCCTGAAAAAAATGTCTTCACAAAAATATGAAGCAACTATTTTCAACATTGTTAATAAGAAATGTTTCTTGAGCATCAAATCAACATGATTTCTGAAGGATCATGTGACACTGAAGACTGGAGTAATGACGCTTTGCATCACAAGAATAAATTAAATTTTAACATATATTCATATAGGAAACAGTTATTTTAAACTGTAATAATATTTCACAATAATACTGTTTGTACTGTATTTTTTGATCAAATAAATGCAGCCTTGGTGAGCAGAAGAGTCTTCTTTCAAAAATATAATAAAAAATGTTACTGATTTCAAACTTTTGAACAGTATGTGATCTAAAATAGATGCTAATTTTTACACTATTAGTCAAACAGACTCCAAATCCTCACAAATTAGTCATTCAGCACATGCTTTTAACATACACAAGTTTCTTTGTGTAGAAAAACAAGGTTTCCAAAATATCAAGCTCCAAAATCACAAAATAAATGAAGAGACAAACAAAATATAAATCCAGAAGAGAATGAACCATGATTCTTCATACCATCATGACTTGCTTGCTCACTGTGGGTTTTAAGGCGTTGCTCTATGTAAAATGGCTTTAAAACAATACGATTAATAAATTCCAATGGTTCCTCTGAGTTTTTAATTTTGAAATGCAGTATATCTTTCACAGAGTTCTGTTCTGTTGCTACAGTCCATAGAGGATGAATATATGAAATTCTGGGCCAAACATGTGAGGTAATCACTCTCAGAATGGAGCTCTGCCAACATTCACATCTGTTCTTCATAAACTCTATCACAGGCTGCATTGTAAACCAGGATTTTTTCACTACTCAGCATGTGTCTCTGCAGTGCCCAAGCCAGAGAGAAGAATTTGAGGGAACACACAACTGATCAACAACATGTCTTGACAACTGCATTATGAATGCATTTACAAACTAGAAAATATGAGTGATTCTTGCACATGTGAAATGTTAAAAGGAGTACATACAAAAGATCTTGTATCTAGTAGGGGACAAATGACCAATTAGTCAAGCCTTTACACAACAAATGAGTTGAGTAAAGGGTTGATAGCAATTGTTGAGTGACTGCTCGATGCAGCCTGCAACACAATGGTTGATTCTCAGAAACAGGAAACCTGACGCAAAAGCTGCAGCATGATAAGTCGCCCCTTCCTGTAGAATAAAAATGGAACGGCTCATGTCCTCTAAGGTTCGGGGTAGAAAGAATCATCGCCAGAACTATAACAATGAACTCATTCTCATAACCTATACAGCTGAAACTGTTTTTAGAGTTTGTTTCAATCCCTATACACAATAAAAACTAGGTTTTCATTGCCATAAGAAGTGTATAGAATAGGGTTTTGTTGTTAGGGAACCTTCTGAATCATAGTTATCAATGTGGTATGAAATACTTCAGATAAACCTGCCTTTAAATAGCACATTAAAACATGCCGTAAAAATGAACTGATTGGCCGCCTTTCAAGTCAGTCAGACAGGCCCTTACTTTCTAAGTGGACAGCTCTTGGCACGAATAAGATGAAAAATTTAACTTAGTCATGATAGTCCGGCTGTGCAAGACTAGCATCTGTTCATTCTTATGAGTAGATAAGCATGCAATCATCTTTCCAAGTGTGCTAATGGCAATCTTAGGGATGTTTGGGAAAATAAGGTCTTATGACAGTCTTTGAAAGTCCCAACTTCAGTGTGTTGAATCACCCGCAAAAGTCCAGTATGTGTAAGCTGAAAGGCATAACTGAGGAAACACATGACCTCGAACTAACAGATGAACATGAACAATCCATTTCCTCTGGTGCTGTTTAACTCTGTTGCTACAGTATAAAAAACGATCAGCTGATTTGTCCATGCCACTTCTTTAACGTCATGCAAAGGTGATTGTAGTAATGAAATGAGACCTCTGACGCAACTGGTACCTCCAAAGGTCAATATGTGGCCTGAGGGGCAAAATATGGCAGCCAGCTGATTCACAATGTTCAGCCAAAACACAGCTGATAAACACATTATGGGCACTAGAGATTGGAACCTGGCTGGGACCTTTTCACTATTGTTGAATCTGCAAAATATTATGCATGGTCTATTAATATACTAATAAAAATGCTATTGATTTGCATCAACATTAAGTGGAGAAAATGAGTGCATGCAAAACTGCAGGAGCATTATAAACAAATACACGATAATAAGATTGAAAGTGTTAGAAAGACTTTGGTCTATGAAAGAAATTACTTATTAAGCATGACTGCATTAAACTGATAGTTTAAACAACAAAAGTAACAGTAAAACATTCAAAATGTTTCAAACGATTTCTATTTCCTTTCTATTCTTTAAAGAATCCTAAAAATTGTATCACTGTTTCCACAGAAATATTAAGCAGCAGTGTTTTCGAAATTGATAATAAATGTTTTAATAAATCAGCATATAACAAAGATTTCTGAAGGATCATGTGACACTGAAGACTGGAATAATGATGCTGAAAATTAAGCTTTACCATCAAAGAAAAATAATTGTAAAAATTTCTAAAACTGTTATTTTAAATTGTATTATTTCACAATATTATTGTTTTAGTTAATATAATAAATGAAGCCTTGGTGAGCATAAGAGGCCTCTTTCCAAAACAAAACAAAAAAATCTTACTGACCCCAAACTTTAGAACGTTAGTGTATGCTGAGATGCATCCACATTTATAATGATTATCAATGCAGAAAAGAGTGTAAATCCTACAGTAAACCAATGCTTTATGTTTAAGGTACCCTTTGCTCAGCTGTTTGTGGTTAGTTCAATTCTCTTTCATCATCTAAAACAAGAATAATTGCTTTGCTGAAGAAGCTTCAGAAAAAGGGCGACAGTTTAAAGTGTGTCTGTCATTAGGAAATGATTATTGATCTGTCTTACAGGAGCCCCCTGTGGAGAAAAATTGAGGGACAGATGGCCATCACCAAAACTCTTCTGAAAGACCTTTCTTGATGTTTGGCCACAAGAAGAAAGAAGATGCCAGAGTGAAGCATGAATGGCCCCAAAATGTATTTGGCCACTTAAGTCACAGTTAAATATGCATGAACGTCATTGCATTAGATCACAAAATATCTTAGCAAATGCATTTTTGTTCAAGAAAGATAGCAAAAGCACAATTTTGAAGAATAAAAACTTACAAACATCCAACAAAATTCACCAAAATATCACTCGAATTAAAAGACAGATTGAAAGAGAAAAAAAACACACAAAAAACAATGTAATTTAATGCAATGACATTTAGACATTTTAAGTGTGACAAATACTTTTTGAACCACTGTATAAAGAAAAATCTGATACCTTCCAGCCTTCCAGACTGAATATTTCCCTTTAATCGCCTTAAAGTCATGCATATACCCTTCAGGAACAGAGCGGGGTAACAAAGGATGGAGAGGGGTGACGGCATGGCAGGCAGTCTCCAGAGGGTTTGACACTTACACTCCAACTATAGGCCCTCCTACTAAAGGCCCATTGACGTGATAAAGAGTAAACAAAAGTCTGGCTCATTGTCCTGCCAATGAGGCACTCCCCACCTGACTGATGGCTCGTGCCAGAAGGAGTCAGTCAATAGAGTTTGTTTCTTACAAATGGTGCAAATCAATTTCTAACCTTTATATAATGTGTTTTTTCTGGATTTTCTGGTTGGTATTCTGTCTCTGTACGTTAAAATATACCTACCATAAAAATGACAGACCCTTCATTTTTTTGTAAGTGGGCAAACGTACAAAATCAGCAGGGGATCAAATAAATATATTCCCCACTGTATGTTGTGATAAACTATAAGTATGAACATCAGTAACAGCACAGCGACTAACCACAGTTGAATTTTGTTCCCCTCTCTTACAAGTTACAGTTCTGCTTTCCATGCAGTTGATGTTTTGTTAATGAAGAGACTTAAATGCATACATAGACAGGAAATAACACTTCCCATGTTCCGTGATCTTTCCAGCTGTACATATGCATGGGTAGAGAACTAGGACTGAATAAAAAATGAAGAAACACATGGTCTATTCCATCTGTGAGAGAGAGCAGCTGCCGTGAATACAGTACATATCTATGCGAGTTGGCGGTCAGTCTGAGTGCCATTAAAACACATGCCGCTCTCAACAACATGTGAAACATGCTTTCTGGAAAGATGGGTTTCATAGGAAAAAGACTGATCTATTCACTCAATCAATCAAGCAATCTGTAAATACATAAAGCTTATATTTAGAGCATTTCAAAGAATTCCAGTCTACTTTCCCCTAATAAGATATTACAAACACATTATACTAATAGCATCATTATTCATCAGCATGTTACACAAAAGAAAAAAATATTTGTCTTGAAGTCAATAAAGTGTACCATATATTTCTTGGAATCTCTAAAACACATCAGTTGGACAAGGATTATGCATCAGATTCATGATCAATAAAATATATCATCCAGAGCATTCCAGAGAATTCCAGTTATCTGATGGAATTCCAGTGAATTTGCATGGCAAGGAAACACTCTCCATTTTCTCAACTGATTACTTTGTAAGATAATGTAAGATAATTGTAATTTCATGGCATTCATCTAAATGTGACTGTGCCAAAACCATTCATAGACACCACCACCGGTGCTTATGGGCTATTTATATGCATTATTATGTCTCAAATCCATTTCTAGTGATCACTAATGGTCATTTATTATGCGTCACATGAGGAGGCAGTCATTCACTTTAGTGTAAAAAAAAAAAAAAAAAAAAAAAAAAAAAAAAAAAAAAAAAAAAAAAAAGGTCACTTTGGTAAAATGTTACACAAAATCACAAATGGAGTACTAAGGCTCTGATGAGGTCAGATTTATCCTCTTAGGTGTCTTTTTGCATGCTGTATGGCATTGCTACAGTAACAAAGCACTCAGTAGCTTGAGATATTTGCCCTGTAGGAATGAAAATAAAACCCTGAGTACTACAGAATCTGTCACTATAAATTATGCCAAACCAATCAAAGATAGTTTTCAAAGAAACAAAAAACAACCAACTGCTAACATTATTCTTTTAAACATTATGCAAGTATTGGCAGATTCACATTTCATGTAGTGAGCAGCACTTTTGAAATGCTACGGTATATATTTCATTGCAGTCTGGGGACATCACATCTCATGAGACTTTATCTAGTGAGAAGTGTGATATTGACCTCAGTTCTGGTGCTTTCATAGACCAGCCCTGTTAAGCATACTGTGGCTTTAACGCTCTAGCTTAGGGGACACGTTTGCATGGAAACCATCTTAATTGAATAAGTGTTTTCATGTGTCTGTTTGTTTTATGGCCAAATTCCTCTATGTTCAGCAAACGGCACCGCATTGCTGCGTTGATGAGCATCATAGACACAAACACAAATGCCAGCAGACTAAACAGCTTGTTTACTTTCTTCTCATAGGGCATTATCACCAAATTATAATGATAACACAACGACGACCATGCCGCCCTGCAACAAAACAGTCTGGATTTTGAAACTCTAATTAAATCTGTTGATTTAACAGACAAATAAACACATAATTGAGGATGTTGTGCACACATTCCCTATTTACTTTTTTACTACATATTCCTGGTCTTATTGTGTATTATTTAGCAGTATTATCTTATAAGTCTTTCTAAAGAAATATTCCTCTTTTAGTCAATAAAGTATTTCATATATTGCTTGGAATCTGTAAAACATACAGCTGGACAAGGATTATGCATCAATTTCATGATTAATTTATTGCTCTAGTTTTCTCTCAGCATTTTCCATCAGGTACACACATTCTAAAACTAGCTAATTCAAACCAGAACTTTCCCATCTAATTTAAAGACTGATTCCAGAGCCACCGCTGCACATGGAGGGAGAATTATGGGAAAGCTCATCTTTCCTGCACTCAACACTGAGGGTTAATGAAAATAACATGGCCTGTGGTCTGATTGATCCCAACTACCAACTAAAAATCACTGCTGGGAGAAAAAGTTCAGAGTCAAGACTACTGGTATCACGAGTGATGGGCGTATTTAGTTAAAGTCTGGTCCACTTTGCAGCTTATTCTGGTCAAGAATTGTTCACTTAGACAGAAGGAGACCATCTGAAAGACATTTAAATGAAATAGCTGATACCACAATAATACCCTAAAAATAACTGCTATTTGTCTATCCAACTATCCATTCATTTCTTACCACCAGGAATTGTTCATATGATTAAAGCCTCTTGGTGTGGTCTTGTGATGGCAAGCCAGGACTCAATGCATGACTCTACTATATGTGCCATATGAAGTACGGCTCAATGACTTCACTATGCAGACATATGGAAAGGATGCCGTATGCTGTTACTTCCAAAGCAATTACTTTAGACGGCCACACACAACTTTTGGCAATCATTCTGGTGCATGTCTATGAAAAATTACCATTTTATTTGAATGAAAACTAGAGGGATTTCTGTACTCACTCAACCATACGAATCTAATAAAAAGAAAGGTTTTGAAGACCAGAGAAGTAGAAAGACTGAGGGGATTAAAGCTCAAAAACTGATGCAGATAGTCTTAACAACTTTAATTATGCCTCTTAACAGGAGAGTGCTAGATACATACATACATACAGGTATATATTTTTGAAAGAATCCTCTTTTGCTCACCAAGGCTTCATTGATTTGATCAAAAATACAGCAAAAACAGTACAATTGTGATATATTATTAAAAGTTAAAATAACTGTTTTCTATTTGAATATTTTTTGAAAAAGTAATTTATTCCTGTGATGAAAGTTGAATTTTTAGCATCATTACTCCAGTCTTCAGTCTTCAAGAAACATTTCTTATTATTATCAATGCTGAAAACAGTTGTACTGCTTAATATTTTTGTGGAAAATACTTTTTAAAGATTTTTTTTTTTTTTTTTGATGAATAGAGAGCAGCATTTATTTAAAACAGACTAATGATGAAACGTCTCAATTTTATTCAAGATTACTCCAAAAGAACTGCAATACACATTATGGGAAGCATTAACAAGTCTGTTAATGTATTTCATGACTGTATTTCATGCTAAGTTCCTATCTTTAAATTGTGCGTGTCCTCAAATTTTGCACTACATTAAACATGTGCATTATCCTCCTTAACACTTCATCAAGATGTCATCATGTAAAGTGATTATGATGGTGTGTTTGTGCATCGTTAATAAGGCACAGCTTTAACTAAGGCCAAATGCTTACTGATGAAGGTACACATTGCTCAGCTCTATTGTCAGTGCTGATTATGCAAGTGAGTGCACTCTACAGTAAACACAGAAGGAAAAAGAGTGAAGGAATGAACAAGTAAAGATGTTTTGAAACTCTATCATAAAGGGAACGCTTGAGAACAAAGAAGTGAGAAGAAGCTTTGGGATTGAGCAGATGGTCGTTAAAACCTCCATTTCTCCCCCACAGCCTCCTTCTTTCTTACATGGTCTCTCTAAAAAGCTGTGAATGATTAAAAGAATAAAAAGGCAGCCGCAATGGAGCTCAAGAAAATCTGGTTCTAATAGAGGAGTTTCCTGCGATGGCAGGAAATAGCTGTCATTTCTGCAGGGTTCACTTTCTGCCTCCTCGTCGTAATTCATAAATGGTCAAATAAGGTGGCACGTGTCATATCCAAATAAATGCTCTTACCTCTTAGTTTATGGTATGCTCTCAACTCCATTTGGTCTTCAAGAGGAGCAACAACTAATCCATTATGTAAATGCAAGTGAAAAATTTTAAATTTGTCATGCATTTGGCATGCATTAGATAGACATATTTACTCACCGGCACAATTGTTGTATTTAAAAGCAAATCTCTGTTTCCTCTGCTCGCACATGTACAGATATTTAAATCCAAAGTGCTTTTAGATTAAGCAAAGATGGATTAAGCTGTCACTGTGGCAGTACCTTTTCAAAAGGTACATTTTTGAACCTTAGGCACTAATATTTACACTTTAGGTACTTATATGTATATTAAGGTAACCAATATGGACTGTTTGGGTACAAAGGTGTGCCTTTTGAAAAGGTACCACCCCAGTGACAGCTTCTGTACCTTTTTTTCTGAGAGTGTACAACATCACCATCACAGTCTAAACAAAGGTTTTAAAAAAGGAAATGTTAACTAATCGACTCAATAATTTGTTTTCCATGTGAATGCATTCAAACAGTATCAGTATCACAAAATAAAGCTCAAAATCAACAAGTCCATTGTGTGGAAATGTTTCCACACATCCTGTACTTGGAAAAAACTAGTGAACACTGTGCCAGTTATATGAAAAAGGTATGCAAACAAAACAAAAGGGATGGAAAAAGTGAAAGGGGAGATGAAGGAAAAGAAAGGCTGAAAAAACCTTTCTACACAGTAGTCCTGAAAAGTTTCTGAACATTTAAGCCTCACTTAAAAACTAAGAAAGATATGCACACTTTAAGCAAAATATTGGCTACCGTTCAAAAGTCCGGAATCTGATTTTTGAAGGAAATTAATACTTTAATTCAGTAAGGGTGCATTGAATTGATTAAATGTGACAGTAAAGACATTCCTATTCTGATTTCAATTTCAAATAATTGCTGTTCTTTTGAACTTTCTATTCATCAAAGAATGATTCTGAAACAAAATGTATCATGGTTTCCACAAAGACATTAGGCTGCACAACTGTTTTCAATATTGATAATAATAAGAAATGTTTTTTTGAGCAGCAAATCAGCATATTAGAATGATTTCTGAAAGATCATGTGACACTGAAGACTGGAGTAATGATGCTGAAAATTCAGCTTTGCATTACAGGATTACATTACATTTTAAAAAAAATATTAACATAGAAAAGAGATATTTAAAAATGTAATAATTTTTCACTGTATTTTTAATCAAATAATTGCACACTTGGTAAGCATAAGAGGCTTCTTTCAAAAACATAGAAAAATAGTTTGAACAGTGTATTACAAAAAGATGTTTGTTAAGATTTAAATGATAAAAAATGGGTATTCTGTTCAAAATGAATACAAAAAAAATATTGTCACTTCATTGAAGTTAGTGGAACATGTTGACAGTTATTGTGATGAACCACACCTGTGGTTCCGCTGCGAGGACACTCGTGTGAACCTGAGAATTATTCAAAGACATTAAGCAGAAATGATGAAGTTAGAAAAAAAGTTATTTTTGTCAAGTTCGATCTGTGTGGCTTTGGTTTCTAAATACCTTTCAGGGCCACTGAATGTTCTTGTAATCCAAACAGTGTGTGTGTGTTGAGTATTTTGAGAAAGGAGCAGTCTGGACACTCCATAAAATGGTCACATCGCACCAGCAACCTGAGCTTGTGTGTTTCAAAGCCCAGCTCAACGCCTGTCCCCTTGGGTGAGAATTACCCTCAACTCTGACCCTGCACATGTTGGCAGAAACAACACTCCCCCCACATGTGGGCGGCCGTGTCTGTGGTTTGCATTATGTCATCTATGAAGTCTGTCTGCACAAATCTTCGGCCATTCAGTTGTTTTTAGTCTCTAGCGGTCGTTATAAACCAATAAGCACACCAGCTCAAACTTAAACTCTCCAGATTTTGCATGCAATTCTTTTGAGGTTTGCTGCTTTCTGCACGTGTCTGTCTGAATGATCAGTTGTCTAAATCTAAACACATTCCCTTTGAAAGTGGAAGTCCCCTAAACTGAGCAAACACACCAACTAGGGTCTGCGGGGGTGAGTGTACAGTTACTATGTGGTTTAAGCCCCTGAGGAGGAAAATAAGTTCACTAAAGCCTGTAGTGGTCCAGATCCAGACGGAAGACAGATGCTGTAGCCTTTCACCCCAGCCATCACTCCCTACCCATCACCCCCGGCCCTCATAACACAACTCAACCACAGTGAAAATGACCTTTATTCAATGTACAAGAGTGATTATAGGGAACAAAATCATTTGACTGGTACATTTACTCTAAATTACATATTAGTCTTCCATAAGTGTCTAAAACCAGTTTTTTGAACAAATGAAGACCATACTGTAAGCACAGTGATACTGTATATAAAAAAAAAAAAAAAAAAAAAATATATATATATATATATATATATATATATATATATATATATATATATATATATATATATATATATATATATATATATATATATATATATTCTTCATGAAGCTGTAAATAAGACAAAGATTACTGGAGTATTTTTTACAAGAACGTCTTTCTAATTCAAAATTTTATGGTTAATTCATTGTAATTCTTTGTAATTAATTAATAGTTTTTACACCAATTTTTAAACCATTTTTTCAGTGTACACATGAAAACAAATTGTTATAACTCTATTGGTAATTACACATTAAAGTTTTTTATAGTTTTTATTTATTATTTATTATATAAAGTTATTTTATATATTTTTATTATCATTAGACAAATAATATTAACACTGTATTTTAATATAATATTTTAGTATTTTATTAGCTATATAATAGAATAATAAAAAAGTTTTTATAGTTTTTATTTATTATTTATTATATAAAGTTATTTTATATATTTTCAACATCACTAAACAAATAATAATAACAATAAAATCTAATATAATCAAAAAACTAAAAAATAAACTATATAATTATACATATACAAAAAAAAATAATATAAAAAAAAAAAAAAAATATTATGATTACTAATATTAATTAATAAAAATATTAATAATACAAATATAAATAAATTGAATGTCATTTTATAATTTTGCTACTTGACGCCATGCATTACAATGATTTTACTAGAGTTAATAGGTTTTAGCCAATGTCTTTTGCATTGTCTTTAATCATGGTAAAATTCCTGAAATGGAGTCACGGATTGCTATTTTAATAGATTTTGTTGTAAAAGAGCCAATAGAGACTTATAGTCAATATATATATATACATTCAACTATTATGATATATTGTATTTAGCAGCTAAGAGCTCCTCATGTTAAATCAAAATAAAACACACACACACTCTTTTTCTCTGCTCTTTATATATAAAAAATAGAAAAAAAAAACCTACAAAACAATCATATAAGATGATAATAAAAGAATAGTTTTGTCACTTACTGTAAATGTCGGGGCAGCACAAGGATGTGACGGGACAAAGTATTGGGTGGCCAGGTTTATATATGCGTTGCAGTAGGACCTGATTTTCTAGTGACCCTGGACAAGCTTATAGAGCTCCAAACACATCAGTACGGCGATCGCAGCTGTTGTTGTGGCGATTGCTGGAATAATGCGGACAGCAATTAACTTGCTCTGCAGATGAAAGAAAAGGATATTACTAACTTAATTATGCACTTATGTACACACTGTGCACTGTTTGTGAATTACAAATACATGTTTACTGGAACAATCAAGTCATGCAAAATATTTATGGTAAGTAGTACATGCAAAAAATAGCATCTGGAATGGAACTCTATGGTCTAGTACTGTATAATCAAAAAGTCTTTCCTCAGGGTGTACTGTATATGTACAGGAACTGAGGACACAAACCCCCGGAGGGGAATGTTGATCACTTTAGAGCTGTGCTTCACAAACAAAAGCACAGCAGAGTTGTCTGACAAAGACAAAAGTCATTTACTTTGTGGCGGTCGGCTGTTGGTCTATCGTAGTTCTCTGCCCTCAGGTTGGATGGTGCAACTATGTAGTCCATGTGGAAATTACTGTCATTATCCTGGAACACAAAAATTAAAAAGAAGATTTGGTAATGTACAAACAACTGCATTATTATCAGCACTTACACATAAGAGAGGTTTGCACAGAATGTTCTTCCATTCAGTCTTGGTTGTCTCGACACATGTATCAGACTCACATCATTGGCCAATGTGTTGTTTTTTTATGCATTAACTTTAAAACATAGTGTTGGTTATCCCTAAAACATTTTCAAATAGGGGAAAATAAAAAATAAACTCTAAAAGATACTCTTCAAGATTTATTTTCCAAAAACAAGTCTTAATATCATGAAATTTTGCTTCAAGCTAATTTACTTAATACTTATTTTTCTTAATATTTTTATTAATTTACTTTATTATTTTATATTATATATTAATTTAATATTTAAAAGTGTTTTAAGGATATTTAGATATTTTTGTTAAAAACTAAAATATCAATTAAAAAAAATATTTAATAATATATTTCTCTGCATCAGTAGAATAGTCTGAAACCAGTTGCATCATTTATTGTTGTCCTTTACTTCTTTTCAACTATGGAAAACACCTTTTGATTTGTCCACTAGCAAATATTCCCCTACCAACCATCTGTTCATTCATTACCACAGGGCAAAAGAGATGGAAAAAAGACCTGTTGTGTTCAAAGTGTGATGCTGATTGCTATCTTTAGTCTTGTATAAAAAACAAGAAGAATTTAAAAACAGGAACAAAATGTAGCCACAGATATGTTTGCACACTTTGGTACAACAGGTACTAGACAAAGATGTCATACCGTGTCATATTTCAACTTTGATAGCTTCCTATTTTATTCATATGTAATGTTCCAGTGACACTGCACATGATGTCACATAAAACAGACTGCAACTGCTCCAGATTTAACTAGTTTCAAATCATATACTTATAAACTTGATATTTTCAAAGATATGGCCATTAAAAACCAGATAGACCATTAAGCATAATCGTAGCTCAAGAACTTTGGTTTGATATTAGATATTTCAGGATACCCATGCTAGGAGGTTTTGTTTTGGCACTCTTCCTACGCCCCAGGCACCACAGCATTACAAAGACTGTCAAGTATTGGGTGTGTTGGGGGCAACTCTGGGGGTGTTTGAGCACAGTATATAATTTGGCAACCTGATGCCACCAGAATCCCCCAAACGCACATTCCACTGGAAAAAACAAAACAATACAAAACATCTGATCTGGCAAAGAATGTGTCATCGCTTAAAGTGCACACACACACACACTCACACACATAATACAAACAGTGGAGCCCAAAAGTCAGAGTGCACTAGAGAAATGTTTCATTTTTCTAATTTAATAGAAATCTTGCATTACAAATTATATTATCAGGTAAAAAAAAAAAAAAACATGAATTTATAACGTCATTTGAGATACTCCAACAAGCATCTTATGCCAGGGTTATTACAAACTTTAATAGCATATCCATGATACTAAAATACCACTCTTTTGAGTTTCAATGCAAGCAAAAAAAGAGTCACATGTTCAATGTCACTCATTTACTTACATTTGTGACCTAGAAATAGAGCAGAATCTGAAATCGGATTTCTTCTTCATTATAACTATTCTTGGTTTTAAAATGTTCAGAATCTTAAATCTTTGTTCATTTTCAGGTTTGAGTAAAAGAAAATCCCAGATTTTCTATGTGGTTTCAGACTGGAGGACCCTGCAGTACATTTATACACAGAAACCTTTGCCTAACTGTTGCTATATGAACATTCCCAAAAAGATACCAGAATGCTTTCATCTTCAGAGAAAACAAGACTAAAGATGGAAGCAACAAGAGAACGAGAAATGGAGAAACGATAGTCCAGGTCAGGTTGAAGGTTGAAAATCAAAGACAGATACATGCAGAGAAACATACAGACTGAGACTAATCCTCTTCGTAACAGAAAACACAACTGAGATGATGTTCTGAGACTGATGCCCATTCAGTCTCCATGTATGTGTGTGGAAGCCTATTTGTCATGCAGTCACGACAAACAACAAAGCAAACACTGACTAAACCAGAGTGCATCCAAAGTTTTTCATAAGACCCGTCATGAGGTTCTGTGAAGAAGACCTGTCTCAACAGAAAGGAAGACTGTTTTCTCTGGTCTGTAATGGATGGAGCTGGTTAAGGGTTGATAAAAACTGCAGTCGGGGTTGGATGTTTTAGGGCCAATTTTGTGGTTGAATGAGACCTCCTACCTGAAAGTGGACACCAATGTGTCTGACAGTCTCACTGCACATACCAAATGTGTGCATTTACTGGGGATGCCAAAGTTAACACTAACTTTTCAGAGTTAGATTTTATGTTTAAAACTGCTTAAGGAATAGTTCACACAAAAAATTAAATTTGTTCTCATCTCATTCTCATGTCATTCCAAACTCATTTTGTTTTCTTTAGTAAGTGTAAAGTCAAACAAAGATGTTTTGCAGAATATCTAAGCTGCTTTTTGTTCTATACAATGCATTTTAATGGGTGGTGAAATAACAAAAACAACATATATGTTCTTCTGCAGTGAATGCGTGAGTTTGAACAGCTGATAAAAACATCACAATAATCCACACCACTACAGTCCATCAATTAACAAATTGTGAAGCCAAAATCTGCATGTACTGTATGTAAAAAAAAAAAAAAAAAAAAAAAAAACCTGCATACATACTTTTCAACCTCTATTCATTATATTGCTTTCTCCAGTCATCTCGTCTGTGTCAGGAGAGAAATATGTACAGATTTTTATGTCACAAGAAGTTAATTGATGTTTTATAGTGTGGATTATTGTGATATTTTTTTTTATCAGCTGTTTGGACTCTCATTCTGACGGCACCCATTCACTGCAAAGGATCCATTGGTGAGCAAGTGATTTAATGTTAAATTTCTCCAAATCTGATACGATGAAGGAACAAACTCATCTACATCATGGATGGCCTGAGGGTAAATACATTTTGGGTCATTTTTGGGTCAACTATTCCTTTAATACAAATGATACAAAGAATAAGATATACTGTAGATTCATCGAGGCATCAATATGTATTGTGAAAATGCTATTCAAATAAAACTTGACTTGAAAAACACCCTACCTTCTCAAACTCCTGTGGGTGCATCCGTAAGAGAGGTGCAGTGATAGATATTTATATTAGCAGAGATATTATTGTTTAACATTCTTTACAGACTTAATTTTATTGCATATATTCATATTAAGCCCATAATTCCACCTTCTTCTTTTCTCTCTTCATCTTCCTCCATCTCCTGGTCAGTCACAGCTATCTTTATGCTAGAATTAGGGGTGAACTCTGGCACTTTTACTCCCTGCAGAAAGCTCTGAATATCAGAACGGTTTCTTGAGCCTGTAATCCCATAAATCCGCCCGTATAATTTGGCAGCTGCCATAATGAAGTCCATATGGGTGGTCTATAAAACAAAAGAAAACAGTAACAATCTTAATTCAAAATAGTTTATTGCAGCTGGCAGATCTAAGGCGAAACTGCGCATTTGTGTTTGATTTTGAGCTGAAGGGTGGAAAAACTTGCCATGGCTCACATACACATATGCAGAGAAAACAGAAGTGCAGTGGTTAACAGGAAATGACGAGGGGAAAGTGTGTAGCGCGTTCAAAAAACAGCACTTCCCAAACTGGGTTTACCTTTGAAACCACAGAATTCAAACAACTGTTATGAGTTAAAAGAAATTCCTTTAGGGGAACACAAATCTAGAATCAAGACAATGGAAACAATGGGCCATAAAATAGAATAATGGTTATAGAATGGAATCATTTGCATATCTAGAGATGCCTAATAAAATATTTTGGAGTTTTTATTTTTTTCAGTTTATACTTGTATCTGAAAGGGTTTCTGTGAAAAGCATGACTTGTTTGCTAATGTGGCTCTGTGTGAGAGAAGTCGGGGGTTTAAGACCTTGCTTTGTTAATCACAGGTGATCACTGATATCAGATACTATCTTACTCACAACAGAAGAGAAACTGTGAGTCATCTAAACTTAGACAATGCTGTCTGCAGGGGATGATGGGAGATCCTAAGGGCTGTGTGTGGGGATTTACTCAATAAAACTTACATTGTTGGAGTCAAAGGTCAAAGGATGTGGACATCTCATTGCGCCCATCCAGAACGGAAGTCCAGAGCTTGTTACCTAATGAGGACCAAAGTGGGAAGAAAAGAAGAAAAAAAAAGTGTATAATTTTATTAATTTTTTTTACATTTTTAAAAAAATGTTTAGATAAATGATTCATAATATACAGTATGTCTATGTAGGATGAATTAATGTTATTACATTTACACTTTTAATATTTTTTTATAATTTTTATTTATTTTATTTATCATTAGATGTTTGTCCTTTTTTATTTAAAATGTTTTTATAAACATTGCTTTAAAATTCCTAAAGATGCTATATAGTTCTATTGTTGTTTTATTTATTACATGTGTATGTAGGCTCGATTAATTACATTTTAAATATTATTATATACACTTTTTATATTATTTTTGTTTTAGTTATAACATTTATACATTTTATACATTATCATATAATAAAATATGATTATTTTATTTACTGATTTAATTTTTTATCATTATTATTATGTGTTTGTGTTGTTTATTTTAATATAAAAAAATACTGTTAAAGATGCTATAGAGTCAGCTCCAGTAAGCAAGAGTGAATGCCGTCTCCATGTGTTGTGGGCCAAATGGAATCCCTGCAGACACTTGTCACATGCTGATGTGAAGTGGATGTTATTGGTCACAATAAAGCCTGTGTCTGCAAACCTTTTGCTCAGACAGACAGAATAATGAGTTTATCATATGTGTGTTCAATGCAGTAGGTGTTTTAACAAAAAACAGACAGTGCTGTTCAAAAGAGCGCAGACAAACCAAAAGACCAGTAACAATAACACAAAGCTTATTCCACTGGTTTAAAATAATTAATTGTGTATGTTGAGCTTTACAACTGTCTTTCTGCAGTCCAGGAAAGACTCCAACTGATAATGAGAAACTGTCAAGCTCAACCAAACCTCAGGAGAACTTCATGATTTATTCTTTTTCAGTATATTCATGCAAAATGAATCATGCACAAACCCTCAAACTTAACCGTGGTCTGCATTCCCATTTCACATCTGTGACTTCTGGTTTTGCAACTGTTATATCTGGACACGCGAGATAAAGGACGTTTTAGAGTTTCAAAACTCTTCTTGTCCATCACCCCTCCTCTGGAAGCATGTTTATCTCAGTGTGCAGGCACTTATGCTATGGATTAGACCTCTCTCCACATCCATATTGTTACATAACCACAGACTACCAGAAAAAATGAACAATTGTATTTTTACACTGTCAATAAGACTAAATTAGAATCTAATATTTAGAAAGAAAATGTTGCAATATGCTGCCATTCTCATGATGAAGACTTTTGTTATTATAATTTATAAACTTCAGAAAATTAATGGCCAGTTATTGAATAACAAGATGCCTGTTATTGTGACTTTATCAAGCCATTTAAACCTCTACTGACCTCTCACTACACATGGTTTAAGGCCCACCGTTATTATAGACAACAGTGCCACCTGCTGGTGCAAAATGACTTAGTCAACCCAAAAATAATGCATGATTTGACAAATTATTAAAAGACTAGTAGGTCTATAACTAATCATTTAGCAGGTCCTTTTATTATCCAAAGCATTTTATTGTACAGTTTTTGGGTGAATCTCATGAAACCTGTCAAAACATATATGGGTCTAATTTCATCCCAAGCTAAAAAAATAAATAAATAAGAATAATAATTTGCTTACAGACCATTAGGAATGACACTTTTTTTTAAAATAGTTAATCACATTTCACCCCCTTATTGTCATAAAAATCTAATTTATATATATATATATATATATATATATATATATATATATATATATATATATATATATATATATATATATATATATATATATATATATATATATATATATATATATATTTCTTTTTTCAGATTGTCTGGTAATTATAATTTTAGGCGAATAAAATTGCTCAATTATTATAAAAAATAATGTCACAATGGAAAAATCACACTAGTTCTTAAAATAGGTTTTATACATATTTTTTTTTTTTGATTTTGGGATATGATCTAGACATGCTTTCAGGAAATTTACCCTATTACAGTGATAATTCCAGGTTTGAACCAGAAACCTTCTGGCTACTAGCCATATGCTTTAGCCAAGTATAAATGTGTGTACACTGGTCTCTGTGTTACCTGGTCAGGGGGAAAGCAGTGCAGCAGTTGTCTAATGTAATTGTGGTAGAGTGTTTCCCACTGTCTGTGGGTCCGGCTGACACAGTCAGCCCAGTTCTGAGGCCATTCTTCACCCAGACTCCTATAGACGCCCTCCAGTATTTCCACAGCCTCCACATCCCCATGGGCAACTGTGCAATCAACAAATGTTGGGTCAATGCAGAGATAGAGAAAAGAGGTAGCGCTATCAGTATGAGTAGTTTTCATTATTTTAACTTTTTTTAACATCAGTTGTTTAGGCTAAGCTTCATATGGCACTAAAAACATGCCTATTATCATTAAACTAAACTAAAACAGTTAAAAACACTTCCAGTTTTTAACCAAGGAAAGCTGTTGAGTTGGGTGGGGTCCTTCCTTCCCTGAACTCACAGGCTGCAATTTGCTGACAGCCAAGAGGAAGTAGTTGAGATTGAGGCAGTTAAGCTGCTGCCTTCCCTTTGCGGTATCTGCCTACAGCACACAGCACCTCAACTTCCTGCACACTCGCCTCTCTATAAACATCCTTCATTTCAGATGGAAAAGAGATCTGACAACAGTTGACACTTGTGGCAGGAAGCCAGGGGGCAGCCTGGGGTTGCACTAGTAATGAATAGCTGAGCCTGGACATGAGCATGTATACTTGAAGGAGTATGATATTTAATGATATCTGCATCTGCTGATAACTGTAGAGCCTCTTCACCCTATATATCTTCCACACATTTGCTCTTCTAGACTATTAACTAGTTAAACTGAATTCATCTGTACCTGAGAAAGTTGTTCACATTCTCTGCTGTTTGTTTGAAAAGCCCTTCAAACTGGTCTCTGGCCCACTGAAAATGACAAACAATTGATTTGTGATTCGCATACAATCATAGCTTCCATGTATGGTAAAAATGCAACTGCTGCATTTAAATGATCACTTTGTGTATTTGCAAATATTTAATAAATGTATGTAAAAATAAAATTCTGTTTATTTATTATTATACTGCATTTAAAGTGGCAGATGTCAAAAATGCAGAGCGCACTTACAATGAAGAGAATGTTATAGTTCTTTGGTGTGTACGCTAATATACAGCAGCTATTGTTCCAGCTTTATAGTTATCATTCTTGGTGTGAATGAGCCTTTAATCGACATTTGGTGTAATACAGCACAGTTTAACTCCTAAAAAGCTCTCGTCAACATGAAAGTGTTTGTGATCACACATGAGAGAAATGGTAATAGATGTTTGAGCGGCTACTGAATTGCTGAACATGTAAATCTCGCAAGCAGATAAATATTCAATCAAATAAATTTCCCATCAGTACAAGTGCCTTCTGACCTGTAACGTATGCTCTATACGGTGAGGGAAGTTCTTAAGTGTGCAGATAGGAATGGCTTTCTGCCCTCCTGATGTGGAGGGTCAGTATGATTCAGTCAGATGTGGTACTACTACCAAAGTGTGGCATTTACTACCCAGAGTTCATCCCTCGTGCATATGCTTTTTGTTTTCACACACAGCATTGGTCGAGATAGACTCCTAATGTATAAGGAAAATAAAATGTTGATGTAAACTTGGTTGGTAAACACTGTTGGTACATCATAAAACTGAGCAGACTCATCACTCACGCGCATCCACATTATCCAGCGGAGCTGCCACACCATCAAGGTTATTGTAAAATGAACGTGTGTAAACCTCCTCTGTCTCTGCACACACACGGTTCTGGTGAGCGGTGATGTTCATGTAAGGGCTCATCTCTTTAACAGCCTCTAAGAAACACAGAAAGAATAAATATAAATGCATTACAGTGATTTTATCACAGTTAAGGGGTTAAGTTAGGCACAATGTGATACAGATGTGGCTCATTCAATCAGATTTCATATTCTCTTGAAGACAAGTCATCGATCTTACTGAATAAATTTTTGAAGTGTAAATCAATTGTATAGGTGTTCTTTGCTGTTGTTTGGTGCCAACTCGTCTTACCCCAATGTCCTTAGAGTGGAACAGAAACTGTCGATTCAGATTCGATCGCTCAATAGAGTCCATGTCAGTCACTGTAATGTTGCCACCCTCTCACGCACCCAGACCAATCAGAGTGAAGTTCTTCAGCAGCTCACAACCAATTGCTCCAGCTCCGACCTGATCATAGACAAACACATTCTGATGAGAACTGAGAGTGAGACATGACTGAAGTAAAATTTTGGATGTTATGTTCTTTATAGCATATATACACTACTCTACTGTTCAAAGTCTTTTATGCTTAAACAGTAATATTTTCAAAAAGTGTTAGAATTTAGCACTTTTGAAATACTGTACATATCACTGATAAAAAAAAAAGAATTCATTTTAAAAATATATATATATATATATATATATATATATAAAACTGCCACTTTTGATCAATTTAATAAATCCTTGCTTAAACTTAATTAGCATAAAACTTATATGAACAAACTGTGTGTTAAAATGAAAATAAAATTACATGTTTTAGCAACATTCAAAGTCACCAAAGTACACACCAGAAAAATCACCCCCAAAAATCTGAATTATTCGGTTGATTCACATGGGAAACTCTGACTGGCATATCCTTAGTGCTCAACAGGAAATGTCACTCGGCACATAAAATATTTCCTGTGCATTCGACACCACTGACTCACTGATGTGCTCACTATAACAGATCAACGATAAGTAGCTGAGAGTCATTTAACAGGGTTCACCGAAACATAAATCAGCATAATGTCCTCCCCTGCTGGTGAAACAGAAGAAATACACTCACCAGAAAATAGTTCTGTTTCTTCAGTTTGTCTTGAAAAGCAGATCCAAACACAGAAATCTGCCCATCCCATGTGACGCATTGCATCATGGTCAATCACGTACCTGTAGTGAGAATAAAGGTACATTCCTCTACCCACTGATTTAATATTTAAAACATTAGAACGGTGAATGCTAAATTTTAAATAGACCTATTATGTGTGACAGAATAAATACAACTTTTGATCAAAAATAAAACAAGCATACATTTAATTTAACAAATGCTACCATGATGTATTCTTTTCACTTTGCATATTTAAATAACATATGAAATAGTTTCACAGTAAACAGTAAGCTACTGAGAATTAGGGAACAAGTAATTAAAAAAAAACAAAACATAATGTTCTTAAGCATAGTCATCATTTATTGTATTTGATAAACTAATTCTAATCCAGTTCTGATAAACAAAATAGTATGAAAATAATTTCAACTACACATAAAACAAGCCCAGTCACTTTGGCTTTGGTTTTTCTGTGAAAAATACCAGGAAGAGACCAGGCAATGTGAGGCATAACTATTCGTACAGGACTGATGAAATACATAACTGGAATTCCTCAAACTAAGTAACCCGACCACAAAAAGATGATTTACATTTACATTAAAACATGAAACAACAAAATGAAAAATGAATGAAAGTGCATGTACAAAAATACAAACATCACGTCTGCTTTTAAATATTTTGTTTACTATGCTTCCATGCTTCAGTGAACAAATTCTGTTTTTTTTTTCCTTTTTGTTTATTTGTTTTAACAAACCGAGGAACCAGCAAACGTGTGAAATATGTACTTAGTTTTAACATCTAACAATTGTAATAAGTAAAACAAATTTTCAGTTAAAATGATTGCATACAGTTTCAATAGCACTTAATGTAAATAAAGTAAAAATGATTACTAAAAATGAAAATCTGATTATTCAGGTACTTTAAACTCTTGTGCAGCAGTTACTGCTAGCAATAAAATTTCCAAATATATTTGGAAATTTCATATATATATATATATATATATATATATATATATATATATATATATATATATATATATATATATATATTAGAGATAGAGAGTAGAGTACAAAATAGAGATAGAGAATACGGTAGAGGTTAACCAAGATGCAGATAGCCTCAGGAGAGTTAATAAGAATATTTTACAGTAAACTTACAGTTGTCGAGAATATAACCCCTAGTCAATATCAGCATGCCCTTTCCATATTCATGTAGTAGGCTACTATAGTATTTACATGTTACATTCTGAAAAAATAAAAAAATAAAAAATAAAAATAAAACTGTACTATTACTATGTGCATGTCCAACTTGTTAGTACCACTGTGCTGTTTTGCAGTGGTGGGTCTTTTAAATACACCTGTCTAAAAGCTGGGTGTAAACAATGCAGGAACTGAGAGTTTTCAAGGATACTGCACATTAGCGAACAACAAGTGACCAATTACGAATTTATAAATATGCCAATTTTATAATTAGCTGTAATGCCTAGGCAATTTTCAGTAGCATTAAGCTTTCAGCAGAGTTTAGCGTTTGGTCCCTCGGTCAAAACAGAAAGTGATCTGATTCAGAGGAAAGGGTTGCACTTTCGTTTCTGTTATTGTAACTTTCAACTATAATGAGTGATTAAAAAGCCAAATATTTATTTGTTGTTGTATGTTCGAAAGCTTCTGTCACCGGACGCTGAGATTCCTCAGGTGAGCTCAACAAACTGTAGGTGTGCACGAGGAAAACTATACAGAAAAACCACAAGATGGCGCTGCAAACCCACGGAAATAACTGAGTAAGTTACTGTAAGTTACTGTAGTCTGGAAGTAGAAGTCTCACTGGAGTTTCAGTCACTTTTAACTTGCTCAACTAATAAAGTTACAGTCTTGCATATTTTACTGAACGAAACAATATCCATTTGATTTATGCATGCATATATTGTGTAATTAATAATATTTTAAAACAACACCTTGTTCTATGCTTTAAATTAATTGCTATTCTCATATGACAAAATAATAACAAATCAGAGTGTGCATAACTGTTGGGCATCATACAGAGTGTTTATTTTCTTGTTCATTTTTTCAAGAAAAAAAAACTCAAACATAAATACATGGATGAACTGATTAAGTCAAAAAATAATCAAGTAATCTTTGGTATTAAAAATAACTGTAAAATAACCACAAAGAATAAGAATTTACAGTGCGATTTATTTTATCAAAAAATAATAATTGTAATACAGTTCTATCATCAACATTAATAAGCAGTTTTCCCAAACTGTTAATTTTAACTGATAAAGCAATAGAGGTTGTTCAAAATAAAGACAAAATTTGTGGGTTCTTCCCATAGTTAATGTGATTATTAACACCTTTGTGAACTTGAGCTGAACAGATTTCATACATCCACTAAAATTAAAAATCACTAAAACACCCGCTGATTAAAAAAGTTAAGTTTTTTCTGAGTAAAGTTCATTCATCATTTGTTTGTACTGTATTTGCGTTCAGTGATTCTAATTCAGTGACATTCATACACACGAGAGCTTCTGCTCTCACTGATGTTCTCAAATCTCAAATAAAACAAACGTCATAATTAAAGAAACACAAATCAATTTCTCATCAAATTATTTCTTAAGAAATTTTAGCCAAATAAAATTCACAGTTATGATGGTACTATCTTTACAATAACAATATTGCAAGTAAAGTATTCCTTCATTTGTTTCACAAACTTCTGGTCTCTGACCCCATATATCAAAGGACTTAGTAATCTTGGCAAAATATTAGTAAACAGATAAATGCAGAAAGTGATCTTAGTTTGGTGAAGACGAAAAAAAGGAGTAGTAATCATAAACATAAAAGGAGTGATATAGGAAAGCATACAAAGAAGTAACTGGACACCATGCAACAATATTGTACTCCGAGCCTTATTTGCTGAACCCTTTGAATCAGCCTTTCTGGCAGTGAACAGGACTCTGCAATAAGTATAAATGAGAATTATCCACACCAATGACATACAGATGACTTGTGAAGCAATGGTGTTGTACTGGTGGCTTTTGGAAGGGAACAAATAATTTGGGTAGCAAGGTATAAATGATCTGAAGAAAGATACGGGTTGAGTTAAAAGTGAAATAATGACATCTGTTATAGAACGTATGGCCCCTATAACCCACAGCAAACATATAAAGATGTGGGTTCTTCGTGGTGTGCAAATCTGAGAGTGATGCAGTGGTTTACAGATAGCAATGAAACGCTCTATTGCCATACCAGCCAGATTCAGTGGAGTGATCATAAAAGTGGTCGTACCAAGAAAAACTAATACACAACACAATGATGCATTTACAAGTGGTGAAACATAGGTCAACACATATAAAGTCACTGATATGCATATCATGAGCATGTCATTGAATACCAGGTGAATGTATAAAATGTATCTGGAGTCTCTTGAAAACATTGGATTGGAGAAGAAAGTCACCATTAGCATTCCGTTAATGAAATTAATGATAAGACCAAGAGAAACAATCACAATGTTTTTGGCAAAAGCTTCTTCATAACTATCCACAATCAAGTTCGTCGAGTTCATTTCCCAATTCTTTACAAGCAAGGATCTGGAAGAGAAAGAAAGAAAAGAAATCACCTACTATACTGCAGTCTCAGCCTATTTGAGAAGTTGTATAGACAGACTTACCTTGGAGCAGAAGAACCATTTCTGGAAAGTGGTCTGAAGCTCACATGAATTTTAATCATTATTACGTGCTCATGTGTTATTTATGGTTTTTGGAAAGGGCAGGGATCATGAATATTAAATATGATGGTCAATGCACGGGTCACATTACAGTGGAATAATTTCAATGCAAATGCAATTATTGCAAATGCAATTATTGGTGATTCTGAATGGTGTGGTAGCCTACTCACAATCGTTCTGTAGATGAAAGCACTGGAGTAATGTAAATGAATTAAACTTGTCATTCATACGCACAGTAACTAGAATTTAAATCTTGATGAACAGGGTTGAGAAAATGCTTGAGTCAATGCAATACACTAGGTGTTGTGCGCAAACAATGGCTCTGTCCGAAAGCATAGCTTGATGCCTCAATGTCTTCTCAGGCAATGTCTTTGCAGGCAGCATATGCACATGAAGGTACCCTATTTCAGACAGATTTCTGAAACTGCATAACAGTTTAATGATCTACAACAAAATAGAGAGAGAGCTCAAGTCACAGGCGAACACCGTTCCTTCATGAACAGTTTAAAGCACAAAGAGAAGTTATATTGGCTGTGTCCAAAAACTGAATAATGCTATATAGGAAGCCATCAAGGCACATTCAAATCCAATGTTAGCTTCACTTCCTGGCTCCTGTGATGCCTTCATTTAATTCACAAGAATCAAGCTGTGTAATTCAAGTTTTCTGAAAAGGCACAATCACTTTATGGTGAACTGATTTAATTTAGGCTTTATTCACATTTAAACACTGATCAACACACATACATACAGCAAATCAAATACAGTGAACAGAAGCTCAAACATGCTGGATTAAATAGCTTGATTTATGTTGATTTTCTTTTTGCTGGATTCTTGTGGATTAATTTTGTTGGAACAGACATTTAATGGAGGGACCGAAATCTCTCAGATTTCATTAAAAATGTTCAAAATGTAAAACTGTCTGTATTTGTATTTCAAAGTTACTTAAAGGTCTTATAGATTTGGAACTACATTAGAGAGAGTATCCCTTTAAGAGAACCAAACTGAAAGTGAAAATATGATTTTTGTCCTGTGTCACCTTGCTGATATGAGCAATCAAGGCTGATGCTGGAGACACTACATTTGTGTCTCAATGTGACCTCAAATGATCCGCCAAAGTCACAGAACAGCTGCCTGCGAACCAAACACAGAAAGCAGAATCTTGATTCAGCACTGTTTTAACCATTTTCAGATATTTTCTGATTCATGGGATGCAGCCTACCCACAAAGCCCTCTGGTGTCAGCCACAATAAACTTTATATTGCTCAAATGACAAAATGCTCCCACGCGTAGCTTATTCACTGAAGGTGAATAAGTGAGCACCACGACCTATTGTGATAAACACATTTAATATGACAAAGCAGGAAAAAATGGTTAAAACTAAAAACTTTTTTTGCATATGCATATGAGACCAGCATCAGTACTCACCTGGAACTTGCTGAGGAAGTCCTCATTGAGTTTGTTAGCCCAGACAGACACGCTCAGACTAGCGAGCTGCTTCTCAGAGCACAAGGCCCTGTTCTGACCCAGATCAGCTTCCTTTAGGTAAAACTACAGAGAGAATTCATGTAAATAAGTGATTATATAAATAACTGTTTGTAAAAGACCCATCAAAAACACCTGAATAAACCATTTACATTTTCACAAATTAAAAGGATGATCCACCTAAAAAGTAACATTATGTCATCATTTACTAACTGTCATGACTTTCCACACCAGCATGACTTGTTTCTTTCATGGAACACAAAAGGGGAGCAGCTTTTTTCATGCAATGAAAGTAAATTATTTCTACTTTAGCTCTAAAAACTAATTTGAAGTTGCATTTAATTCAAAACATTCAAATGTACCACATTGTAATTGCCCTCGCAAGTCTAAATGCACAGATGTATAAATCAACGTTCAAAACAGCAGCTCGGAGCTTCTTCAAAACATCATCTTATGTGGTTAATAAATGCTGACAGAATATTCATTTAGGTGAACTATTCTTTTAATTGCATTAACAGGACGTATTACCTTAGAAGACAGATCTCTCCACTCCACCACACCCTCATCCTGAATGGTGACCGATCGAACTCCAGCCAGGATCACGTTTTTGGCAATCTCCATGCCAAGACCTCGCATTCCAGCAATGAGGACATCAGCCCTTCCCATGTGACGCATTGCATCATGGTCAATCATGTACCTGTAGTGAGAAAAAAGGTACATTCCTCTACCCACTGATTTAATATTTAAAACATTAAAACGTGAATGCTAAATTTTAATTAGACCTACTTTGTGTGACAGAATAAATAAAACTTTTGATCAAAAATAAAACAAGCATACATTTAATTTAACAAATGCTACCATGATGTATTCTTTGCACTTTGCATATTTAATTACATTTACATTTAGTCATTTTGCAGACGCTTTTATCCAAAATGACTTACAATTGGTGGAAAACATAAAGCGATTCTTCTTAAAGAGGCAAACAGACATAGGAAGTGCTTGTAATACCAAGTTTTAGACATTGTTCAAATAAGTACAAGCTAGAAAGAGAAGGAATAAATAAAGAGAAAGACAATTTTTTTTTCTTTTTTTTTAATGATGATGATGAAATCAAGTAGATTTGGAAGAGATGAGTTTTCAGCTGTCGTTTGAAAATTGTCAGGGATTCAGCATCCCGGATAGGGGTGGGAAGATCATTCCACCAGCCAGGAATGGTGAACGAGAATGTTCTGGAAAGTGATTTTGAGCCTCTCTGTGATGGTACCACGAGGCATCGCTCACTAGCGGATCTCAGACTTCTGGAGGGGATGTAGATTTGTAGTAGTGAGTGGAAGGAGGCGGGTGCTGAGCCTGTGCTGTTCTATGCATCATTGTCTTGAACTTGATGCGAGCCGCAATCGGTAGCAGTGCAAGGAGATAAAGAGAGGTGTAACATGGGCTCTTTTGGGCTTGTTGAAGACCAGTCGTGACACTACATTTGGAATCATTTGTAGAGGTTTGATTGTGCTTGATGGAAGTCCAGCCAAAAGAGAATTGCAGTATTCCAGCCAAAAATGACAAGGGCCTGGACAAGAAGTTGTGCCGCATGCTCCGTTAGAAAGGGCTTGATCTTTCTAATGTTGTGCAATGCAAACCTGCAAGATCGAGCAGTCTTTGCAATGTGGTCTTTGAAGGTCAGCTGGTCATCAAAGGTTACACCAAGATTTCTGACTGAAGTTGATGGGGTAATTGTAGAAGAACCTAGCTGGATGGAGAAATCATACTTTAGAGTTGGAGTGGCAGGGAAGACAAGAAGCTCAGTCTTTGCCAGGTTGAGCTGTAGGTGATATCCTTTCATCTATGCCGAGATGTCCGCCAGGCAGCCTGAGATCCGTGCAGCTACTGTTGGATCATCTGGTTGAAATGAAAGATAGAGCTGTGTATCATCAGCATAGCAATGGTAGGAGAAGCCATGTGCCTGTATGATGGGACCAGGTGATGTCGTGTATATGGAGAAGAGGAGGGGTCCAAGAACTGATCCCTGAAGAACCCCATAGACAAGTTGATGTGCTTTGGATACCTCCCCTCCCCAAGCCACCCTGAAAGACCTACCGGTGATATAGGATTCAAACCAACGACGTGGAATCCCTGTGATGCCCAGTGATGAGAGGGCAGACAGGAGGATCTGATGATTGACAGTGTCAAAAGCAGCAGATAGATCCAGCAGAATAAGAACTGATGATTTGGAATCAGCTTTTGCAATCCACAGGGCTTCCGTGACTGACAGTAGCGCAGTATCAGTTGAATGGCCACTCCTGAAACCAGACTGGTTAGCATCCAGTTTGTTGTTCTGTGAGAGAAACAATGATATCTGGTTGAAAACAACTCTTTCAATTGTTTTCGCTATGAATGGAAGGAGAGAGACAGGTCCGTAGCTATCTGTAAGTGAAGTGTTTAATGTAGGTTTCTTGAGCAGTGGGGTTACCCGAGCCTGCTTGAATGCAGTGGGGAAGCTGCCTGTGAGCAGAGATGTGTTGATGTGTGTGAGTGCTGGTAAAAGTGTAGGAGAGATTGCTTGGAGGTGTGAGGGTCTAGAGGACATGTTGTAGGGTGGCTGGAGAGGAAAAGTTTTGATACTTCTGCCTCAGTAAGGGGACAGAAGGAGAAGATGAGGGTTTTAGTGGTGGGTGTGGTTGGTTTGAGGTCCTGTGTGTGTTGGGCTGAGAATTGACTACTGATTGTTCTGGTTTTGTCTGTGAAGAATGTGGCGAAATCATCAGCTGTTATAGAAGTGGTGGAGGGGGACAGAGGAGAGAATTAAATGTTTTGAAGAGATTACGTGTGTCTGGGGCGCTGTTGATCTTGTTGTGGAAGTATGAAGATTTGGCAGAATGGACTTCAGCAGAGAAAAATGAAAGCAAAGACCGATACGTCCTCAGGTCTGACGGATCTTTTGATTTGCACCATTTTCTCTCTGCTGCCCTGAGTTTGGTCCGAAGCTCACAAAGAACATCGGATAACCAGGGGTTAGAAGGGGCAGCCCGTGCTGGCCTGGAGGAGAGAGGACAAATGTCATCTAGACAAGAGGTTAAAGTAGAGCATAAAGTGTCAGTTGCTGCATTCACATCCAGAGATGAGAAATGGGTAGGTGAGGGAAGAGACGAGGTTACTAAGGAGGAAATATGGGAGGGGGAAATGGAGCCTAGGTTTCGTCTAAAAATAAATGGTATAGGGGTTGGTGGCACACAGGTAGCAAAATGTAGTTCAAATGTAATGAAGAAATGATCAGAGATATGTAAGGGTTTTACCAGAATGTTGTCTGCAATACAATTGTGTGTGTAAATTAAGTCAAATTGGTTGCCTGATTTGTGCGTGCTTGTAGTGGTAAGTCGTTTGAGATCAAATGAAGCAAGGAGTGAATGGAAGTCTGTAGCATAAGGCTTGTCCAGATGAATGCTGATGTCGCCAAAGACTAAAAGTGGACTGCCATCCTCCAGGAATGAGGACAGCAGCCCATCCAGCTCCTCTAGGAAGGTGGATAGAGTTTGCCCAGGAGAGCGGTAAATTACCACAACCTGGAGTTTTATAGGAGCTGTTACAGTGATCACATGAGATTCAAATTAGTTATAATTGCATAATTAACATATGAAATAGTTTCACAATAAACAGTAAGCTACTGCGAGTCAGGGAACAAGTAATTTTAAAAAATCATAATGTTCTTATCATAATGTTCATTCGGTGCAGCTCGAGCTGGAGGCCGTGGAGAAGCAGATTCGAGTCCTGGAGCAGAGGCAGGCCCAGCTGAGAGAGCGGAGAGCCGCACTGGAAACCTCCCGGGCTGACGCTCACAAGTCCAGGGTAAGTATGCAGTGCGCTACTAACAGTCCCACCACCTCCACCCCGTGTGTTTCTCTGCACAGGCCCGGTGCACCCAGGATGCGATCTGCCCAGATGTCCTTCACTCCGGCGCTGGGACACCATGGACCCTGGGTGCATCCGCAGCGGAGGACATGAGCCAGGCCCCGGGCGACGACTTCTCCCCCTCTGGTCTTCGAGATCTCCACACGGAACCGCTTCTCTCCCCTCCGCGAAACGGAACGCGACGCTGTGATCGTCGGAGACTCCATCGTCCGACACGTCCGTGCTACGTTAGCCAAAGGTAAAGTGCACACTCACTGTTTCCCTGGTGCTCGTGTTCTCGATGTTTTCTGCGCAGATACCCGCGATCCTGAAGGCCGACGAGAGCCCCAGAGCGGTCGTGCTTCACGCCGGGGTTAACGACACCATGCAGCGGCAGATGGAGACGCTGAAGAGGGACTTCAGGAGCCTGATCGAGACGGTTCGCAGCACGACGCCCGCGGCGACGATCATCGTGTCAGGACCACTGCCCACGTATCGACGAGCGAAAAACGAAAGGTTCAGTAGACTTTTTGCTCTAAATGAATGGTTATTGTCATGGTGTAAAGAACAGAAACTGCTCTTTGTTAATAATTGGAATCTTTTCTGGGAGCTTCCTAGGCTTTTTCGCGCTGATGGCCTGCACCCCAGCAGAGTCGGAGCGGATCTCCTCTCGGACAACATCTCCAGGACTCTTACTGTTATGATGGCTTTTGTTCTACCCGCTTAAATGTTAGAAGTACTTGCGCTGTCCAATCTATTAAGACTGTGTCTGTTCCCCGAATAATGAGGTCAAAATATAAATTTAATGTAGGATATAGAAAAAACACCAAAATCATTTAACCAAAAAAAAATAAAAAAAAATAACAAAAACAATTTACTAAAGTTTGGACTCATAAACATTAGATCACTCACACCCAAAGCAGTTATTGTAAATGAAATGATCACAGATAATAGTTTTGATGTACTCTGCTTGACTGAAACCTGGCTAAAACCAAATGATTATATTGGTCTAAATGAGTCTACTCCACCAAACTACTGTTATAAACATGACCCCCGTCAGACGTGGGGGAGGTGTTGCAACAATATATAGTGATATTCTCAATGTTACCCAGAAAACAGGATACAGGTTTAAATCATTTGAAATACTTATGCTTAATGTTACACTGTCAGATATGCAAAAGAAATCTATTGTATCTCTTTCTCTGGCTACTGTGTATAGACCACCAGGGCCATATACAGAATTCCTAAAAGAATTTGGAGATTTCCTCTCAGACCTGTTTGTTACCGCTGATAAAGCGCTAATTTTCGGAGATTTTAACATTCACGTTGATAATACAAATGATGCATTAGGACTTGCGTTTACTAACTTATTAAAACTGTTTTGGAGTAAAGCAAAATGTCACCGGGCCCACTCATCGTTTTAATCATATGCTAGATTTAATTATATCGCATGGAATCGATCTTACTGACATAGATATCGTACCTCAAAGTGATGATGTTACTGACCATTTCCTTATATCGTGCATTCTGCGTATTGATGATAATAACTATATAGCTTTGCGTTATCGTCCAGGCAGAACTATTGTTCCAGCCACCAAAGACAGATTCACAAATAACCTGCCTGATTTAGCTCAACTGCTCTGTGTACACATAAATACACACTAACTAGACAAAATGACTGGCAACATGGGCACTATCTTCTCTAATACATTAGAAGCTGTTGCCCCCATCAAATTGAAAAAGGTTAGAGAAAAACGTACTGTGCCATGGTACAACAGTAATACCCACGCTCTCAAGAAAGAAACTCGTAGTCTTGAGCGCAAATGGACAAAAACTAACTTGGAAGTTTTTAGAATTGCGTGGAAAAACAGTATGTCCAGCCATAGACAGGCTCTAAAACCTGCCAGGGCCAAGCATATCCACAAACTCATAGAAAACAACCAAAACAATCCAAGGTTTTTATTTAGCACAGTGGCTAGATTAACAAATAACCAGACGCCACCCGATCTAATTATTCCCTCACAGTTAAATAGTAATGACTTTATGAATTTCTTCACTGATAAAATAGATAACATCAGAAATACAATAACAAATGTAGATTCTACAGCGTCTAATACTTTAGTTTTATCCATCGCACCCAAAGATAAACTGCAGTCCTTTACAACTATAGGACAGGAAGAGCTAAATAAACTTATTACTAAAATTTGTGTATGCTCAATTGTGCTCCTACCTGCAAAAAAAATTATCTCTATGAAGAATTTCAGTCGGGTTTCAGGCCCCATCATAGCACAGAAACTGCACTTGTTAAAATTACAAATGACTTGCTTCTTGCATCAGACCAAGGCTGAATCTCATTGCTAGTTTTACTTGATCTTAGTGCTGCGTTTGACACCATAGATCACGACATACTCATAGATAGATTACAAAACTATACAGGTATCTAAGGGCAGGCTTTAAGATGGTTTAGATCCTACCTGTCCGATCGCTACCACTTTGTTTATTTAAATGGGGAGTCATCTCATTTATCACCAGTAAAATATGGAGTGCCACAAGGATCTGTCCTATGTCCTCTACTATTTTCAGTATACATGTTGCCCCTTGGTAATATCATTAGAAAATACGGGGATTAGTTTCCACTGTTATGCTGATGATACTCACACTATATATCTCAACAAGACCAGGTGAAACTGTCAAAATTATCTAAGCTAACAGAGTGTGTTAAAAATGTAAAAGATTGGATGACCAATAATTTTCTCCTATTAAATTCAGATAAGACAGAGATATTACTTATTGGACCAGAAAACATTACACAGAATCTCGTAGATTACAATTTGCGATTAGACGGATGTACTGTTACTTCCTCTACTGTCAAAAAATCTGGGTGTTATATTAGACAGTAACTTGTCTTTTGAAAATCATATTTCCCATGTTACAAAACAGCATTCTTCCATCTTAGAAACATTGCCAAGCTAGAAAACATGTTACCTGTTTCTGATGCAGAAAAGCTAGTTCATGCACTCATGACCTCTAGATTGGACTATTGTAATGCACTGCTAGGTGGTTGTCCTGCATCTTCAATAAACAAGCTACAGGTAGTCCAAAATGCAGTGGCTAGAGTCCTTACCAGGTCAAGAAAATATGATCATATTACCCCAGTTTTACAGTCTCTGCACTGGCTACCTATTAAGTTCCGTATCAGTTACAAAAGATTATTACTTACTTATAAGGCCCTTAATGGCTTAGCTCCTGCGTACCTATCTAGTGTTCTACCACGCTACAACCCATCACGCTCCCTAAGGTCACAAAACGCTGGACTTTTGATAGTACCTAGGATAGCAAAGACCACTAAAGGAGGTAGAGCTTTTTCGCATTTGGCTCCCAAACTCTGGAATAGCCTTCCTGATAATGTCCGGGGTTCAGACACACTTTCTCTGTTTAAATCTAGATTAAAACACACCTCTTTGGCCAAGCATTCAAATAATGCATCTCATAATTTTGGACTGCAGTTATATCTGATCAAATACGCATTATTATTCTTTAGCTTGGGTTAAACTAATTAATTTTACTTGGCTGGAACAGCAGCTACGCTAATTATGTCTCTATTTGTTTCTCTGTTTCGCCACGGGATTTACATCGTGGTAACTAGGATGCACATAAACTGACAGTCATCACTGATAAGCTACTACAAAATATTTTAAAAACTTAATTTTCTGTAAAGTTGCTTTGCAATGATTTGTATCGTAAAAAGCGCTATACAAATAAACTTGAATTGAATTGAATTGAATTGACAGTTCTATCATTAATATTAATAAGCAGATTTCCCAAACTGTTCATTTTAAAACTAGTTTGGCTCTAATTTAACTGATAAAGCAATAGAGGTTGTTCAAAATAAAGACAACATTTGTGGGTTCTTCCCATAGTTAATGTGATTAATAACAGGTTTGTGAACTTGAGGTGAACAGATTTCATACATCCACTAAAAATCACTAAAACACCCGCTGATTAAAAAAGTAAAGTTTTTTTCTGAGTAGAGTTCCTTCATCATTTGTTTGTACTGTATTTGCCACATTGTTCAGTGATTCTAATTCAGTGACATTCATACACACGAGAGCTTCTGCTCTCACTGATGTTCTCAAATCTCGAACAAAACAAACGTCATAATTAAAGAAACGCAAATCAATCAAATTATTTCTTAAGAAATTTTAGCCAAATAAAATTCACAGTTATGATGGTACTATCTTTACAATAACAATATTACAAGTAAAGTATTCCTTCATTTGTTTCACAAACTTCTGGTCTTGGACCCCATATATCAAAGGACTTAGTAATCTTGGCAAAATATTAGTAAACAGATAAACACAGAATATTATCTTAGTTTGGTGAAGACGGAAAAAAGGAGTAGTAATCATAAACATAAAATGAGTGATATAGGAAAGCATACAAAGAAGTAACTGGACACCATGCAACAATATTGTACTCCGAGCCTTATTTGCTGAACCCTTTGAATCAGCCTTTCTGGCAGTGAACAGGACTCTGCAATAAGTATAAATGAGAATTATCCACACCAATGACATACAGATGACTTGTGAAGCAGTGGTGTTGTACTGGTGGCTTTTGGAAGGGAACAAATAATTTGGGTAGCAAGGTATAAATGATCTGAAGAAAGATACAGGTTGGGTTAAAAGTGAAATAATGACATCTGTTATAGAACGTATGGCCCCTATAACCCACAGCAAACATATAAAGATGTGGGTTCTTCGTGGTGTGCAAATCTGAGAGTGATGCAGTGGTTTACAGATAGCAATGAAACGCTCTATTGCCATACCAGCCAGATTTAATGGAGTGATCATAAAAGTGGTCGTACCAAGAAAAACTAATACACAACACAATGATGCATTCACAAGTGGTGAAACATAGGTCAACACATTTAAAGTCACTGATATGCATATCATGAGAATGTCATTGAATACCAGGTGAATGTATAAAATGTATCTGGAGTCTCTTGAAAACATTGGATTAGAGAAGAAAGTCACCATTAGCATTCCGTTAATGAAGTTAATGATAAGACCAAGAGAAACAATCACAATGTTTTTGGCAAAAGCTTCTTCATAACTATCCACAATCCAGTCAGTCGAGTTCATTTCCCAATTCTTTAAAAGCAAGGATCTGGAAGAGAAAGAAAGAAAAGAAATCACCTACTATACTGCAGACTTAGCCTATTTGAGAAGTCGTATAGACAGACTAACCTTGGAGCAGAAGAACCATTTCTGGAAATTGGGCAGTCTGAACTTCACATGAATTTTAATCAGTTGAGTGCTATATTATGTGCTCATGTGTTATTTAAGGAAAGGGCAGGGAAAGGGCAGGGATCATGAATATTAAATATGATGGTCAATGCACTTGGGTCACATTACAGTGGAATAGTTTCAATGCGAATGCAATTATTGGTGATTCTGAATGGTGTGGTAGCCTACTTACAATCGTTCTGTAGATGAGAGCACTGGAGTAATGTGAATGAATTAAATGGCGAACACCGTTCCTTCATGAACAGTTTAAAGCACAAAGAGAAGTGATATTGGCTGTGTCCAAAAACTGAATAATGCTGTATAGCAAGGCATCAAGGCACATTCAAATCCAATGTTAGCTTCACTTCCGTGCGCCGTGCACCGTGCACCTCTTCGTTGAATCACTTTTAGTAGGTACTAACCACTGCATACTGGAAACATCCCACAAGACTTGGAGATGCTCTTACCCAGACATCAAGCTATTACTATTTGGCCCTTGTCAAAATCACTTTTGTGCTTCTAACACTGTTAAGTTAGTGCCTAATATATCCCACACCTTGACAGGTGCCTTCATATGATAACAAACAGAGTGAAAAAAAAAATACCACTATCAACAAGCGATCATGGGTAGGCGCTTAAGTTCATTGCTTCGGTCATGTGACAAATTAACAAAAGACTGGGGGAGGTTAATTAGTTATTTACGTTTTTATACTAATTTATCTTTGGTTGTAATCAGAGAAAATGATAAAATGTTGCATGTGTGGAAGTGTTGGCAGAAGTTGGCTATTTGGCAGATATGAGCTGTACAATATGAAAGACGCTTACATTTTGTAGGCCTAAACATTCAATTATTTTAAACCTCATCGCAAAATGCAAATTCTCTTTGGTGAAATTAAAAATAAGTACAATAAAACTAAACACTAAAACAATGAGAATATACAGTGCAATTTATTTAATTAAATAGAATCATAACACAGTACTATTATCAATATTAATAGGTAATTTTCTCTAATTGTTCATATCATAACTATAGTTTGGCTATAAAGATATTTGTAATTGAAATAATTAACTGAAAAAAGCCTACTGTTCAAAAAATAAGACACAAATACTTTTGTTGCAGTGAATCCATAATACATAATTTCTAGAGATAATATGATTAACAACATCTGTGTAAACTAGAGGGTAAATGATTTCTCACTTAAAATCCACTAAAAATCATCAAAACAAAAGCTCATTAAAAGAACATTGACAATGGATCAGTGAAGTTAGTTTTTAGTAAAGGTCATTCATAATTTCTGTAAATGCTGAAAAATCATAAATATCTAGGTTGAATTGTTTTCAGCCACTGTAGAGAGTTTCTGTTCTCACTAATGTTCTCAAATAAAACAAATATCATAATTAAACATAAAATTAATCAAATTCTAATTTTCCAATATTTTAAATAAATGTAGCAAAAAAAAAAAAAAAAAAAAATCATGAAAAAATCATAATTGTTGATGGCATTATCTTTACAATAATAACTTTACCATGTAAATTATTCCTTCATTTGTTTGAGAAACTTCTGGTCTCGGACCCCCATATATCAAAGGACTTAATAATCTTTGGCATAATATTCGTCATTAGATAATTAAAGAAAGTGATCTTTGTTCTGTCAACAGGAAAAAAAGGAATGACAAACAGATCCATAACAGGGGTGATATAGGAAAGCATACAAATGAAGTAACTGGACACCATGCAACAACATTGTACTCCGAGCCTTACTTTTGCTGAAAAGCCCTTTGAAACAGCCTTTCTGGCAGTGAACAGGACTCTGCAATAAGGTATAATGAGAATCATCCACACCAATGACATGCAGATGAATTTGTGAAGCAGTGATGCGATCCTTGTTCTTGTTTGATGGGAAACAACTAAATGTGTTAGCAAAGCACAGTAGACCTGAAGAGGGTGAGTGGACTTAACAGCTGAAAGATCAAAGACATTTTAATATAACTCCAGCTGGTCACTGGTCACTGCAAGGTGTACAACCAAGATTTCTGACTGAAGTTGATGGGATAACGTTGTAGACGAACCTAGCTTTGGATGGAGAAATTATACTTTAGTAGCTGGAGTTGGTGGCAGGGAAGACAAGAAGCTCAGTCCGTTTGGCCAGGGGTTGAGCAGTGTAGTGATATTCTTTGTCATCCATAGCCGTGAGAGGTCCCGGGACCCGGCAGGTCTAGAGTGCCATGCACTATTTTTTTGGAGGGAGAGAGGGGGTGTTTTTCGTTGGATCATCTGAGTTGAAAATGAAAAGATAGAGCTGTGTATCATCAGCATAGCAAAAATGTTTAGGAGAAGCCATGTTTCTATATAATAATGGGAAAACCATAGGTGATGTCGTGCATATTGATGAAGAGGAGGGGTCTCAAGCTGAACATCTGATCCCTGATGAACCCCGAGTGACAAAGTTGAATATGCGCTTGAGATACCTTCCCCTCCCCAAAGCCATACCCTGAAAGACCTACCAGTGACCAGGATTCACACGCGATCGAAAGCGGAATGCCATGGTGAATGCCCAGTGGATAGAGAGGGTGCAGAACAGTAGGATCTTGCTGATTGACAGTGGTTCAAAAGCAACATATAAATCCAGCAGAATAAGAACTGATATTTGGAATCAGCTCATTCAATCCGCAGAGGCTTCCTGTGGTGAGTAACCCCTTCCCTCCTGTCCTCACTGCCCACACCCTCAGTACCGCTCCGAGTGTGGGCTCACACCCGGGTTCCCTCCTGCATGGGAGGCGGACTGCACTAACAGGCAGGCTAAATGACTGCAGCCATACTAGCTCTGTCCGCTACGTGCTCTCTCTTGAGATCAAGGGGAGTGAGGTTTTTACCTCCAAAGCACCTACCGGCTGCGCCTCCATTACACGTGACTGACAGTATTTCAGTCCTCAGCTGAATGGCCCACTCCTGAGACCAGACTGTTATATCCCGTTATTGGTTTGAATCTGTTCTTTGCGAGAACAATGATATTGTGGTTAAAACAACTCTTTTAAAAAAGGTTTTCCCTATGATCGAAGGTAGAGAGACAGGCTGTCGCAACAAAAAAAAAAAAAAAAAAATCGAGGTAAAAAAAAAAAAAAAAAAAAAACTATCTGTTAAGTGAAGTGTGTAATGTAGGTTTCGTGGCGGTATTTTGGGTTTGAACCCGCGGCCTGCTGAATGCAGTGGTGGGAAGCGCCTGACAGAGCAGGAAGATGTGTTGATGGAATGTGTGTGAGTGCTGGTAAAAGTGCTAGGACAGAGAGTTGCTTGGGAGGATGTTGAGGGGCTGGGTCTAAGATGACGAATGTTGAAGGGTGGCTGGAGATGGGGAAAGTTTGTACTTCCTGCCTCAGTGGAAGGGAGGGACAGAAGGATAAGTTTTAGCGGTGGGTTGGGGTTGGATTTTTTTACTGCCTGCCATACATTTGTGCTAAAATCTAATATATTCACATTTTCTTAAAACTCACCCTTGTCTAGTTGATTCGATGGCTGTTTAACTTAAATTGCCTTAATTCCCTAAGATGACAAAATAATAAAACACAAAAGAGGTGTGGCAAATCAACTGTTGTTTGGCAATCCATACCAACAGTGTTTCTTTTTCTCGTAATTTTTTTCTTTCCTCAAGTTGTAAATAATAATAATAAAAATACTCAAACAGAAAATACAAGAAATTAAAACTGATTTTACGGTAAAAAAACTAATGGAAAATAAATCTTGGTATTGAAAATAACTGTAAACCATAAATAAATAAGAATTTACAGGGTGGAATTTTATTATTTTTTTTACTATTAAAAAAAATAATAACCTGGTAATACCAGTTCCTATCCATCAACATTAATAAGCATTTGAGTCTTCCCCAAAACTGGGTCTCATTTAAAACTAGTTTGGGCTCACTTAACCGCTTTTTTGTACACCGTCAATCAAGCCCCCAAAAGAGCGTTTGTTTGTTTTTCCAAATAAAGCCAAAATCCTTGGGGGTTTTCCTCCATAGTTTGTAATGTGATTTATTAACACCGTTTTGTGAACTGAGGTGAACAAGATTTCATACATCCACTAAAATAAAAAATAAAAAAATCCACCCGCCTTATTAAATATACCGAGTTATTTCTGAGTATGAGTTTCCTTCATCATTTGTTTGTACTGTATTTGCCACCTTTGTTCATTGATTCTAATATCAGTGACATTCATACACAACGAGAGCTTTCTGCTCGTCACTGATTGTTCCTCACATCTCCAATCACCACTGGTGGTTTTTGAAGGAGATTACCCCCTTCTAACTGTAATGTAAAGCGTTTTGAGTGCCCAGAAAAGTTGCGAAATAAATGAAGAATTATTATTATTATATTTATTATTATTAAAAACAAATGTCATAATTGAAAGAAACCCCAAATCAATCAAATTATTTCTTAAGAAATTTTTGGCCAAATATAACGTTATATGGTAACCTATCTTTAACAATAACAATATTCAGTAAAGTATCCTTCTTGTTTCACAACCTTCCTGGTCCTCTGACCCATATATCAGAGGCCTTAGTAATCTTGCAAAATATCTAGTAGACAGATAAACACAGAAATAGTCTAGTTTTTTGCGTGAACGACGAAAAAAAGGAGTAGTTAATCATAAACATAAAAGGAGGGATATAGGAACTCATACAAAGATTGTAACTGGACACATGCAACATATTGTACCTCGAGCCTTATTTGCTGAACCCTTTGAATCATCCTTTCTGGCGTTGAACAGGACTTCTTGCAATAAGTATAAATTGAGAATTTCCACACCATGCATACGATGACTTGGTGAAGCAGTGGTGTTGTACTGTGTCTTTTGTGGAAGGGAGACAAAATAATAATTTGGGTACAGGTAATAAAAAAAAAAATTTTGATCTGAAGAAGATACGGGTTGAGTTTAAAAGTGAAATAATGACATCTGTTATAGCTACTGTATAGCCCCATAATACCCTCAGCAAATCATATGAAAGCTGTGGGTTTTCTTTTCGTGGTGTGTCAAATCTGGAGAGTGATGCCGTGGTTTACAGATAGCAATGAAACGCCCCTTTTTCTATTGCCATACCACCAATTCATTGGAGTGATCATAAAAGTGGTGACAGCCTAGAAAAACGAATACACAACACAATGATGCATTTCCACGAAGGGTGAAACATAGGTTTCACACTATTTAAAGTCACGATAGCCCTATCATAGCATGTCATTGAATACCAGTGATGTATAAATGTATCTGGAGTCTCTTGAAAACATTGGATTGGAGAAGAAAGTCACCATTAGCTTCCATTAATGAAGTTAATGATAAAACGCACAAGCAGAAACAATCACAATGGTTTTTTGGCACAAAGCTTCTCATACCTATCCACAATTCCAGATCGTTGAGTTCATTTCCCAATTCTTACAGCAAGGTCTGGAAGAGAAGAAAGAAGAAATCACCTACGTTACTGCATCTTAGCCTATTTGAGAAATTTGTATAGACAAGACGTCCTTGGACGCAGAAGAACCATTTCTGCAAGTGGGCCCCAGTTACTGAATTCACATGAATTGTTATGAGTAGTCGGTGCTAACAATTATGTGCTCATGGTGTTTCATGTTATGGTTGTGGAAAGGGCATGGACATGAATATTAAATAGAATGTCAATGAAACTTGGTCACATTTACAGTTGGAAATACTTTCAATTTGCAAATCAGTTTATTGGTGATCTGAATGATGTGTAGCCTTACCTACAATCGTTTTCTGTAGGAGGAAAAAAGAAGGCACTGAGTATGTGAATCTTATAATGGCGTACACCGTTCCTTCATGAACAGTTTTAATAAGGGCACAAAGAGATTGGATATTGGCTGTGTGCAAAAAAACTTGAATAATGCTGTATAGGAAGGCATCAAGGCACATATCAAATCCAATTGTTCGCTTCACTTCCTGGTTCCCTGTGGATGCCTTCATCAGGGTCAGCAGGGTCCATCATTATCCTCTGACCAATCTGCAACTATGCAAGTCCCATACACAGCATTACATTTTTCCAGCCAATTCTGAGCTACAGCAGCTCTTCTGTGTGTATGGCTACCGAGATGGTGACAAAACAGCGTCCCTTCGCTTTAATGCACGTGCACCTCTTGTTGAATCACTTTTAGTAGGTACTAACCTGCATACTGAAAACATCCCACAAGACTTGGTAGATCTCTTACCGCATCAAGCTATACTATTTGGCCCTTTTTCAAAATCACTTTTTGTGCTTCTAAAAGCACAGAAACTGAAATTCAAAAACTGACCTGTTGGCTGGGAGCGTTACTGCCTAATATATCCCACACACTCGACAGTGCCTTCATATGATAACAACAGTGAAAATACCACTATCAACAAGCGATATGGGTAGGCACTTAATTCCATTGGGGGCGGGTGGGGTGGGCGTGGGGTCATGTGACCAGAATTCACAAAAAACTGTGGGTGGGAGGTTAATACATATTTAACGTTTACGGTGGGACAATTTGCTGTTGGTTGTAAGCAGAGGAACATTATCAAATGTTGCATGTTGGTGGGAAGTGTTGGCCAGAAGTTGGCTATTTGGCCAATATGAGCTGTACAATATGAACGATGCGTACATTTGTAGGCCCCTACATTCAATTATTTTAAACCTCATCGCAAAATGCCAATTCCTCTTTTGGGTGAAATTAAAAATAAGTACAATAAAACCACTAAAAAACCTGAGAATATACAGTGCAATTTATTTATAAAAAGAATCATAACACAGTACTATTATCAATATTAATAGGTAATGTTTCTCTCTAATTTGTTCATTATCATGACAATAGTTTTTTGGCTATAAAGAATATTGTATACTGAAATAAATTAAATTGAAAATAGTCCCTACCTGTCAATGAATAAAGACACAAATACTTTTGTTTGATGTAAATCATAATACATAATTTCTAGAGATAATAGGGTTAACAACACCTGTGTAAACTAGAGGGTAAATGATTTTCAGCTAAAAATCCACTAAAAATCATCAAACAAAAAGCTCATTTAAAAGACTTGACAATGGATCAGGTGTAAAGTTAGTTTTGAGTAAAAGGTCATCATAATTTTCTTTCAAGTTCTGAAAAATCTAAATATTCTAGGCATAATATGAACATAATAATCTATCATAATTAAACATAATAAATTAATTCTAATTTCCATATTTTAAATAAAATTGTAGCAAAATCAAAACAAACAAAAAAAATCATATTTTGATGCATTATCTTTACAATAATTAACTTTACATGTAATAGTATTTCCTTCATTTGTTTGAGAAAACTTCTGGTCCTCGGACCCCATATATCAAAGGAACTCGAAAATCTTGGCATAATATTCGTCATTATATAATGTAAAGAAAGTGATCTTTGTTTCTGTCAACGGAAAAAAAAGTAATGAACAAACATCTCCATAACAGGGTGATATAGGAAAGCAACAAAGAAATAACTGGACACCATGTTATACAATATTGTACTCCGAGCCTTTATTTTGCTGAAATTCCCTTTGAAACAGCCTTTTTCTGGCAGTGACAGGACTCTGCAATAAGTATGAGAATGAGAATTATCCACAACCAATGACATACAGTGACTTGTGAACAGTGATCGATCCTTGTGCTGTTTTTGACGGGGTACAAACTAATGTGTAGCAAACGCACAAGTAGACCTGAAGAGAGACATGGGTCTGGGCTGAGAGTAAATAAGGATATCTGCCAGGAGAAGGTATAGCCCCTAGACCCAAATCAAACCATATAAAGGAGGTGGGTTCTCTTCGTGGTGTGGCAAGTCTGAGAGGGATGCAGTGGTGTTACAGATAGCAAAATGAAACGCTTCTATTGCCATACCACCAGATTCCATGTCTGATTGACCACCTCATGGCTGTATCCAAGAAAATAACCATGGTTGTAACCAGTCTCTGATATCTCATTTACAAAGTATCGGAAAAGCATAGGCTTCAACACATATAAATCACTGATATGCTATCATGACATGGCATTGATCTTTACCAGGTGAATTATAAAATGTATCTGGATCCTTGAAAACATTGTGATTGGTGAGAAGAAAGTCACCAATAGCATCCCTTGTTGGTAATGTGAAATTAAGATCAAAGACCAAGAAGAAACAATTCACAATTTTGCAATAGCTTCTTCATAACGGATCCAAGCAATCAAGCTATCGTACGAGTTCATTTTCTGTTGCTTTTATGACCAAGAGTCCTGGAAGGGAATGAGGAAGAGAGAGTGCATGAATAAGTGCCCCCCCTTTGTCTAGACTAATCTATATAGCTGATTTATCTCGAGCTCTAGTTGTTGCGAGAAATCCTTGTCGAGAGACTTTACCTCGAGTAGAACCGGTTTTCTGTGGATTGTGCATGTTTCAGTCTGAAACTCACATGGAGTTTTAATCAGTGGAGTGCTACCATATGTGCCATGTGTCATTTATGTTTGTGAAGGGGTAGGGATTATGAATATTAAACCATATGGACAATGCACTGGGTCTACTTAAAGTTAACCCTATTCAAACAGCTGCTTGTTTTTCATTTAGGGACAGTGCAGATATTGTTGCAAGGCTAAAAGCACCTATAGGAATTTACAAATCTGCTGTGTAATTTAGTTGAACATAGCAAAGTCCATGGGTTTTTCACAACAACATAATATATACACTAGACATACTGATCGAAATGTAGTGAGCCATCTGTTCACGCAACACATCTCTTCAGAAGATTAACAAATAACCAGACGCCACCCGATCTAATTAATTCCCTCACAGTTAAATAATAGTAATGACTTTATGAAATTTCTTTCACTGATAAAATAGATTAACATCAGAAATACCACAACAAATGTAGATTCTACAGAGTTCAATACTTTTAGTTTTTTATCCATCGTGACCCAAAAGATAAACTGCAGTCCTTAAAACTATAGGACAGGAAGAGCTTAAATAAACTTCTTGCCTAAAATTTGTGTGATGCTCAATTGTGATCCTACCTGGCAAAAAAAATTATCTCTATTGAAGAATTCAGTGGGTTTCAGGCCCCATCATAGCCCGAAATGCATTGTTAAATTACAACTGACTTGCTTCTTGCATCAGACCAAGGCTGAATCTCATTGCTAGTTTTACTTTGATCTTGAGTGCTGCGTTTTGATACCATAGATCACGAACATACTCATAGATAGATTACACAAAAACTATAAAGGTATCTAATGGGCAGGCTTTTAAGATTGTTTAGATCCTACCTGTCCCATCGCTACCACTTTGTTTATCATAAATGGGAGCCATCTCATTATCACCAGTAAAATATGGAGTGCCACAAGGATCTGGTCCTAGGTCCTCCTGCTATTTTCTCAATATAAATGTTGCCCTTGGTAATAGTCATTAGAAATACGGGCTTAGTTTACCAATGTGATGCTGATGATAATCAACTCAATATCTCAACACGACCAGGTGAAACTTCAAACCTTATCTAAGCTAACAGAGTGTGTTAAAATGTTAAAAAGATGGGATGACCAATAATTTTCTCTATTAAAATTCAGATAAGGACAGAGATATACGATTGGGACCACGAAAACATTACACAGAATCTCGTAGATTACAATTTGCGATTAGGACGGATGTACTGCTATTCCTCTACTGTCAAAAATCTGGGTGTCTTATATTAGACAGTAACCTTGTCTTTGGAAAATCATATTTTCCCATGTTACAAAAAACAGCATCTTCCATCTTAGAAAACATTGCCAAGCTACGACACATGTTACTGTTGCTGAGTGCATGAAAAAGTAGTTCATGCACTCATGACCTCTAGATTGGAATATGGTTTATGCACTGCTCAGGTGGTTAGTCCTGAATCTTCAATAAACAAGCTACAGGGTAGTCCAAAATCGCAGTGGCTTAGAGGTCCTTACCAGGCCAAGGAAAATATGATCATATACCCCAATTTTACAGTCTGCTGCACTGGCTACTATATAAGTCCGTATCATGTTACAAAAGAATTATTAAATTAATTATAAGGCCCTTAATGGCTTAGCTCCTGGTACCTATCTAGTGTTCTACCACGCATACAAACCCATCACGCTCCCTCAGGTCACAAAAACGCTGGACTTTGATAGTACCTAGGATGAGCAAAGTCCAACTATAAGGGAGGAGGTAGAGCTTTTTCGCATTTTGGTCCCAAACACTCTGGAATAGCCTTCATGATAATGTTCGGGGTTTTCAGACACACTCCTCTGTTTAAATCTAGATTACAAACACACCTCTTTGGCCAAGCAGTCAAATAATGACATCTCAATAATTTTGGACTGCAGTTATATCTGATCCAAATGCGCATTATTATTCTTCTGAGCTTGGGGTGAAACCTAATAAATTTTACTTGGCTGGAACAGCAGCTACGCTAATTATGTCTCTATTTGTTTCGCTGTTTCGCCACGGGTGATTGACAAGTGGTAACTAGGATGCACATAAAATGACAGTCATCACTGATAAGCTACTCACAAAATATTTTTTAAAAACTTAAGTTTCTGTAAAGTTGCTTTTGCAATGATTTGTATCCCGTAAAAAAGCGCATTACAAATAAAACTGAATTGAATATGAATTGAATTGACAGTCTCTATCATTAATATTAATAAGCAGATTTCCCAACTGTTCATTTTTTAAAAACTAGTTTGGCTCTAATTTAACTGAATATAAAGCAATAGAGGTTGTTCAAAATAAAGAAAACATTTGTGCGGTTCTTCCCATATGTTAATGTGCATTACGACACAGGTTTGTGAACTTGAGGTGAACAGATTTTCACACCACTAAAAATCACTAAAACACCAGCTGATTAAAAAAGTAAAGTTGTTTTTAGAGGTAGAGTTCCTTCATCATTTGTTTGTACTGTATTTGCCACATTGTCAGTGATGTCTAATTCCAGGTGACATTCATACACACTGAGGAGCTTCTGCTCTCACTGATGTTCTCAAATCTCGAACAAAAACATAAACGTTCATAATTAAAGAAGAAACGCAAAAATCAATCAAATTATTTTCTTTTTTCAAGAAATTTTAGCACAATAAAATTCACAAGTTATGAATTGGTACTATCTTACAATAAACAATATTACAAGTAAAGTATCCTTCATTTGTTTCACAAACTTATGGTCTTGGACCCCATATATCAAAGCGACTTAGTAATCTTGAGCAAAATATTAGTAAACAGATAAACACTAGAATATTATCTTAGTTTGGTGAAAGACGGAAAAAAGGAGTGTAAGTAGGAATCATAAACATAAAATGATCGTGATATAGGAAAGCATACAAAAAGTAATTCTGGACACCATGCAACAATATAGTACCTCCGAGAGCCTATTTAGCTGAACCCTTTGCAATCAGCCCTTTACTGGACAGTGAAACAGGACTCTGCAATAAGTATAAATGAGAATTATCCACACCAAATGACATACAGATGACTTGTGAAGCAATGGCTGTTGTATACTGGTGCGCTTTTGGAAGGGAACAAATAATTTGGTCTTTAGCAAGGTATAAATGCATCTGAAGAACGAAAGATACAGGTTGGGTTAAAAGTGAAATAATGACATCTGTTATAGAACGTATGGCCCCTATAACCCACAGCAAACATATAAAGATGTGGGTTCTTCGTGGTGTGCAAAATCTGAGAGTGATGCAGTGGTTTACAGATAGCAATGAAACGCTCTATTGCCATACCAGCCAGATTTAATGGAGTGATCATAAAAGTGGTTCGTCGTACCAAGAAGAAAAACTAATACACAACACAATGATGCATTCACAAGTGGTGAAACATAGGTCAACACATTTAAAGTCACTGATATGCATATCATGAGAATGTCATTGAATACCAGGTGAATGTATAAAATGTATCTGGGAGTCTCTTGAAAACATTGGATTAGAGAAGAAAGTCACCATTAGCATTCCGTTAATGAAGTTAATGATAAGACCAAGAGAAACAATCACAATGTTTTTGGCAAAAGCTTCTTCATAACTATCCACAATCCAGTCAGTCGAGTTCATTTCCCAATTCTTTAAAAGCAAGGATCTGGAAGAGAAAAGAAAGAAAAGAAATCACCTACTATACTGCAGACTTAGCCTATTTGAGAAGTCGTATAGACAGACTAACCTTGGAGCCAGAAGGAAACCATTTCTGGAAATTGGGCAGTCTGAACTTCACATGAATTTTAATCAGTTGAGTGCTATATTATGTGCTCATGTGTTATTTAAGGAAAGGGCAGGGAAAGGGCAGGGATCATGAATATTAAATATGATGGTCAATGCACTTGGGTCACATTACAGTGGAATAGTTTCAATGCGAATGCAATTATTGGTGATTCTGAATGGTGTGTGTAGCCTACTTACAATCGTTCTGTAGATGAGAGCACTGGCAGTAATGTGAATGAATTAAATGGCGAACACCGTTCCTTCATGAACAGTTTAAAGCACAAAGAGAAGTGATATTGGCTGTGTCCAAAAACTGAATAATGCTGTATAGCAAGGCATCAAGGCACATTCAAATCCAATGTTAGCTTCACTTCCGTGCGCCCCCGTGCACCGTGCACCTCCTTTCGTTGAATCACTTTTAGTAGGTACTAACCACGTGCATTACTTGAAACACATCCCACAAGACTTGGAGATGCTCTTACCCAGACATCAAGCTATTACTATTTGGCCCTTGTCAAAATCACTTTTGTGCTTCTAACACTGTTAAGTTAGTGCCTAATATATCCCACACCTTGACAGGTGCCTTCATATGATAACAAACAGTGAAAATACCACTATCAACAAGCGATCATGGGTAGGCGCTTAATTCATTGCTTCGGTCATGTGACAAATTAACAAAAGACTGGGGAGGTTAATTAGTTATTTACGTTTATACTAATTTATCTTTGGTTGTAATCAGAGAAAATGATAAAATGTTGCATGTGTGGAAGTGTTGGCAGAAGTTGGCTATTTGGCAGATATGAGCTGTACAATATGAAAGACGCTTACATTTTGTAGGCCTAAACATTCAATTATTTTAAACCTCATCGCAAAATGCAAATTCTCTTTGGTGAAATTAAAAATAAGTACAATAAAACTAAACACTAAAACAATGAGAATATACAGTGCAATTTATTTAATTAAATAGAATCATAACACAGTACTATTATCAATATTAATAGGTAATTTTCTCTAATTGTTCATATCATAACTATAGTTTGGCTATAAAGATATTGTAATTGAAATAATTAACTGAAAAAAGCCTACTGTTCAAAATAAAGACACAAATACTTTTGTTGCAGTGAATCCATAATACATAATTTCTAGAGATAATATGATTAACAACATCTGTGTAAACTAGAGGGTAAATGATTTCACTTAAAATCCACTAAAAATCATCAAAACAAAAGCTCATTAAAAGACATTGACAATGGATCAGTGAAGTTAGTTTTTAGTAAAGGTCATTCATAATTTCTGTAAATTCTGAAAAATCATAAATATTCTAGGTTGAATTGTTTTCAGCCACTGTAGAGAGTTTCTGTTCTCACTAATGTTCTCAAATAAAACAAATATCATAATTAAACATAAATTAATCAAATTCTAATTTCCAATATTTTAAATAAATGTAGCAAAAAAAAAAAAAAAAAAAAAAATCATGAAAAAATCATAATTGTGATGGCATTATCTTTACAATAATAACTTTACATGTAAAGTATTCCTTCATTTGTTTGAGAAACTTCTGGTCTCGGACCCCATATATCAAAGGACTTAATAATCTTGGCATAATATTCGTCATTAGATAATTAAAGAAAGTGATCTTTGTTCTGTCAACAGGAAAAAAAGAAAAACTGAAAAAAAAGGAATGACAAACATATCCATAACAGGGGTGATATAGGAAAGCATACAAAGAAGTAACTGGACACCATGCAACAACATTGTACTCCGAGCCTTACTTGCTGAACCCTTTGAAACAGCCTTTCTGGCAGTGAACAGGACTCTGCAATAAGTATAAATGAGAATCATCCACACCAATGACATGCAGATGATTTGTGAAGCAGTGATGCGATCCTTGTTCTGTTTTGATGGGAACAAACTAAATGTGTAGCAAAGCACAGTAGACCTGAAGAGGGACATGGGCTGGGCTGAGAGTAAAATAAGGATATCTGCCAGAGAAGGTATAGCCCCTATAACCCAAATCAAACATATAAAGATGTGGGTTCTTCGTGGTGTGCAAGTCTGAGAGTGATGCAGTGGTTTACAGATAGCAATGAAACGCTCTATTGCCATACCAGCCAGATTCAAATGGAGGTGACCATAAAAGTGGGCTGTACCCCAAGAAAAGAAAACAATGTGTAACACAATGATGCATTTACAAAAATAGGAAGCATAGGTAAAACACATATAAAGTCACTGATATGCATATCATGAGCATGTTCATGTACAGGATTACAGGTGAACCGGGATAATAAATGTATCCTGGATGTCTACTTGAAAACATTGGATTGGAGAGGAAAGTAGTCACCACTAGCAGGGGACTACGAAGTGTTAATGAAAATTAATGATAAGACCAAGAGAAACAATCACACGGTGTTTTTGGCAAAGAGCTTCTTCATAACTATCCACAATCCAGTTCGTTGAGTTCATTTTCTGTTGCTTTAAGACCAAGAGTCTGGAAGGGAAGAGGAGGAGAGAGTGCATGAATAGTGGAACCGTGTCCATAGACTAATCTAGCCTGTTCCTTTTGAAAAATCTTGTAGATAGACTTAACGCAGCGACGTTAGAACCGGTTCGGATTGCATGTTTTCAGTCTGAAGCTCACATGAGTTTTAAATCAGGGATGAGTCTGCTACATTATGTGCTCATGTGGTCATTTATGGTTTGTGGAAAGGGCAGGATTATGAATATTAAAACAGGATGGCCAATGCACTTGGGTCACTTAATTAGCCTATTCAAACAGCTGCTGTTCATTTCAGGACAGTGCGGTATTTGCAAGGCAAAAGCACCTATAGAAATGAATACAAATCTGCTGTGCAATTTATTGAATTGGCTGTAGTCATGGGTTTTCAACAACAACATATATAACATATATAACACTAGACAATACTGATGAAAATGTGAGTGAGCCACTGTCACGATAACCAGCTGCAGTGCCCTTGATAACCATCCCATACCTCTGTCACTCAGTCTTGGATTTCATTTCTCATAATTCTTTGCCTTTGTTTGCACCTGTGTCTCCTTAACCTTGTCTGCTATATATGTCTGGTTCGTTTTTTTTGTAATTTACTACTTAGTCTTGCTAGTATCATTCTAAGCCTTGTTTCTTCCATGTCTTGGCCATGTCCTTGCTACCCTACCTTTTCTACTCTACTTGTTTTTGGATTACCCTTTTGCCTTGATTTTTCCCTGTTGTTATTGTCTGGACCGATTACCTGTGTATATGACCTTCTGCCTGTTTCTAGACTTTGATTGTGGAATACCCCTTCATTTAATTTACTGCATTTGGATCCTTTACCTTTGTGTCACCTTGCAGTTTTATGACAGCCACAAACTTTATTTCACACATTACAATGCAAAACGGGCCAGTATTCATAATGCAATGATAGTAAATTGGTGCCACAAGAGGCATTATAGCCTCATTAGAATGGAGAAAACTTCCATTGTCAAGCAGAGATGTTCACAAGTCTTTAACTTGGAGTCTGAGTCAAATCTGAAGTCTTTGTCGCTGGAGTCTAAGTCAAGTTTCGGGTCTCTGGTCACGAGTCAGAGTCGAGTCTCAACAAATCAAATAACTCACAAAAAAAAAAAAACACCCATAAACAACATCCTAATAAAATAAAATCTTCCTATTTACGAAGCTGTTTTATAGACTATAGACAAAATATATGAGCCATGATCTGCTTTGTAAAAAAATAAAAAATAAAAGGAGGTGTTAAGATGTAAGGTTAATGTACATCCAGCCTGCTGCTTATGTTTTAATCCATTACCATGTTCAACTTCAAAACTGTTTTTCTGTAATCAGATTTAAGGTTTATAAGGCACGGCCTCTATGTTTTCTTCCAAGCAAAGGTCCGGATAAAAAACAAAAAAAAATAAAAATAAATCAATAAATTTGTATTCACTACAGGAGGCCTTTGTTCACCCCCAGGAGCCGTGTGAGAAACTTTTTTATGGATGGGTGCTTCTTATTTCACTTCTTTTGGACTGATGCACTGCAACACCCATTGAGTGGCATTAAACAGCTTGAAAGATCAAAGACAATTTTTAATATAACTCAGCTGGTCAGCTGGTCATCAAAGGTTACACCAAGATTTCTGACTGAAGTTGATGGGATAATTGTAGACGAACCTAGCTGGATGGAGAAATTATACTTTAGAGCTGGAGTGGCAGGGAAGACAAGAAGCTCAGTCTTTGCCAGGTTGAGCTGTAGGTGATATTCTTTCATCCATGCCGAGATGTCCACCAGGCAGGCTGAGATCCATGCAACTACTGTTGGATCATCTAGTTGAAATGAAAGATAGAGCTGTGTATCATCAGCATAGCAATGGTAGGAGAAGCCATGTGCCTATATAATGGGACCAGGTGATGTCGTGCATATGGAGAAGAGGAGGGGTCCAAGAACTGATCCCTGAGGAACCCCAGTGACAAGTTGATGTGCTTTGGATACCTCCCCTCCCCAAGCCACCCTGAAAGACCTACCAGTGATACAGGATTCAAACCAGCGAAGCGGAATCCCTGTGATGCCCAGTGATGAGAGGGCAGACAGGAGGATCTGATGATTGACAGTGTCAAAAGCAACATATAGATCCAGCAGAATAAGAACTGATGATTTGGAATCAGCTTTTGCAATCCGCAGGGCTTCCGTGTGTAACCCCTCTCTCCCGGGTCCTCACTGCCACACCTCGTACTCGCTCCGAGTGGGCCTCAAACCCGGGTCTCCTGCATGGGAGGCGGACGCACTAACAAGGAGGCTAAATGACTGCAGCCACTAGCATCTGTCGCTAGTGCGTCTCTCTTGAGATCAGGGGAGTGAGGTTTTACCTCCAAAGCACCTACTCGCTGGCCTCCATTACACGTGACTGACAGTAGTTCAGTCTCAGCTGAATGGCCACTCCTGAGACCAGACTGGTTAGTATCCAGTTTGTTGTTCTGTGAGAGAAACAATGATATCTGGTTGAAAACAACTCTTTTAAGGGTTTTCCCTATGAATAGAAGGAGAGAGACAGGTCTGTAGCTATCTGTAAGTGAAGTGTTTAATGTAGGTTTCTTGAGCGGTTGGGTTACCCGAGCCTGCTTGAATGCAGTGGGGAAGCTGCCTGTGAGCAGAGATGTGTTGATGATGTGTGTGAGTGCTGGTAAAAGTGTAGGACAGATTGCTTGGAGGAGGTGTGAGGGGACTGGGTCTAGATGACATGTTGAAGGGTGGCTGGAGAGGAGAAGTTTTGATACTTCTGCCTCAGTGAGGGGACAGAAGGAGAAGTTTTAGCGGTGGGTGTGGTTGGTTTGAGGTCCTGTTTGTGTTGGGCTGAGAATTGACTACTGATTGTTCTGGTTTTGTCTGTGAAGAATGTGGCGAAATCATCAGCTGTTACAGATGTGGTGGAGGGGGACAGAGGAGAGAATTAAATGTTTTGAAGAGATTACGTGTGTCTTGTTGCCGAAGTATGAAGATTTGGCAAAATGAAAGCAAAGGCCGATACGTCCTAAGGTCTGAAGGATCTTTTGATTTGATCTTTTGCTGGCCTGGAGGAGAGAGGACAAATGTCATCTAGACAAGAGGTTAAAGTAGAGCATAAAGTGTCAGTTGCTGCATTCACATCCAGAGATGAGAAATGGGTAGGTGAGGGAAGAGACGAGGATACTGGGAGAAAGATGGAGGAAAGATGGGAGGGGTAAATGGAGCCTAGGTTTCGTCTAAAAATAAATGGTATAGGGGTTGGTGGCACACAGGCAGCAAAATATAGTTTAAATGTAATGAAGAAATTATCAGAGATATATAGGGGTTTTACTAGAATGTTGTCTGCAATGCAATTGCGTGTGTAAATTAAGTCAAGTTGGTTGCCTTATTTGTGCGTGCTTGTAGTGGTAAGTCATTTGAGATCAAATGAAGCAAGGAGTGAATGGAAGTCTGTAGCATAAGGCTTGTCCAGATGAATGTTAAGGTCGCCAAAGACCAAAAGTGGACTGCCATCCTCCGGGAATGAGGACAGCAGCCCATCCAGCTCCTCTAGGAAGGTGGATAGAGTTTGCCCAGGAGAGCGGTAAATTACCACAACCGCATAAAACAAGCCCAGTCACTTTGGCTTTGCTTTTTCTGTGAAAAATACCAGGAAGAGACCAGGCAAGGTTAGGCATAATTATTCGTACAGGACTGATGAAATTCATAACTGGAATTCCTCAAACTAAGTAACCCGACCACAAAAAGATGATTTACATTTACATTAAAACCTGAAACAACAAAATAAAAAATGAATGAAAGTGCATGTACAAAAATACAAACATCACGTCTGCTTTTAAATATTTTGTTTACTATGCTTCCATGCTTCAGTGAACAAATTCATTTTTTTTCTTTTTGTTTATTTGTTTTAACAAACCGAGGAACCTGCAAACATGTGAAATATGTACTTAGTTTTACATGTAACTTCTAACAATTGTAATAAGTAAAACAAATTTTCAGTTGAAATGATTGCATACAGTTTCAATAGCACTTAATGTAAATAAAGTAAAAATGATTACTAAAAATGAAAATATGATTATTCAGCTACTTTAAACTCTTGTGCAGCAGTGACTGCTAGCAATAAAATTTCCAAATATATTGGAGATAGAGAGTACAAAAAAGGTAGAGGTTAACCAAGATGCAGATAGCCTCAGGAAAGTTAATAAGAATATTTTACAGTAAACTTACAGTTGTCGAGAATATTTTCCATATTCATGTAGGCTACTATAGTATTTACATGTTACATTCTGAAAAAAAAAAAAAAAAAAAAAAAACTGTACTATTACTATGTGCATGTCCAACTTGTTAGTACAACTGTCCTGTTTTGCAGTAGTGGGTCTTTTAAATACACCTGTTTAAAAGCTGGGTGTAAACAATGCAGGAACTGAGAATTTTCAAGGATACTGCACATTAGCACATTAGTGACCAATGACGAATTTATAAATATGGCAATTTTATAAGTGAGTAGGTGTGCACGAGGAAAACTATACAGAAAAACCACAAAATGGCGCTGCAAACCCACGGAAATAACTGAGTAAGTCTCGTAGACTGGAAGTAGAAGTCTCACTGGAATTTCAATCATTTTTAACTTGCTCAACTAATAAAGTTACAGTCTTGCATATTTTACTGATCAAAACAATATCCATTTGATTTATGCATGCATACATTGTGTAATTAATAATATTTTAAAACAACACCTTCTAGTTCTATGCTTTAACTTAATTGCTATTCTAATATGACAAAATAATAACACAAAAGAGTGTGCATAACTTTTGGGCATCATACAAAGTGTTTCTTTTCTCGTAATTTTTTTTCTCAAGTTAAATAATAATAATAAAAATAACTCAAACATAAATACAAGAATGAACTGATTAAGTAAAAAAATAATGGAAATAATCTTTGGTATTGAAAATAACTGTAAACCATAAAGAATAAGAATTTACAGGGTGATTTATTTTATTAAAAAATAATAACTGTAATACAGTTCTATCATCAACATTAATAAGCAGTTTTCCCAAACTGTTCATTTTAAAACTAGTTTGGCTCTAATTTTAACTGATAAAGCAAAAGAGGTTGTTCAAAATAAAGACAAAATCTGTGGGTTCTTCCCATAGTTAATGTGATTATTAACACCTTTGTGAACTTGAGGTGAACAGATTTCATACATCCACTAAAATAAAAAATAAAAAAACACCCGCTGATTAAATAAGTAAAGTTATTTCTGAGTAGAGTTCCTTCATCATTTGTTTGTACTGTATTTGCCACCTTGTTCAGTGATTCTAATTCAGTGACATTCATACACACGAGAGCTTCTGCTCTCACTGATGTTCTCAAATCTCAAACACCACTGGTGGTTGTTGAGGAGATTACCCCCTTCTACTGTATGTAAAGCGTTTTGAGTGCCCAGAAAAGTGCTAAATAAATGTAAAGAATTATTATTATTATTATTATTATTATTAAAACAAATGTCATAATTAAAGAAACCCAAATCAATCAAATTATTTCTTAAGAAATTTTTGCCAAATATACAGTTATGATGGTACTATCTTTACAATAACAATATTGCAGGTAAAGTATTCCTTCATTTGTTTCACAAACTTCTGGTCTCTGACCCCATATATCAAAGGACTTAGTAATCTTGGCAAAATATTAGTAAACAGATAAACACAGAATATTATCTTAGTTTGGTGAAGACGAAAAAAAGGAGTAGTAATCATAAACATAAAAGGAGTGATATAGGAAAGCATACAAAGATGTAACTGGACACCATGCAACAATATTGTACTCCGAGCCTTATTTGCTGAACCCTTTGAAACAGCCTTTCTGGCAGTGAACAGGACTCTGCAATAAGTATAAATGAGAATTATCCACACCAATGACATACAGATGACTTGTGAAGCAGTGGTGTTGTACTGGGCTTGAAGGGAACAAATAATTTGGGTAGCAAGGTATAAATGATCTGAAGAAAGATACGGGTTGAGTTAAAAGTGAAATAATGACATCTGTTATAGAACGTATAGCCCCCATAACCCACAGCAAACATAGAAAGATGTGGGTTCTTCGTGGTGTGCAAATCTGAGAGTGATGCAGTGGTTTACAGATAGCAATGAAACGCTCTATTGCCATACCAGCCAGATTCAGTGGAGTGATCATAAAAGTGGTTGAAGCCAGAAAAACTAATACACAACACAATGATGCATTCACAAGTGGTGAAACATAGGTCAACACATTTAAAGTCACTGATATGCATATCATGAGCATGTCATTGAATACCAGGTGAATGTATAAAATGTATCTGGAGTCTCTTGAAAACATTGGATTGGAGAAGAAAGTCACCATTAGCATTCCATTAATGAAGTTAATGATAAGACCAAGAGAAACAATCACAATGTTTTTGGCAAAAGCTTCTTCATAACTATCCACAATCCAGATCGTTGAGTTCATTTCCCAATTCTTTACAAGCAAGGATCTGGAAGAGAAAGAAAGAAAAGAAATCACCTACTTTACTGCAGTCTTAGCCTATTTGAGAAGTTGTATAGACAGACTTACCTTGGAGCAGAAGAACCATTTCTGCAAAGTGGGCAGTCTGAACTTCACATGAATTTTAATGAGTAGTGTGCTACATTATGTGCTCATGTGTTATTTATGGTTTGTGGAAAGGGCAGGGATCATGAATATTAAATATGATGGTCAATGAACTTGGGTCACATTACAGTGGAATAATTTCAATGCAAATGCAGTTATTGGTGATTCTGAATGATGTGGTAGCCTACTTACAATCGTTCTGTAGATGAGAGCACTGGAGTAATGTGAATGAATTATATGGCGGACACCGTTCCTTCATGAACAGTTTAAAGCACAAAGAGAAGTGATATTGGCTGTGTCAAAAAACTGAATAATGCTGTATAGGAAGGCATCAAGGCACATTCAAATCCAATGTTAGCTTCACTTCCTGGTTCCTGTGATGCCTTCATCAGGGGTCAGCAGGGGTCATCATGGATACTCTGACCAATCTGCAACTATGCAGTCCCATACACAGCATTACATTTTTCAGCAATCTGAGCTACAGCAGCTCTTCTGTGTGATGCTACCAGATGGACAAGCCTTCGCTTTAATGCACGTGCACCTCTTTGTTGAATCACTTTTAGTAGGTACTAACCTGCATACTGAAAACATCCCACAAGACTTGGAGATGCTCTTACCCAGACATCAAGCTATTACTATTTGGCCCTTGTCAAAATCACTTTTGTGCTTCTAACACATGAAATTCAAAAACTGACTGTTAACTTACTGCCTAATATATCCCACACCTCGACAGGTGCCTTCATATGATAACAAACAGTGAAAATACCACTATCAACAAGCGATCATGGGTAGGCACTTAATTCATTGCTTCGGTCATGTGACAAATTAACAAAAGACTGGGGAGGTTAATTAGTTATTTACGTTTATACTAATTTATCTTTGGTTGTAATCAGAGAAAATTATCAAATGTTGCATGTGTGGAAGTGTTGGCAGAAGTTGGCTATTTGGCAGATATGAGCTGTACAATATGAAAGATGCTTACATTTTGTAGGCCTACATTCAATTATTTTAAACCTCATCGCAAAATGCAAATTCTCTTTGGTGAAATTAAAAATAAGTACAATAAAACTAAACACTAAAACAATGAGAATATACAGTGCAATTTATTTAATTAAAAAGAATCATAACACAGTACTATTATCAATATTAATAGGTAATTTTCTCTAATTGTTCATATCATGACTATAGTTTGGCTATAAAGATATTGTAATTGAAATAATTAATTGAAAATAGTCTACTGTTCAAAATAAAGACACAAATACTTTTGTTGATGTAAATCCATAATACATAATTTCTAGAGATAATATGGTTAACAACACCTGTGTAAACTAGAGGGTAAATGATTTCACTAAAAATCCACTAAAAATCATCAAAACAAAAAGCTCATTAAAAGACATTGACAATGGATCAGTGAAGTTAGTTTTGAGTAAAGGTCATTCATAATTTCTGTCAATTCTGAAAAATCATAAATATTCTAGCATAATATCATAATAATCTATCATAATTAAACATAAATAAATTAAATTCTAATTTCCAATATTTTAAATAAATGTAGCAAAATCAAAAAAAAAAAAAAAAATCATAATTTTGATGGCATTATCTTTACAATAATAACTTTACATGTAAAGTATTCCTTCATTTGTTTGAGAAACTTCTGGTCTCGGACCCCATATATCAAAGGACTCAATAATCTTGGCATAATATTCGTCATTAGATAATTAAAGAAAGTGATCTTTGTTCTGTCAACAGGAAAAAAAGGAATGACAAACATATCCATAACAGGGGTGATATAGGAAAGCATACAAAGAAGTAACTGGACACCATGCAACAACATTGTACTCCGAGCCTTATTTGCTGAACCCTTTGAAACAGCCTTTCTGGCAGTGAACAGGACTCTGCAATAAGTATAAATGAGAATTATCCACACCAATGACATACAGATGACTTGTGAAGCAGTGATGCGATCCTTGTGCTGTTTTGACGGGAACAAACTAAATGTGTAGCAAAGCACAGTAGACCTGAAGAGAGACATGGGCTGGGCTGAGAGTAAAATAAGGATATCTGCCAGAGAAGGTATAGCCCCTATAACCCAAATCAAACATATAAAGATGTGGGTTCTTCGTGGTGTGCAAGTCTGAGAGTGATGCAGTGGTTTACAGATAGCAATGAAACGCTCTATTGCCATACCAGCCAGATTCAATGGAGTGACCATAAAAGTGGCTGTACCAAGAAAAACCAATGTGTAACACAATGATGCATTTACAAAATAGGAAGCATAGGTCAACACATATAAAGTCACTGATATGCATATCATGAGCATGTCATTGATTACCAGGTGAATGTATAAAATGTATCTGGAGTCTCTTGAAAACATTGGATTGGAGAAGAAAGTCACCAATAGCATTCCGTTAATGAAATTAATGATAAGACCAAGAGAAACAATCACAATGTTTTTGGCAAGAGCTTCTTCATAACTATCCACAATCCAGTTCGTTGAGTTCATTTTCTGTTGCTTTATGACCAAGAGTCTGGAAGGGAATGAGGAGAGAGAGTGCATGAATAGTGACCTTGTCTAGACTAATCTAGCCTTTTCCTTTTGAAAAATCTTGTCGATAGACTTACCTCGAGTAGAACCGGTTCTGGATTGCATGTTTCAGTCTGAAACTCACATGAGTTTTAATCAGTGGAGTGCTACATTATGTGCTCATGTGTCATTTATGGTTTGTGGAAAGGGCAGGGATTATGAATATTAAACATGATGGCCAATGCACTTGGGTCACTTAATTAGCCTATTCAAACAGCTGCTGTTCATTTAGGGACAGTGCAGTATTTGCAAGGCAAAAGCACCTATAGAAATTATTACAAATCTGCTGTGTAATTTATTGAATAGCCAAAGTCATGGGTTTTCAACAACAACATATATAACACTAGACAATACTGATGAAAATGTGAGTGAGCCACTGTCACGATAAACAGCTGCAGTACCCTTGATAACCATCCCATACCTCTGTCACACAGTCTTGGACTTCATTTCTCATAATTCTTTGCCTTTGTTTGCACCTGTGTCTCCTTAACCTTGTCTGCTATATATGCCTGGTTCGTTTTTTTGTAATTTACTACTTAGTCTTGCTAGTATCACAACATTTCTAAGCCTTGTTTCTTCCACGTCTTGGTTCCTGGTCTTGTTACTTTTCCTGTTTTTGGATTACCCTATAGTTTTATATACTATAGACGAAATATATGAGCCATGATCTGCTTTGTTAAAAAGTACGATAGGCTGTGGGATAACTGAGGGAACCTTCAGGACATACCCCGCTCGAAGGAAGAGAAACACTTTGGCCATGCCGGGCACAAAGTCTAAATAGGAAGGGGCCACTGAGAGGGCCTGAAGATCCCCAACTCTCTTTAGAGAAGTAATAGTTAGAAGAAAGGCAGTTTTAATCATGAGATAGCGATCAGCGATTTCTTCAATAGGCTTGAAAGGAGGCTTACAAAGAGCTTCTAGCACCACAGCCAGGTCCCACGTGGGGACACGAGAACGTACCCGAGGCCTCAGCCTCAGTGCACCACGGAGGAAACATGAAACTAGGGGGTGTCTGCCCAGTGATTGGTCACTGAGAGGGGCATGGTAGGCCGCAATGGCCACAACGTAGACCTTCAGGGTGGAGTGAGTCAACCTTGCGGAGAAACGGGACTGCAGGAATTCCAGCACTGTACCAACTGGGCAGTTGACTGGGTCAAATTGGCGATCTCCACACCAAGAAGTGAAAAGTTTCCACTTCAAGGCATACAGTTTCCTCGTTGAGGGAGCTCTGGATTGGAGGGTGGTCTCAACAATCACGGTTGAGAGACCAGAAGCTACGAGATATGCCCCCTCAGGGGCCATACCCATAACTTCTACAGCTCCGGACAGGGGTGGAATATCGTGCCCTCCGCCTGTGAGAGGAGATCCTTCCTGATGGGAATCTCCCATGGAGAGCTGTCGAGGAGCGAGATCAGATCTGAGAACCATACTCAGCCCGGCCAGAATGGGGCTACTAATAGAAGATGAACCCCGTCCCGGCGTACTCTCGCCAGAACTCCCGGGAGCAGAGCAATCGGGGGAAAAGCGTACAGATGAAGCCTTGGCCAAGTCTGTACCATAGCGTCCATACCCAGAGGAGCTGGATGAACTAGAGAGAACCAAAGGGGACAGTGCGATGTCATCTGAGTCGCAAACAGATCCACCTGAGCCTGACCAAAGGCGCACCAGCTTGTACAGGGGTCGTGAACGCAGACCTCCTTGGTGGATGATATAAGAGACCACCGCTGTGTTGTCGGTGCGCAGCAAAACATGGTGACCTCTTAGGTCTGGGAGAAAATGATTCAATGCTCGAAATACTGCTAGCATCTCTAGACAGTTGATATGCCAGGTCAGATGGCGACCACTCCATAGACCGCGGGCAGGATGAGCACTCATGACCGCACCCCAACCGGTGAGGGACTCGTCCATCGCTAGTGTTACACGGTGACAAGGAGCTCCCAGCACCGGGCCCTGAGACAAGAACCAAAGCTTCCTCCACATGTCTAAGGCACGTGGGCATCGCCGCATGACCTTGATCATGCGAAGTGGGTTTCCCCACGCATAAACTGTGTGTATTCCCGCTCGTGATGTAGCGTGAGCAGGGAGGAACACACAGCTTGAAATGCGATCCACTTTTGCCCAAATGTTTTGTCTTACTATCAGCCTTTTTAGCCATGTTGTGATTGTGCAACTTTTGTATGACAAACAACAGTAAATAAGACTGACAGACATGTAATGGTTACTGACACACACACAGAGCTTCGCTGAATGACAGAAAGCTGACGCTTGTTCCACCTCACGTGCTTTTATAACCTCCTGGCCGCTACAGTACGTTACCCGCCTGTGACGTCACGCCCATTCATTGGACTGATTACACATGTTATTTAGAGCATTCCCATAGCGTTTTCGGATGCAGCTCGAGTTCCTGAAGGGGAACTGCATTAATAAAACATATCTAAATAAGATTTGTATTCATTGCAAACTGCAAAATTAAGTGATACTCAACATAACAGCACTTTGGTAATGGTAATGTAATTTGTGACTTCTCATGCTTACCATATGGGGTCAGTATGTATTGTCTGGCTGATGCTTTGTGGTTTCTGTGATTTAGACTAGAGCTATCTGTTGTGTAATTGTTCATATCTGAAGCATCTTTAATTTTAAAAGGCTAGTCTTGTCCGATCAATTGGTATAAGTGGGACAAACATCTTGTCTATGACAGCGGTAATATATGACAACATACAGGATCTCCATGGATCAGAATATATATATATACACAGCATCTAGATTTAATGTGAGAAAGAATTTTGAGTGTATTGGCTTGTTATTACTAAATTTTATATTACATTGCTTCTTGCAAATTTCACAACAGTTACAAAGTGGCACTAAAAGTACCTTCAGTTTTATCCAAAACAGAAGAACATGAACCTGGCAACATTTATCATGTTGGTTTCGTTAAGTTACCAGCCATTTAAAACTTCTACTAGCCAAAACAAAAATATCAGTATCTATTCTTAGATTTCAATGCATTTATTATTAGATCTGAGACCATTTCAAAAGGTACCCCGTTTACCCTAAAGGGTGCATATCAGTACGTTAAAGGTGCATTTTACTACCTGAATGGTACATATTTGTCACATCCGGGATACAAGGAAACACAGTGAGAGTTCCAAATGCAAGTACGTCTTTATTTTGGGGCAATCCAAAGAATAAACAGTCCAGGCAGGGGTCAAAACCAAACATATCCAAAGGATAAACAAACAAGGACACCAGACTGGACCACGACTAGAGACGGACGAGGATTAACAAGGACTCCGTGACACATACTAAGACAGACCGGTACAAATACACAGGGACATGACAAACGCTAATGGGGAATTGACTGTGTGCAATGATTACTAATCAGTGACAGCTGGGTGCAATGAGGAGACAGGGATCGTGGGTAATGTGGTTCATTAAGTGACAGACACCGTGGGGAAAGAGGACATCTAGTGGTTACCCAGGGAACACAACCCAGACACTGTGACATAACCCCCCCTCTACGGAGTGGCTACCAGACACTCCAAGACTACAAGGACAGGAAGTGGAGAAACAAAAAAAAAAAACCCCCAACAACAACAACAACAACAACAACAACAACAACCAGAAGACCAGGAGGGAGGTGGACTGGTGGAGGTAGAACAGGGGGAGGGATGGAGGGCCAGGCCCATGTAGGGGAACAGGGACAGGCAGCGATGGCTCCACTGGCAGCCAAGGTGGATCAGTCAGTTTAGGGGACCAGGGTGGACCCGAAAGTTCAGGTTGTGCAGACGGCCAGGGAAGAACCCGCCATTTGAGCGGCCAGGGCGGAACCTGCCACTCCGGGGCCCCTGTGGGCACGTGAAGGTGCTCTGGACGGCCTGTGGGCACGTGAAGGTGCTCTGGACGGCCTGTGGGCACGTGAAGGTGCTCTGGACGGCCTGTGGGCACGTGAAGTGCCTCGGCTTCGGGCACCATCTCGGGCACCGCCTCGGCCTCCGGACCCGCCTCGGCATCAGGAACAGCATCGGGCACCGCCTCGGCATCGGGCACTGCCTCAGCCTCTGGAACCGCATCGGGCACCACCTCGGCCTCCGGAACGGCATCTGGCACTGCCTCGGCCTTCGGGCCCGCATTGGGCACCGCCTCGGGAACGGCCTCAGGAACCGCCTAGGCTTCAAGACCCGCCTCGGGCACCATATCAGCCTCTGCCTCAGGCGCCGCCTCCGGGACGGCAGCGTGCTGCTCGGGAACCTCCTCTGGGCCGGCAGCGGGCTGCTCGGGAACGGCCTCCGGGACGGCAGTGGGCTGCTCGGGAATGTGGTGCTGGACTACAGCCCCCCCCTCGCGAACGCACTCCAGAACGGCAGCGGGCTGCTCGGGAACGGCCTCCGGGCTTTGAGGAACGGTAGACGCTTGTCCCCTCCTCCTCCGCCCTCTATGATGGCAAGTCGGTGTCACCTTGTCTGGAGACTCAGGCGTTGAGTCGGCCATCTTGTCTGGCAACACAGGTGCAGATTCGGCCATCCTGTGCTGTGGCGCTGGGCTGGCGGCAATCTTGTGCTGTGGCGCTGGGCTGGCGGCCATCTTGTGCTGTGGCTCTGGGCTGGCGGCCATCTTGTGCTGTGGCTCTGGGCTGGCGGCCATCTTGTGCTGTGGCTCTGGGCTGGCGGCCATCTTGTGCTGTGGCTCTGGGCTGGCGGCCATCTTGTGCTGTGGCTCTGGGCTGGCGGCCATCTTGGGCATTGGCGCTGGCTCCGCAGCCGGGACGTGAACACTCCTGGGAGTCTCTAAGATCTGGTTCAACATGGAAAAGTAATCCAACAATGTCTCCGCAGCCCTCTTGGCCATTGGCGCTGGGCTGGCGACCGTCTGGCCTCGTGGCGTGGAGCTGGTGACCACCCTGTGCTGTGGCGCTGGGCTGGCGTCCATCTTGCCTCGCGGCGCTGGCCCTGCGGCCATCATGGGCAGTGGCGCCACCATGGCGGACCTGCGCTTCTTTTCCCCTCTCCGTCCGCCATGGTGAGACAGTGGCTCTGATCCGTCACATACGAGCCCAGGGTCGAAGGGGGGCCATGGTTGAGAGCGATGTTGAACCTCCTCTCGACCACTCCCTCCTCGGCGACCTCCCCTGGTTCCGTGGAAGACCACCAGGCGAGTTCCCTCAAACCGGCTCCTCTCCCACTCTAATACTCGACAGAAAACTTTAACATACATACCGCTGGATCTCAAGTTGACAGATCCAAACTCTAACACGTCCGGGATACAAGGAAACACAGTGAGAGTTCCAAATGCGAGTATGTCTTTATTTTGGGGCAATCCAAAGAATAAACAGTCCAGGCAGGGGTCAAAACCAAACCTATCCAAAGGACAAACAAGGACACCAGACTAGAACACGACTAGAGACAGACGAGGATTAACAAGGACTCCGTGACACATACTAAGACAGACCAGTATAAATACACAGGGACATGACAAACGCTAATGGGGAATTGACTGTGTGCAATGATTACTAATCAGTGACAGCTGAGTGCACTGAGACAGGGATCGTGGGTAATGTAGTTCATCAAGTGACAGACACCGTGACTGTGACAAAATACCTCAAATCAAAATATTAGTAACAAATAAAAATACATTAAAAAAGGGTACCTTCCAAAAGACAACTTTCCCACCTACAGCTTTTGTACCTTTTTTTTCTGAGAGTGTACTGTAAACCTTACTGATAGCTTTAACATTAGCAAACATCAGGGGGAAAACACATTTGATGAAACAACAATGCCATTTTAGCTTGCTTTACAAGAGATTATTTTTTGTAATTCGTGATCCACGTGACTTGTACACAATGCAAGTGCAATGCTTTACCAAGTGAGCCACCAAACAAGTTTACTACATCAAAAAAGCCATACATATGAAGCTGGTTATGAGATGCAATTGTCAATGTATTAGTTTACAAATCTTACAAGTCTTTATTAATCAAATCTGCCCTGTAATCATAATTTGTGTGAAAAAGAATAAATCTTATGTATTTTAATGCCACCAGGGGTCATTTCACAGCTGGAAACGGCAACAAATTGGTTTTGCAAAAAATGACAATAGAGGCCCATTTTTCCAAATTTGAATTTATTAGTATCTGTGTTTAATGACAAGTAGTGAACTCATGAAAATGGCGTTGCTAGTTGCACATGTACTCTGTGAGTTCAGCTGCAGGTTTTAGGACCCAGGCTTCAGTTCAATGTTTGCACCAAGTGCTGCAATTCATTAATATTAGTTTAATACAAAGAATAAAAATAAGAAAACTACATTGATGGAGAGAATTATGACTGCAAGAAAAACAATGGCAAAATCTTTTGCAAAAGTTTTGGTTCCAGGCATTACTGAGCAGTTAATATGCTCGTCTGAGATGTAATTGATGGTGGAGAAAAAAAAGAGCGAAGGAGAGGGACAGAGAATGTTTGGACACCCTGAAATGTATTGACCTAAATTACAGAGTTTTATTTTAATTCACGTATGAATGTCAAACATTGTGTAAAAACATTTCACAATCATTAAGTTTTGTAGCCTTCAGTTCATTGTTACTGTCAGCTAACAAACAGTAATTTTGTCCATTTGTTACAGGACAGCATGGCAGCAGTATATCTTTTTATTTATATTCCTTCATTTGACATACAAATTTATGCAAAGCAAATTACAGTGCATTCAAGATTTACATTTATTATTATCTGCATTGGCATTTCTAGCAGCACACCCTAGTCCAGCTTCAGGAATTATGCCATAGGCAAAGTGCAATACACTTCCATTAAGAATCTGCACATTTTTAAACTTATTTCTAATATATATTATATTATGATGCCATTCATTTTATATTTCATAATTTATGATTGCACTAAAATATGTAAGGATTACCAAAGAAGTATAATCATAAAGGGTTCACTAAAATAGCAGTTTTTCAGCTGAGAGGAAATAAAGAAAACAATTAACAGCAAGATAAAAAGCCATTTTTGCTCACTATTTGGTTGATTCAACCTTTACAATAAGTATTTTACATGCAAAAAGCCTTTTCATGTGATTGTAAAAAAGTTTATCTCGAACACCATAAATCAGGGGGGTAAGCAGTCGTGGCAATAAGTTTGTTAGAAAATAATTAGGAATGGTCACTTTTTTCCGATCATCTATTAAAAGTTGAGCAGAACTTGTCTATGACAGCAGTAATGTAGGACAACATACAGAGCAGAAGCTGAGCTCCATGTAACAGGATGGTGCTTTGGGCCTTTTTTGCTGAGGATTTATCAGCAGAGGCCCTTCTGGCTGCAAGCAGCACTTGACAATATGTGAATACAATAATTACCCACACAACAGAGGAGTACAGGCCATTCATAACTTTTCTCAGTTCTTCATGGTATGGTGTGTTATACACATTTGTTGAACTACAGAGAGTAGCTGTAGTAAAGACAGCTAAAGGACGAGCAATTGCTATGACAATCAAGTCAGTCGATCCAGGTAAAACACTGACACCCCAAATCAGAGAGATGAGGATGTAGGTCCTGCGCACTGTGCAGATATGATGGTGATGCAGTGGTTTGCAGATAGCAATGTAACGCTCAATGGCCATACCAGCCAAAGTCAGAGGAGTGTTGTTATAAGTAGTAGCAGTTATTATTAGCAGGGTGACACAGAAGGAGAAAGGAACCTTCGGCCATGCATAAGCCATCACAGAAAGAGTGACACTGAAAAAAACCATAAGCATATCATTAATAACCAAGTGAATATATAATATATATCTTGGATCACTGTAAAAAATTGAACTCCTAAAGAATGTAAACACAAACACTCCATTGATGGAGTTAATTATAATCCCAAAGAGAACAAAGATGAAATTTCTGACAAAAGCTTCCATATATCTGTCTTGGGCGCTGTATTGAAGCATTGTAGAGTTCATCGTTCTTTTGCAGTTGGTATAGTGCAGTGACTCAAAATCATATCAGGATTTTTTTGTGGCTTGTTGTCTTTGTAAGATATCAATGAGAGTCCAAAGTCCACGAAGCACAAAGTTGATATCCCAAAGATCTTTTCATGCGTTACCCTGATATGGAAATACAAAGGATATAATTTTTATGGAGTATGCAATACAGATCAGTTATTATAAATTAAAATACAAATGGATCAAAATCACCTTATCAGTTTGCTTCGTCAATTTGGCTCCAGAAGTAACGTGACCAGTTTATATACACAGCTGAACAGAGAAAGAGGGAGGGAGAGAGAGGGCTCAAGGGAGTAAGTGAGTGAGTGAGCAAGAGAGTTTGGTATACTGCTATTTTTCGACCACATACTATGGCTTCTCAGTAAATAAATATGTGGACATGAAATACTGATTAAGAATTTGACTTGTATATTATTTACAAACTTACACTAAGAAATAAATAGACTATTATAACAAATAAATAAAAAAAACCTGGCCAAACAAGAAGAATACAGCAACCATACTGCAATATTTTTTAAAGTGAAGTCATCTGAGGGTATTTTCAATACAATCTGTAACTTAATGCAGTGTTTGTTCATTTAACTGGAATACTGTAAGTAAGCTGAAACAGTACAAGTTAATTCTTTTCCATTATATATCAAGTCCAAAAGCACAATGAGATATGGTCACATCAGACTGAATTACTGAAACAAAATAACCCTTCATTCAAGGCTGCAAAGCTCAAGTTTTCCGGTTGAAGTGGGTTTAAATTTTCTAAATAAGATAAATTTATGGGCTGAGAAAAATTAGGCATGTTATTTTCCTATTACCAGTTTGTTAATATTTTGACTATTACAATTAATTAGTTAATTAATTATTATGATTAATTAGATTTGTTATTTGTTATTTTATTAAATCATGGTATTGCAGTAATTCTCATTCACATGTATACAGTGTGCACAGAATATAGATAGATAGATAGATAGATAGATAGATAGATAGATAGATAGATAGATAGATAGATAGATAGATAGATAGATAGATAGATAGATATTTTGCATCTCACCTTTGTCTGACACACCCATTACAGGTCTTGAAGTCTCTACTAATGAGCTGATGATCTGAATCAAGTGTGTTAGATTAAGGAGACATGGAAAACCTGCAGTGTTGGGGGGCCTCCAGGAATATATAGGTTATATATAGAAAAACATTAGTCTGAAACAAAATGTTTATGTTTCCAAACTATGGAAAAAAAGGTGATACAGTAAAATAAGAAATGAAGCAAGAAAATTCTTAGACACAGTTTCACAATTGTGATATATTTCATAAAACTCTGTATGGCCCATTTCCACAAGACTGTGATGACCGACTTAACGGTCAAGTCAAGTCACCTTTATTTATATAGCACTTTAAACAAAAAAGATTGCGTCAAAGCAACTGAACAACATTAATTAGGATGTCATTATCAGCATCGTAAATCCTTGAACGTTTTTCATATTTGTATTTTTTTTTTAAATGTATGTACATTTATAACACTATTCTTTGCATTATATCACCTTTGCATCAAATTACAAAAAAAAAAAAAAAAAACAGTTAATGCTAATGCGAGGGTGTTTCTAATACAGCGTCTATGGGAGGGATGGTAAATTTGACATCGTTCTTGCTTCTAACTGCTGTTATCAGCCTCCCAATTTTTTTCCTTTTATTAAAAGTCATGAAAACACTATCGTGCAGTTTTTCTTTTGCTACTTGAGCAAATGGGAATGCAAAAAATATACTTGTGGTACTCTCCCATTCACTGCTCTTCAAGTTAACCCAACATCTTATTTCCAAATTCTAATTGGCCAAGAACTTATAATTACGAAATAAGTAGCAAGAAAATAATAAGAGGAAGGCATTTATTAAAAATATTTTCTGCACACAGTATTAACAGTAATTACTAATAATGCTTATCTGGTGATACATTTTTAGCTCACTGCTTGATTGATTCAACTTTCACATTAAATAATCTACATGAAAGAAATCCTTTCATATATTTCACAATTTTTTTATCTCGAACACCATAAATAAGGGGGCTAAGCAGTCGTGGTAATAAGTTTGTAAGAAGATAATTGAAAAAGCTGATATTTGACCGTAGTGTAGGAACAACATGGGCATAAATCTTGTCTATAACAGGAGTAATATTAGACATCACAGACAGCAGAAGCTGTATTCCATGTAACAGGATGGTGCTTTGGGCCTTTTTTGCTGAAGATTTGTCAGTGGAGGCCCTTCTGGCCGCAATCAGCACCCGGCAATATGTGAATACAAGAATTACCCACACAACAGATGTATAAATCCCGTGTGTAATTTTGCTCTGTTCTTCATGGTACGGCGTGTTATACACATTAGTTGAACTACAGAGACCACTTGTTGTAAAAACAGATGAAGGGCGAACAACTGAAAGGAGAATCAGATCAGCCAGTACAGGTATAACACCAACACCCCAAATCAGAGAGATGAGGATATAGGTCCTGCGCACTGTGCAGATCTGATGGTGATGCAGTGGTCTGCAGATGGCAATGTAACGCTCAACGGCCATACCAGCCAAAGTCAGAGGAGTGTTCTTATGAGTAGTTGAGGATATTATTAGAAGTGAAACACAGAACGGGAGAGGAACCTTCTGCCTTGCATAAGACATCACAATAAGACTTACACTGAAAAAAACCAAGAGCATATCATTGATAACCATGTGAATATACAATATATATCTTGGATCATTGTAGAAAACTGAACTCTTGAAGAACGTGAAAACAAACATTCCATTGAAGCAGTTTACAATGATCCCAAGAAGAACAGTGGTAAATGTTTTTGCAAAAGCTTCTGCATATCTGTCTGCTGCGGTGTACTGAAACATTGTAGAATTCATTGGCCTTTTGCACTGGTATCTTTGACTCCTTTTTCTTTGCTTTTTTCTTGTTTTTGTTTTTCCTCCAAATGATGTCCACTTCTTTGTGAAGTTCATTAAGCAGTAGGATGAATATTTTCCATCTGTGTCATATGATCTAAAAATAAAATAGATACGCATAGTATGTAAGAGTGAGAAGTTATTAGCAACACATGAATTCCAAAATACAGCATTACAAAAACCTTTGTGTGCTAACCTTCTCAAATTGTGTAGTCGATTGATTTGCCTCCAGATTTAAAAACGAACAGGTTTAAATACTTCAGATGAGGAAGAGGAGACAGCAAGTGGGGAGGGAGATAGAGAGGCAGGACGCTCCAAGTATGATCACAAGCTGGTAATATTGAGATGGGCATAAAACAGGAATGCCTCGTTCTCATAAATTATTAAATAATTTATTTAAAATATGCAAAAGCTGATGAATGATACTTAAAATGTGCCTTTGTTTTGCTGTGCTGCTAACAAACCTCAGTGCTTAAGGGGGCGATAGAGTCACCTTCAATTGTCTGTACCATTAAACCAGGGGCCTCTTTTATAAAATGTTGCGTAGAAACTGTCCAACAATTAATCCAAGATCATTTCTCAAATGTGCATATATGTTGTTAAGATAAACGAATGAATGCACAAAAATTGTGCATACCACTCTCTCTTACAGATGTGGAATCTATAAATAATTAGTGATGGGACGAATGATACAGAGGCTCCAATGCTTCAAAGCACTATTGTAACACACACTGTGCCGATGCTTGTATCGAAATGACAATACCACGTGATTGATGACGTTTGAAGCTTCAAATGTCATGCAGTGTCGTGAGGTCGGGACAGCTGGTGTGAAAAAATCGGCGCTTCGCACGACTCTTGTGTTTGACTTTACATCGACTTGGTTGTGTGTGTGTGTGGTACACTTATTTGGGATTCAGTAGAATAGTTTAGAATAACCTCAACACCAGACAAAAACTGAATGCACGTCACAACTCTTTTGCATTTTATCATGTCCTATAGCCGGGGTCTCAGAGACCCCAAACAGCTCACCCAAAATATTTACTCATGTCAATTATTAATTATAATAACACACTTGCACAATATATTTTATATTATTGATCAATATGTGAATCTGTTGACCGGACTACGCATGACAAGAGTTGGCACAGATTAAAAACTTTTTTTAAACCATCCACTGTGTTAATGCTAGATGGCATACATCAAAAACTACTGGGCATGCACACATCAGTCTAGCATACAACACATTGTACAACAATAATTACTATTTTTGCATTATTGTAGAGGGTAGGTTTAGGGTTGGGGTAGGTGTAGATTTACTTTAATAATTATATATATATATATGCAAGAACAGGTTTACTTTTGATTTCGTGATCACACACACTCTGTGTAAATTCTTACAAGATCAGATATTTATGTCTTCATTTTCGACCTGAGATCAGTCAAATCTGCATCTGTTGTTGGATGCAGGGCTTCCAAGTCCCTGCCATTTTTCCACAGAATTGGGCTACTTTTAAACTGTTGCCATGGGTTGATTTTCCCAAGTGGGTTAAAGGTTTGAAATATTGCATAAAAATTACATTTGACTGAAATGCTTGTATTGAAACATTTTGCATTCTACATGAAAAAACTTTCATGGTCTTTTGGTGGAATGACCTGCCCAACTGAATTTACTTAATCATTTTCAAGAAACTTCATATGACCCTCTTACTCTAGCACTCTCTATTATAATGCTAATTCAAATTTTATCTGGTTAGTATTTTAAAATTATTATTATTATTATTATCATTTAATTCTAACTACTTGTTTTATTTAAAAAGAAATAACACTAACAAACAAGCAAACACACACACACACACACACACAAAATACTTTTAGATGAAATTAAATTCAGTTAAGCTTGGTGCAGTGTTTAGCTGTTTGTTTTTATATTTCTTTATTGCTACTTCCTAGATTGTAATATCGTACTGACAATAGAAAGGAAAAAAAATAAAACAAACAAGTTATTACAAATAATTTTAACTGTTAAAAATTATTTTTGTAATGATGATTAAAAAAACAATGACTAGTAGACTAGTTAAAACTGCAACGATAGACAGAAGCACGGTTATATATTTATGTATTAAAGTTAACTAAAACTAAAATCTAAATCTTAAAAACAATTTCATTACTTAAAATAAAATATTTAAATGTTATTTGAAATAAATTATTTCATTTTCTCATTCGGTGTCTTTCAATTTTTTTTATATACATCAAATACACACACATACACACTCGTCAGAAAGAAGGGGGCCCAAATTTCTGTCTTGCATATACCCCCCTTAAAACTCTTCATGGCGCCCCTGGGTTAGAGTTAAACTCTTCAGGACAGTAGCCCACCAGGACCAAAGTTGCCCATCCCTGCTATAGGTAGACCAAGTAGGTAAAAATATGACTCAGCAAACAGACACTTATGCTTTGAATTTGATATATTTTTATATACATACCCAACCTGCAGAAACATAAAGAGAATTTACAGGTTATCTAGACTAAACAAACTATTTCAGAACTTCATACCACACATCAGGAGTGAAAAAAGCCAGTTAACAAATATCAGATATGTACATTCACACCGAATCAAAGGCCGATCAATTCAAGTAAGATAAATGTGAATATAAAACATATTGTGTTCATAGATTAGTTCACTGGTATTATCTGTGTCTTTTGTTTGCAACAAAAATACACTTTAACACGCTCAGCAAATTGTTTATCTCTTAAGCCGTAGATCAGTGGGCTTAGTAACCTTGGTAGAATATTTGAGAACAAAAAAAGAAGGAACAGAATGGTTGTTCGACTCCGAGGAAAAAGATCTACAAGTGCTGTGCTGAGGAGTGGGGTGATGTAGGACATCATACACAGTAAAAGCTGACCTCCGTGCAGTATTATCGTGTTCCGGCCCTTTCTAGCAGACACTTGATCTGTACTAGCAGCTTTTGCTGCAGAAAGAACCTTGAAGTAGGTGACGATCAGCGTAGTCCACACAAATAACAAATACACAACATTCGACACAGTATCATTGACTGCGTGTTGCCAGGTGTTGCGAATAACCACCATGTGACATAAAATGGCAGAAGAGAAAAAGCTCGCTGGCCGAGTTGATAATGTGATGATTATATCACTGAAAGCTGGTACTGCTGACAGAGTCCATATGAACCAGATGAGCATGTAGGTCCTGCGAACTGTACATATTTGCAGGTGATGTAGTGGCTTGCAAATGGCAATGTAACGCTCTATGGCCATGCAGGCCAGATTTAGTGGAGAGTTCTTGGTGACTATAATGGCAACAAATAGCACAACACAACAAACTGAGAGACTGAAGGTACCCACAACATATATTGTGACTTGTAAGCCCACAGAAATGGACAGCACTATCATGTCATTGATTACCAAATGGGTGTATAAAATGTATCTTGGGTCACTATAGAAAATTGTATTTTTGAAGAAGACAAGCACAAATGTCCCATTGATATAGTTGATGATTAGGCAGAGGACTACACTGATGAAGTTCTTGATGAATGTGTCATAAAACTGATCCACTGGAATGGTGCTGTTCATTATGATCCTGTAACCTGCAACAGCTGAAGAATTCCAGTGGTTAAATTACTTACAGACTTAGATAAGTACACTATCATTGGAATAATATGTTGTGGTGTCTTAGCACTCAATGTCAACATTTCAGTTATCAGTATAAAGTTATACAAGCTCACTTAAAGTACTGTATATAATACATTAGCATTATAAAAAACTATATTTATTAGGTAATGCTGAAGAGAAAAGACTTTCACATGTTCCATGATTGTAATGAGACTTTACAAATTACATGAATGGATGAATGGATGAATACAAACCGACCTGCCGTATTGTTATGGCCTCTGACCTCAAAGAAATGCATGATAGCCTTTACTGTATTTATTCTTACGATGATGCAATGGTTGTGCTCTCTGAAGGGCAAACTGATCAACTGAGGATTTGTGCTAAATTAATTAGCTTCTTTAAGATGATGCAAGCTTGATCAATATTTTGCAGACCTTTTTTTACCATTTGGGCAGTTTAAATGACAATGTTCTGCAATGTGGCCTGATAGATTGCATCTGAAACAGTAATTCCAATTTTAATAAGCTGTATACATGCAGTTTCATATGAGTAACCTCATACTGCTTTAAAAACTACATGGAATATTTGTACTTTTAAAATCCATGTTACATCGCAGGGCTTTTTAATAAAAAAAAAAAAAAAAGAGTATCAGTTATAGCAACAATATACTTTGCTCATACACATACATTTACACTTTATCTTAAAATTGTAAAAAAAAAAAAAAAAAAAAATTAAATTTAACTACACAATCTTATTATTATAAAGCTTTATATAAAGTTTTTATAGTGCCAAAAGTGTTTGTCAATTCTTCTTTTCAAACAGGTCTTTCATTTTTAAATACACAATTATATTTTGTTCTTTTGAATCATATAGATTTCTGTATCAACAATGTCCTGTTGCCTGTTTAAAGAAAATTTTCGATTTCTGAAAAATTTCTCTACCCCAAAAATCAGAGTCACCTACAAATTATACATGTGGCATAGAAATGAACAGAACATTATCCAGGCTTTTGAGAGAACTGTCTGGTTGGTTTTAATTTGTGTGCTTTAGAGACAAAGTATCTGAGCCAATACTTGCGAAACTTCTCATCCCTGAATCCATAAATCATAGGACTGAGAAATCGTGGGATAATATAGACCAGAAGAAAATTCACATAACGGATCTCTAGGCCGTACATTGGAAACAGCTGTATGAGCGGAGCCTGCATGGACGGCACGACAAACGCCAGCATGCACAGCAGCAGCTGAACCCCGTGGAGTAACACTGTGTTACGGGCCTTCTTGGCTGACACCAGGTCAGTGGAGGCCGCACGGGCCGTCAGCATGATCTTACAGTACGTACAAAGCAAAGTCAAGAAGACAAAAGAGAAATACACACTATCAAACACGCAGTTCTTGTAATAAATCGAACTGTCTCGGAATAGGAGTGAGTGATCGCAGAAAATGGATGTGTGGAAGAACAGTGGCGGTTCTTTGGCCACGGTGATGAAAAGATCAGTGATGGGGGGAGTGAGGCTCAGGAGGAATATGACCCCGATCATCCACATGGTGCGTGTGACAGTGCAGATGTGGCTGTAATGAAGGGGGAAGCAGATGGAGATGTAGCACTCCAGGGCCATGCCGGCAAGGATGAGCGGGGTGGAGCGCGTGGTCGTCACAGCGGTCAAGATCAGTGGACAGCAGGCAGATGCCAGTATCTTTGAGAAGGCATAACTCACCTAGAACAGGAAGAAAAGAACACAAACGACATGCACAATGGAAATGACATTGTTTAATTATACAGTAATTATGCTTAAAGATACTTGTTTTCATGTTCAAACTTTCTTAAGGATTTTTGTCACTATTAAAATAAAAATTAAAACATTTAAAGTCAAGTTTGAATTTTTATGGTATGAAAATCCTTACAATTAATGAATTAACAGTCTAAAAACAAAATATAATAGTAACAAAATAGAAAAGATATTCACTCACAAGCATTTTTTACATTTTTTAAATAAAAAAAGAATCATTTGAAAAATTGTGACTAATTAAATTTGCTACAAGAGATTTCTATTTCAAATAATGCTGATCTTTTGAACTTTCTACTCATAGATGATGTATTACAAAAATATAAAGCAGCAAAACTGTTTTCAGCACTAAAAACTAATTTAAACTAAAAATAAAAACATTTAAAATTAAGTTTTCAATTTTAATGGTATGAAAATTGTTGCAGTTGGGGTGGGGGGGTGATAATAAGTTAATATGAAAAGAACAGCAGATCAGAATATTAGAATTATGTCTGAAGGAAACTGAAGACAGGATAAACGATGCTGAAAATTCAACTTTGCATCACAGAAAAAATGCATTTTAAGATATAATCAAACGGAAAACAATTCTTTGAAATTGTAATAATATTTCACAATATTACTTAGTTTTCCTTTAAATATTCGAAATAAATGCCGCATGCTTGATATTTTGTATCCAATGCAATTGTATTCAGGCATTTATAAATGTCCTTTAAATCATTTTTGGCCCTGTATTTCATCTCAGTACTAACCACATACAGGGCGGTGACCAGTGTCAGTTGCACTCCATCATTAATGACCATGCAGATAAACATGATATAACGTGGATCTTCATAGAAGAAATTGTGCTTGCGGAAAGTCGACACCATACTGCAGTTAAGGATACTGAGTGCCAGCCACACAAGCATGGCCACAATGTTTTTAGTGAGAGCAGCACTGAAGCTGTCCCGCGGTATGGCATTCAGAAGGAGTAAAGTGCTGGAGTTCATGTTCTCAACCTGAGATGATAAAGCACACATTATAGACACAGTGTACATAACTACTCACAATACAGTAATAAGCTACACATTGTTGCATTGGACCATTCATCTTTTACTCTGTAAAGCTTACTACAGTCAAAGGCATGTAAGAATGCATGATAATGATTTGTTATAGAGCAGTATGGTTATATAAGCAAGTATATAATACATACATGCATATGCATCAAGATACACTTTTTCTATTGCTAGAGCAACTGCTGCACAATTTAATAAATATGAACACTTAAACAGCTGTTTCCTGAAAGAAATAAAATAAGCATGACTTGTAAGGTACAGTATGTCTCAGCGCAATGTTATTTTCCAATTCGCTTCATTTAAGATATCTAAGTAGAGTTTAGATATGTGGTTAGTCAGATCCAATCTTACCGAAAATGCCTCCTGCCCAGTGTGAAAGTCCAGGCCTGTGGTGAATCTTATACCATATGGGTGTGCTATAGATATAGATCAGGGCAGCTGATTGGAGGATGCACAGAAAACACTTCAGGGGTTTGGCATTATCACAGTTTTGTTTTTCCCAGGGACGAAAAGATGAAAATAGAGGTGCAAACTAACACCAAGACATTCTCACTCTCTCCCAACTCATCACATACAGTCTTAATGATTGGTCAGGACCCCTTTAATGTCACTTTTCGACGTGCAGGGTACTTTCATTGCTTTCAGTTATTTGCCTTATGCGTCAGATCAAGACACATTGAATGGTTTGCTTGCATTTGTAAAAACAGAAATAATTTTAAATTTATACTTTCATAGACATTTTGGAACACCTAACCACACCCCTACCCTAAACCTACCACTTCTGAACAATATTAAACAAGTAGGCTAACTACAAATAAAAGTACAGTCACATGTATTTATTGCAAAAACTGACCATAAAAAGTAGAATAAAAGTAGAATTGGAATATTAATACTTTTTGAATATATTGTGACTGTTGTTAAAGCCTGTTAAATCCTGTGTTTTATATTGACAGATGGTTAGGTTTAGGGGTAGGGGTTGGTTTACTCATTTATGCTCATAATGTGTAAATAGTGTAAGGTAAATAAAATTGTTGTGACTGTTTACATTGAAAAATCACACCCCAACATATATGCAATAATGGCAAAATTATTATTACCCAATATATAATTTAATTTAAAGATGATAAAATTCTTAACATGCCTTTCACGTCTGCATAGTGACGCCAAAGAGTTCTTATTTAAAGCAATGGAGGACACTGCACATGGAAAAATTATGCTAAAGGGGTACCCTATGCGTTAAAACATGAAGCCAAAGGGTCCTGAACAAGCTTCAGTATGTGACGAGTTGGGAGTGAGAATGTGTTGCTAACACATGTGAATTTGGCAGTTAAATATGCTTGAATATATGTTTTTGGCTGTGACTTAAATGTACAATGCTATTTTCATTCAAATTTGTCTACAGATTCAAACAAAGTCTAACTATATTTACTTATTTATCTATTACTTATTAAATTCTCATGAGATCAGGTTGCTGTTAGTAAAGGCCTTTAAGATGTTCCATATTAGGCCATATGTGACCCTGGACCATAAAACCAGTCTTAAGTGTCAATTTCTCAAAATTGAGATTTATACATCATCTGAAAGCTGAATAAATAAGCTTTCCATTGATATATAATTTAGTAGGATAGAACAATATTTGGCTGAGATACAATTATTTGAAAATCTGGAATCTGAGGGTGCAAAAAAATCAAAATACTGAGCAAATTGCCTTTAAATTTGTCCAAAGGAAGTTCTAGCAGTGCATATTATTAATCAAAAATAAAGTTTTGATATATTTACAGTAGGAAATTTATGAAATATCTTCATGGAACATGATCTTTACTTAATATCCTAATGATTTTTGGCATAAAAGAAAAATCAATAATTTTGACCCATACAATGTATTTTTGGCTATTGCTACAAATATACCCCAGCGATTTAAGACTGCTTTTGTGGTCCAGGGTAACATATATAAATGTGATATACAAAATAAAGGAAATGGTTTGTTTTGGTTAATTAATTAACTGTTAATGACTAGCTACTAAACGCTGGGTTGTTTCAACCTAACTTTGGGTCAAAAATCCAAACCAACTTTTTAGTCCAAAAATGAACCAAAAAAATGTAACCCAACAGCTGGGTTAGTCCATATTTGACCCAAAGTTGGGTTGAAACAACCCCACATTTTTAGAGTGTATTGAGTGTGATTACATATAATTTTTTTTTTTTAAATAATGTTTCTTTTTTTACATTTTATTCCCTAAGGGCAAGTTATTTATTTTTCATTGGCTCAAGTTAAAAAATTAAGTTGTTGGGAAGATGTGGCCTAGTGGTTAGAGAGTTTAATTCCTAACTCTAAGGTTGTGTGTTTGAGTCTCGGGCTGGCAACACCACGACTGAGGTGCCCCTGAGCAAGGCACTGAACCCCCAACTGCTCCCGGGCGCCGCAGCATAAATGGCTGCCCACTGCTCCGGGTGTGTGTTCACTGCTGTGTGTGTGCACTTTGGATGGGTTAAATGCAGATCATGAATTCTGAGTATGGGTCACCATACTTGGCTGTATGTCACGTCACTTTTCACTTTGAATCATTACCCTACATTTTTTTAATTGGATGAATGAAACATTTTTTTTCAGTCTAAGTAGGAAATTGTATTTATTATTTTCCAGTTTAGCTGTGTCCCTTTAATATAACATTAAACCTTAATTGTTATTGTTATTACATATCTTTATGTGATAGCAAAGATATTTAAAAAGCAAAGATATTCCTATAATGTTTGTATGATACACAAATACATAAACTGATTGTAACATATTTGCAAATGAATTATTATGCATAAATCAGCTATACAAATGAAGAAACGATCACTCACATAATGCTTCCATGTGCTGTAAACAAAATAGAATGTATTATTTTCTATTTTGGGGTTATGATGTAGATACACACCCATCAATATTTTTATCACAATGCTTTTGATTGTAAAACAACTATCCAGAAAAGAAGACATGGAGCAGAAATCACTTTCAAAACAATTCCAGTCAAGCTGTCAGCACTACAAAAATACCATTCATAGTTAGCACAGAATGAATTAATAGAAATAGAACAAGTGAATGGAAAAATGATTTCTTCTTGTTACTAAAAAATGGACCGCCAAACTCACCCCTGTCTGACAAGCATCAGTGAAGACAGTGAAGACATGACAGCTTTTTAAAATGCTCGCACACTCTGACTGTAGATTATGATGTATGTTATCTCACTAGGGAATATATATATATATATATATATATATATATACCCATATATATATATATATATATATATATATATATATATAACAGACACATACACATGCTTAGTAAAATATATATGGGAAAAATAAGAATTTGAAATAGGATATATCAGAAAAGGCCTAATTTTAGGGGGCATTTTTCTAAGGACATCATATATGTATGAATTCTTATTTTTCCAATATACATTTCACTAAGCTTTTGTTTTTTTATTTGCCCCCGTGACATAACTAATGATATTTCCTTAAATGGACATAATATCAATTTATTGAATGTTTCTGTTGTGATCTGGCACATCATGCATCTCTCTTAGTGTAACCAACATTACAGATCATATTAATGAGAAAACACAGTTATGGTATGTGATCTGATATGTGATGAGAGAATTACAGCTTATCAGTTATACTATTTACACAGAAAATGAGTCAGATTTGCCATGTAAAAGCTGAGAAGAAGAAAAAGGTCAACTGAAACTACTGATTTAGTAATGTATGTGTGCTTTCATTGTACAATATAAAGGAGTGGTGTGACATTTTTTATGCTGGTGTGTCTGTGAAGTTCATGTACAGCTGCCATAGACTCTGAATAGGCATTTGTTTTTTTAATGTTTATGCTTTAAAAATGTGTTTGCAACCCTAAACACTTCCTGCAAAAGTTCTTATTATCTTATGCAATCTCTCACTTTAAAAAGTGAGCAAACAAGACCCAGTCTGGATGATAACTAAACATCTGGGTACCTTTAGTTTAATATTATGGGCCAGTGCTAGGGTCTCTATCCACCTCTGTAGCGTCACCCATTCATTACATTTGAATGTATTAATTATGCTCATTGTGCATGTAGTGCAGTATATATTTATTAAATAATATTTCAAACAAATCATATTCATCCACAGATGTTGCTTACAAAGTCAACATTTCCTTCACAATATTTTAATATAGTGAACATTCACATGGATTTATTAGAAACCTTTGCCAAATTTCCACTTGGTTGGAGGGTTTGTATTTTTCTCCTCATCTTGAACATTGTACACAGTAAGTATCTTTTCAAGTATTTGCAAAACGTTTGATCTCTCATGCCGTAAACCACTGGACTGATAAACCTGGGCATTATCTGGATTACTAAATAGCTTGAGAATCTCATATCTGTAATAAACAGTGGAAACATTTCTGCGAGCAGCCTGTCCAGGAAGGGCCCGACAAACGTTAGCATGCACATCAGAAGCTGGATCCCGTGTAGGATGATGGTACTCCGAGCTTTGCGAGCATCTGAGTTTGTGGCCTTTGCAATAAACATGATCTTCAAGTAAGTATACACTATAGTGAGCCATACAAAGGTCAGGTAAATGATGTACACAACATTTCTCTTGTCTACTATATATGGGTTATCAAACACATAATCTCTGATGCAGGGGATGTTGCTGTAGAAGAAGGTTATAGGTTTTGTAGCCAACAGGATGAACAGGTCTGGTAGAACCTGAGTGGCACTCAGGACCCAGATCAGGCCGATAAGGGTGTACGTTTTACGTATGGTACAGATCTGAGCATGACGTAAAGGGTTGCATATGGCTATATAGCGCTCTATAGCCATGGAAGCGAGATTCAGCGGTGTGTTGAGAGTTGTGAATATAACACTCATCAATAAAACACAGCAGAAAGAGACATTGAGAGTAAACACAGTGTAGCTTAAAATGTGAAGGACAACTGCAATCATCAGCTGAATCATGTCATTGAACACCATGTGAATAAAGAGAATGTAGCGAGGGTTTCCTTTAAAGATCTCATGCTTGATGAAGGTGTGGACGAGCGTGCCATTGATATAGTTGATGGAGATGCACAAACCAACCACGATCACATTCTTAGTCACCGCTGAGCTAAAGCTGTCCCGCAGATACTTGGGCTGTGTGATGTTACTCCCTAGTGAAACGTTCATTTTTTGATAGCACTGCTTTCCTAACAAAAAAAAAAAAAAGAGAAGAGAAGAGAATATGGGAGGTTTAGCAATGTGCATCAAGATAACTAAGATAGCACAATCTTATTCTCAATGTAAAATTCAGCTGCATTAACAAATTCACATCAAAGTGAGTCACATAAAGTTCAGTTGTCTTTCCAGTCATACCTCTGCAGCTGCTCCAGTCTGGTGTGAAGAAAGCCAACAAGAAACTTCATTTTATACCATGTGATTTGCCTCTTTGGAATAGAGGTCTGTCTCACCTTTGCAATCCTAAAGAACTGCGCATGACAAACTCATGTGATGTCAGAAGAATTCAAATCAAGTATTTGTCCAAATGTTTTACTATGAAGGGCCAAACGTCAAGCTTGTTTGAGGGCTGTAGGCTGCAAGTAAATGCTGCTTTATGATCAAATGTAAAATTAAAAAAAAAAAGCAATTAATCAAATTCCCTTATATTCTCTACATTTTAATGCAAAACAAACAAAACAAACTTAACAAATAGGAATTTGATAGGAATAAACATGCTTCAATGGCATGTTTATTCCTATCAAAGGTCATCAAGGGTCAACCCTGGTTTGGGCATCTCTGCTTTAGAGAAATATACTTTCCGATGGGTAGGCTCTGGCTAGGACAACCTTTCGACCTGAAAATATGTTTATAGCATGTTCCAGTGCTGAAAAATGCTGCATTTGCTCTCTCCACTGACAGGCATTCAAAAGTGGGCATATATTCTGCTAAAAGGACATGTTTTGCTTGGGACATTTTGTAGTAGATCTGTGACAGTAATAAAAATGCAAAAAGAAAAAAAAAAATAGCATCTCATTTATACTGAGAATAATTGTTCTCATTATCCGAATTTCAAAGGCCTAAAAACCAGAAAACATTCTATATCCACAACCATTCAAGTTGTGATATTAACATCCAGACCACCATGAGTCATAAATTTTGAATCTTTTTCTTATTTTAGTTTTTACTGATAAAAAAAAAAAAAAAAACTAAATGCAAAATCACTGTAACCCCTGGAATATCTACAATTAGAGGTGTCATACCCATTCAAAGCAAGGGGGAACGTGTATTTTGAATGCAGCTTCCAAAAGACAAAAACATAGCCAAATAATATTTGTTATATTTGATTCTAGATTCAAATCTGCAGCCGTGCTTTGCCAGACACGTTTTAACAGCGCTGCGCAGTATAACCAAAATACACACACGCTTCCGCTGAGCTTTTGAATGCAATGGCCAATCAGAGGCGTTCAGATGAGTCATCGCTGAAACACAGGTGTTTTGTTCAGTGCGCGCTTCGAATTCTTGACTGAATTCTGCTCTCTGGCAAAATCTCTCATCATAAACAACAAAGTGCAGATGTGCGTATGTAAAGTAAGATATTCATTTCACAGTGTAAACAGCTTCAGTAATTATAATGGGAGTTTTTGAGAGTGCTTCAACTCTAGCTAGACTAAAGTCAGTGAAAATGTTCTTTGATAATGTAGGCTAAATGTTCTTTGCTCTCTTTCTGTAAAAGGTGTTATAATTAGTAACTTAAAATTCACGTTACATACAAAGTCGTATTAAAAATATTTTATGGCATGAAACCAATATCTGGTACTTAAGTAAAAAAAAAAGATGGGTTTTATGCGTAGTTAATTACACTGACCCCCTTACTTTGACTTTACATGTATTTTATTTTGGTTTGACCAAATCTATGATTATAATTCATATAGACATCAAATGGTCAGTTAAATAAAGTGAACATCCCAATATGGTTGTTAACTTACATCACCTCATCTTCACATCATCTTCATGTCACACATCTGTCAAAAAACAAATGAACAATTAACTCCAGCCTTTCTGGAAATCGTGCCCTTTTCCTCAACATGTGTTTGTGTTCCTAAAAAGGCAATAATTCACAAAAGGGAGCTTTGGTGAGATAACAAGACCTTTGTCCTTTCGACATCTGAGTATTGGACTCTGAGCTGCAGTATGTTTGTGGTAATTAACACGCTTTTACTGAGGCTAGCGGGAATCTCTGACATTTCACGACCTCCAATGAGGCTAGACTGAGCAAGAGTGATTGCAAGAGAGACTCGAGCATCTCGGGCCCCAGAGATCTGCAGGCAAAAGGGCAAAGCAGCCAGGAACACTTGTTGTTCTGAAGCTTGCATCCCTGGGAGTGATTAGCACGTCTGTGGAGAGATGCCGAAAAGATCAAGGAACATAATAAAACAGATTATTTTAGCTGTTTAAAGGTCTATTGGCATCAAGAGAGATTTTGTTTTGAAATATAAACACTAATGGTCTGTTGTGTTTGGATTACATGGTGGCTGATGTAAACGTTGATCAATCACTAAGTCTGAAAAAAGTTTGTCATGTATGCCATATTTAAGTACACTGTAAAAATGACTTTTCAAAGTTTAAATAAAACAAAGATTATTGGAGTAGGTTTTAAAAGAAAATATTATTTCAGTCTTTCTCCTTCAAAATTTTACATTTATCTCAATGTTTTACTTGCCATTTCTTTGTAATTATTTCTGAAATGTATATAAATTCTGAGTGAAAAGTAAATTTAAAATTTTTTACAAAAAATAATACACATTGTATATGATTTTCAGTGTTCCCATATATATATATATATATATATATATATATATATATATATATATATATATATATATATATATATATATATATAGTAGATATTATATTACTACAGATAGATTTATTCTATATTATAGTAGAACATTTCTTGAGGCATCATATTCAGAATGACAGCAGTCTGAAAACATCTTTATTTCACACTGTGAAAGAATACAGACACACTTTGAACGTTTTAAAAAGGAGTGTTAATAGGAAATAGCCAAAAAGTACAAGAATTCACATATAACAGCCTTATAATAGGGCCTTTTTTGCAAAAGTCAAGAAAACATAAAAACCTGAGGCCAGAGTACACTGAGGTATCATAACTGGATTCTGTATTCAATAACAATAATAATAAAAAAAAACTACAATCTTAAGGGGCACTTGTACACATTACCCTGTTAACATAATTTTTAAAATCGCATTTTAGTGTTTATCAAACCATTCAGGCCACATTGCAGTCCAGTTTAACAGTTAACAATTATCAAATATGTTTCTCTGACTATTTTGAATATTCATGCACAACAGGCGCCAGCTTTGGTAATGTAAGAGAGTGGATGTGTTTGTCTCTTTTGGAATCAGTACTAATGATTCTAAAACTGTATAACAGAACAATCTATAACTACTTGTTGTTGTTTTTTTCTGTAATATATTTGTAAATAAAGGTTTTACAGAACCACATTCACATATTGTGCATAAATTTGGTGCCAAAAATGTTGAAAACATGATAAAGATGACAATATTTCAGAGTGGTAACAAACACCTAATTTCCCTTTTTAGTGTATAAATGCTAATATCAAATTTGCCATAAATACATACCTCTCTACAAATCATACAATACAGATCATGTATAAATAGGGAACAATATCAGCCATGTCCAAAAATGGCACGGGAAATAGTGGGCCTCATGCATCAGGCGTCTACACCTGTAGATCTTGTGACTGTGGGAACCCTTCACACCCAGCGGGCCCCGTCCTCAAAGTGCTTTCTCATTTTCTTGTGAGCAACTGGCTCTCCAGAACCTCCAGTCGCTTGGTCATAGCTGACAGTGAAACACAGTTAAGGAAATATACTATAAAAAATGATCAATCATCCACACTACTTTTCCGCTGTTTTAGGCATTAAATATTTCAAACTAGATTGCTATATATATATATATATATATATATATATATATATATATATATATATATATATATATATATATATATATATATATATATATATATATATATATATATTCAAACTAGACATGCAAAACTCACTGCTGCAAGTCTAGTGTGTTCTAAGCAGGTTTTCAGTTGCTTGTTTGCCTGTCCTGGGTGCTTTTTCCTTTATATCCCGGGTCAAAACAGCAAAATACAGCAAATTGAGTCTCTATGCATGCGTTTACTGATTTTAAAATGATCACGAGTTACATATCAAAGTCAAATCATTCACAGTGACATGTTTTTGTAGGCCAAAACTGGTAAATGATTTTGCATTTTAGCACTTCCAGTTCCATTGTCCTGGGGTCAGTAGGTTTTTTGAATGGGTTTTATTCTATGACATAAAATACACCAGAAATACCCCCCTGTGATTTTTTTTTTTTTTTTTATTATTATTTTTAAGCTTTTACTTATCTTTAAAGAGGTGGCTAATTGGGACTACAGAAGGTTTTGGGGACATCACGTCAAAGAGGCCAACACGGAAATGTAATATATTGAGGGGAAGTCATAGCCTAATGGATAGACAGTTTGACTCCTACCCTTAGGTTGTGGGTTCGAGCCTCGGGCCGGCAATACCACGACTGAGGTGCCCTTGCGCAAGGCACCGAACCCCCAACTGCTCCCCGGGCGCCGCAGCATAAACGGCTGCCCACTGCTCCGGGTGTGTGTTCAGGGTGTGTGTGTGTTCACTGCTGTGTGTGTGCACTTGGATTGGTTAAATGCAGAGCACAAATTCTGAGTATGGGTGACCATATTTGACTGTATGTCATGTCACTTTATATATGGCAATATCACTCTTGATATAGGGCAATATGTTACATACTGTATAAGGCACACATTCTCTGATGGGTAGATAAAGATATACATTTATAACATATATAAAAGTAAAGTAAAATTTGTATATGTATATTAACAATATCTATATATGAGTTTTTAAGTTATTATATGTAGCAACCATACATGTATGTCAACAATATATATTTATTTATGAACTTCAATAAAACAACACATATACAAAATATCAGTGTTTATATGTTTTTGCAATCAGTTTTTAAAATGCATCTCTCTCTTTGATATTTACTGATATATTGTTTTTTATATTTACTTTGATATTTATAATATTAAAATGTATTGATGGGTTTTATCATGTGCATGACATATATGTCCAAAAATGTATTACATACACAGAAACATACATATTTGTATGGGCTAGATATAAATGTTAATATATGAAATTGTTACTTATTTTTACCTCATATGACAATATAATTACACTCTTGCAAACTATTGTAACTCAAACTTTCAGGGAAAATTTTTGAATTAAGACTAAAAGAGTTGTTCGTTTATAGCTAACATTTAGTTTTGCACTTCTGCCAATTACTTTTAGGCTCACAAATTCATAAAAGTTGTATTCATTTGTAGAGACTATCATGACTATATTGTTGGTGACAGAGCTTACTTTCTGCAATGATCCGAAAGCCAGTGGAAAAATCCTTTTGGGTTTTTATCGAAGGAACCAGAGTAATGCTAATTTTCAGGTTGGCCTACAAAAATACATCATCACTGCAGCACTGATTTACATATTTACATGCAAAAAGTATATGAAAGTGGCCTTTTGGCCTCTCTGATGAGAAAACAATGAGAAGATGATGTGGGAATTAGCTTGTGAATTGCATGGCTTGAGCAAAAGAACTCAAAGTATCTGAGCAATGCACTCTAACCACTAGATCCAACGGTAAATGATTCCTATCAGCAAGATCTATATATGATGAGAGCCAAGAAGCAACATCCTTCCTTTGTAATCTCATCAAATTCTAGTTAAATGGATCCAGTGGAAACATGCATCTGCATTTAGTAGTTCAGAAACATCTGTTTCTGGCCTCAGACGTGGGACAAGGGCTCTTTTGAGCTTTGATGAATGATGCTGAGTGAGAGATCTGAAACAAAGAGCCATTGAAGCGTGTGGTCACAGAGGTTTATGTGAGGAGCCAAACCAGAGGGGCCAGTCTGGAACAGATCAGACCAACGGACACAATGTGGGCTCTTTCTGTACAGAGGGGCTTCTGTTAAACCCCTTAGCTTGTTGTAATAATGCGTCAATCTTCGGGTTATATCGCAGAAAGTTTGGAGTTGGATGAGTTACACTGCAATGTTGCATGGTGTAGTTGCATTTGCTGTAAAGTAAGCATATTGTTTAAAGGATCTGTACTGAAGATATAAAGGATATGTTTCTGGTTGAGCTGGTCTAGGGTGGACATCGTAACCTGCTGGAACTCCACAAGACTTTCACAAGCGCAGGGGTCCTTAACCTCAATCTCTCCTTGACTCTCAGCTGAAAAATTATGCATTTAATGAGTGCGGATGAAAGAAATAACCAATATTCATTAAAAATAGTTTCCCTAAATTTGCATTTATGCACTTGGCAGAAATGCAAATTTGCAGGGAATGATTTTTAAAAGGAATATATACGCTTATTAGCACCTCTTTAGGTAAACTTTGCATGTGTGCGTTTACCTCAGCCTCTAGATGGTGCTATTGAACAAAATGTGTGCCCTCTAACACAGATGATTCAGGTATGGTTATACTTGTTCTCAGTCTTTCAAACGCACCTGCACAGACATTGAGTTTGAGGTTCTCAGCGATCTGGCTGATGGCAGTGAAGTCGGCGGTGTAGAAGAAGTGTTTTTCCACAGGCTCAGAGGCAATCTCTCTCAGCTCATCCTCCACGGCTTTACCCACACCAACAGCATACATGGTGATACCTGGAACAAGACACACATCAAAACTTTTCATGAAATGAGTAGAATTTATTTTTCTTTTTCAGTAAAAAGCTAAGTGAGAAGATGCTTAGCTATATTCATTTTATATATGAGGTTTGCAATTTGAAAAAAAAAAAAAAACTTTATCTAAATTTCTTTAATCTTTTTAGTAATATTTTTTATTTTTTAAATGTAAATAAATTTACATGAAATAAAAACTAAATCTTAGAAATATTTTATTTTAAATACTATTATTTTTATTACAGTTATCATCTTATACTAGTTTGAGGTCAAATGTAGATTTTTTAAATTTTGTTTATATATATATATATTACAGACTAATATGCTCCAAATTGTCCAAATATTGCAAACCTCTTATAAAATGAATAGATCTATAAAATATATAATTAAAACATTTAAAATATGATATTATTATTTAAAATCTACTATGAATTAATATAATTACGTTGAAAACTATTTATCTAATTTCTTTCAAACTTTTCTAGCAATAATAGTATATTAAATAATAATAATAATAATAATAATAATAATTACAATCAAGCTAAAAGCTGAAAAGCTAGACCACAGTAGTCAACATTTGAAGTGGATCAAAAAAGTTAATCAAACTTGTCCTAAGACAAGGACAGGTATTGTTTTGTTTTAGGACAACTTTTTTGAAGAAAGGTTTCGATCCACTTCAAATGTTGACTACTGTAGTCTAAATTTAGATTTGTTTTTTTAATGTTGATAAATTAAAGAAAAATATTATTAATTTCTAAAATTATTATATTTATTACAAAGCAATTTTCTTACACCATAATCTATGTATTTATTACTAAAGCTACAAGCGTATGTTGTCTGTGACTGTAACACTTTTATTTTTGGCCCCTAAATAAAAATACCTGCTTCCTTGGCCTTCTTGGCCCACTCTTGAATATCATCCTGTGACCGTCCATCAGTAAAGACCAGGCCGACCCGTGGGATGTTCTTCTCAGCAGGACGGGCTCCATCAGCCTCGGAGAAGCTGTTCTCCACCATGTGTTTGAGAGCCAAGCCTGTCATGGTCCCCTTCTCCATGTACTCCACATTCATCACAGCCTTTTTGATCTCTTCTTTTGTCTGATACATGCTGAGCGGAAACTCTGTCCGCACTCGGCTTGAATACTGGATGAGACCCACACGTGTTCCTTTAGGGGAGACATCCAGCTGATCCACCACCTGGTTAACAAACTGCTTGACAAGCTCGAAATTCTGCGGCCGCACACTCTTGGAACCGTCGATGAGGAGGACCAGGTCGATGTTGGAAGATCGACAGGCTTGGAGAGGAAATGAACAAACATACATTTCAAAACATTTTTTCCATTAGCAGAGAAGATGGGGAATTTTTGTATTTTCAAAGGTGTATAATTTTAGGTGCCAATCTATACTTTGTAGCTTTAGGAATTCAGCTTTAGGAATTTCCCTTTTTAAACAAGGGTAATCAGAATGAAAGCGTGCATTACTTCCGCAGGTCTTGCCGTCGTCCTGTAGCACATGGCCCTCAGGACATATACAGTGGTAAGATCCCGGAGTGCTCACACACTGGTATTCACAACCATGTTCCACTGTGTTACACAAGTTATCCGCTGCAGAAGACATGAACATAAAGAGCATGTCATAAACCACAGTGAAAATAAACATTAAATGGATTCATGAGGTGAGCCAGAAAAGGAACATAATTTACGATTGGGGTCAGTATTGAAAATGATTTATTTTCTTCAGCAAGTATGCATTAAACTGATCAACTGTGATAGAAAAGAAGTATATTTCCACAAAAAAAATATTAAGCAGTGTTCGACTTAATAATAATGTACAAATCGGTATATTAGAATGAGTTCTGAATGATCATGTGACACTGAAGACTGGAGTAATGATGCTGAAAATTCAGCTTTGATCACATGAATAAATTACATTTTAAAATATATTAAAATAGAAAATTGTAATAATATTTAAAAAAAATAATTAAATGTAATAATATTACTAGTTTTACTATATTTTTGATCAAATTAATACAGCCTTGCTTGCAAGCATTTCTTTGATCAGGCTAAAAAACCAAACCAAACAAAACAATAAAATTACCAAACACTGCAATAGTGTTTATCAGATTTATGCACAATTTCAAGAAATGTGCTTGATACCAATCTGCTGTAAATACTTGCAAGAAAAACTGTATAAATGTGAATGAAACTTAATTTCTGCTATACATTTCAATGGTAGCAGAAAGCGGAAATCTGGTGAAGGAATGACTTGGCTCTTTAAAGCAAATGTCCAGAGCCTTTAGGTAAACTTAACAAAAGATAAATGACACACTTGATATTTTTGGCCTTTCCAGCTGTTCAAGGCCAAGGTCTGGGAAGGCCATCAGGCTTAAAGAGGGGGCGCTCACTTCCGAGCCAGCTGATTTTGAACAGTTTTAAAGAGTTTAGGCCAAAGTAACCATACAGTGTTAAGAAATTCGAGCACAGTTTGAGAGCAGAATATCTTTATGGGGTAGATTAATCGGATAATCAACTTGGAAGGTCAATAAATCTTATCACAAATGTTGTGAAAGCCCAAAAAATCTGAATGATAATTTGAAAAGTAAATGTTTTGCTCTTGAAAAGCAGTTACATAAAAAGCACACGATAAAATATAGACATCAATATGCACTTAACTAATCCTACCACTGCTTTTTAAACTATTATTTTTTGGAATTGCTTGTGAAAACCTATTAATTGTTATCTTTGCACTTTCAACTAGGAAAAGAGGTAGTGTTTTAATATAGAAAACACTTTAATACTTTAATACTTCATACATACACTGGCAGGTCTTTCCATCCTCCTGAAGAGTGTATCCCTCATTGCAGCGACAGTAGAAGCCATTGAGCACACTAACACAGTGATGATCACAACTGTGATTCCCAAATGAACAGTAATCAATCACTAAGAAAAAAAAAACAAAGGCAAAAGTGTTTTAGTAAGCCAACAGGGCAAAACATCCTATAGAACGAAGATGACACATTAATTGTGACCCGAACACACATGCAAGATCAACTAACAAAATGTAGATTCTCATAAAAAGCAGGTTATAAAACAGCATGAGGTAACTGTCCATTTTAAGAAAATTACAACAATAAAAAAACAACATCATGAGAGCTGAACAATTTAAAGAGTCTGTTGCCAAGCCAAACACAGTAAGCATGGATGATTAGTATTGTGTATATGGCTCTGGAACAGTATGTTTGTCGATCAGTTACTCTCACTAACTTGTGCAGGTCTTCTTGTCGTCATTGAGGGTGTATCCATCCTTACAGCGGCAGTAAAAGTCTTTCAGGACACTCACACACTCGTGCTCACAGCTATCATTCCCAAATGAGCAGTAATCAATCACTGGAACAGGAAAGGAATAGCAGGAAACAGACTTTAGAAAAGCCGAAAACAGTGTAAGCAATTCACAAGTTGCATCTCAAAGTTTCTGTATGCTGTCGTCGGACACTTAGGAAGTAGAATGTTAACGGTTAAACCAGCTGGTCCAAAAGGCAAAGAGAGCCAAGTTCATAATAAAACAGACGTGTTTATTTTGTGTTTTTTAATGCCCTTGTGATATTAATGCTGTTAGTTCTTGTTTGATGCTGAAATCCCGTTCACCATCAGAACCTGTGGAAGCCAGTTGCAGCCTCACAAAATAAAAAATATTAATTTACTTTTCACAGTTGTGACTTAAGTCTTCCAATTTTGATTTTATTTAATTCAAATTTATACTTCTGTTCAAAACTCTGGAGTTGGTAAGATTTCTTTTTTTTCGGTTTTTGAAAGAAGAAGAAGAAATCTATTCTTTTGAATGGTAGTGTATTACCTTACCTTATCCATTATGGAAATGGCCTTCCATAAATGCCAACAAAAGAAAGGTGTGCGCAACAGTATGTGTGTGAAGAGTTTGATATGTCGCCCTCACTATGATTAGTGTTGTGTATATGGATCTGGAACATTATGTGTGTCGATCAGTTAATCTCACTTACTTGTGCAGGTCTTCAGATCATCATTGAGCGAGTATCCTTCATTACAGCGGCAGTTAAAGCCTTTGAGCACACTCACACACTCGTGCTCGCAGCTATCATTCCCAAATGAGCAGTAGTCAATCACTGGAACAGGCAGAAAGAAGCAGAGAAGCTCAAAATCTGGAGTAAGATGAGCAGCCAAAGTAGTTGGCAAAGAGCAAAATGTTTTGTAAGAGGAAGAAGCATAGAAAGGAAACTTGTAAAATTGCTATTACATTTATTTTTCTACTGAGATGTGGTTGTTTCATGGATTTGGAGTAAAGCATGGACTTACTGGATTCATAAAGGATATTAAATATTTTGGTTTTCAAATTAGGGTATGGATACTCTGTGAGCATATGTATGTATGTGCTTTCACTAACTTGTGCAGGTCTTCATGTCATCATTGAGTGAGTATCCATCATTACAAACGCAGTGAAAGCCTTTCAGGACACTCACACACTGGTGCTCACAGCTATCGTTCCCAAAAGAGCAGTAATCGATCACTAAATATGGATTTAAAGAACATGACCAAACAGGATAAACATTTCTCTTTTATATTAATGTTATAATTCAGGTAATTTTCTCAGTTCTTTATCATGAATATGGCAGAGAACTTCTCTTGGGCCATCACAAATAACACATCTCTTATTGGGGCCATTTGGATCAAGTCTGTTGGAGTTTTAATTCAGAAACCCTTGAAAATTGGAAACACTCCACCATTTAGAAACATTATTACAAGTTAAGCAATGGATGGCCCAAATATTGATGCTAAACAACTGAGAAAAAAAAGTATGGAAATGACATGGAAGTGAAAGCATAAATCGATTGTGAGCATTCACTAACTTGTGCAGGTCTTCTTGTCATCATTGAGTGAGTATCCATCATTACAGCGGCAGTGAAAGCCTTTCAGGACACTCACACATTCGTGCTCGCAGCTGTCATTCCCAAATGAGCAGTAATCAATCACTAAATATGGATTAAATGTATTAGAATACAAGGACACAACAAGCCGTACAGAATAAATATTTAATTAATCCCTAATTAATCACTCTTTTTTTTTTTTACTTTTTAAAGAAAAGTTTCTTTGCTTCTTCCAAATTCATGCAAATTTTTTCTCAATCATCCACCACTAATATTACAGTTAGAGCTTGTTGTGGACCATTATATGCTCTCATTGGGGCCTTTGTTTTTTTTAGGAATCTTATTAGAAACCCCAAACATGTCTATAAATAGTGCATTCGACAAGAAATTATGGTCTCAATTAACACAGAAAAAGTAATTGAATGTTTAAATATTTAACTTTTTACTACCAAGCAAAACGTAAAGAACAACTCTGTTTTGAATAGTTTGTGCATTCAGATTGGGAAGTTAATTTTTATGAGTTGAGAATCCAAATCATTATAAATTGTGCCATAATTGTACAACACTGTGGTATTTTGTACATGCAACTTAGTAATTAGTATATACAGATGTTAGATTCATTGCTTCCAATATGTTTTCTCACTAAAGCGAAACTAGGCGCTTAAAGAAAATTTCCCACTTGAAATTACAATTGTGTGGTGATGTACATTTGCGTTCATCTTGTAAACACAGCCTTCCCAAATTGCTTTGAATCCACAGTGTTCAAACTGGAAACACTCCATCTGTCTGAAAAAGCTATTTTGCTTTGCAGTTGATGCCCCAAATATTGATGGTAAACAATTGAGAAAACTGCAGTGAAACTGATTTAAAAGGAAGGTATAAACTGATAGTAAGCGCCTTCACTAACTTGTGCAGGTCTTCTTGTCATCGCTGAGTGTGTATCCATCATTACACTGGCAGTGAAAGCCTTTCAGGACACTCACACACTCGTGCTCGCAGCTATCGTTCCCAAATGAGCAGTAATCAATCACTAAATATGGATAAGATTGATCATAATTCAAATTATGACAAACATTTTGATTCATTTTTATATATAAACTTTGCGCTAAATCATTTAGATACTTTAAATCAAGTTTCTTTACAATTGTTTCCCAATAGTTCTCCATGCTTGTTTTGGCCATCACATGCTCTTATTGAGACATTTATGTGCCATTTTGGAGGGAAAAACAGGAAGATTCGGTTTTCTAGAACATGCTATATGTGGCCTAATTCACAATCCCAATTCCCAAATGTGGACAAACATCTGAAAGCTTTTAGTGCTTTGAGAAAGAACATAAGATTATTAGACCCAATGGGATCCACATCTGCTGATGTTCAAACTAGCATCTTAGCAATTTAGCATGGTTGGACCCAATACTGATGGTAAACAATTGATAAAAATGATAAGTAAACTTGATTTGAAGGGAATTCCTTTTGAATTTGTGAATGTACAAACTGACGATGGCCTTCACTAACTTGTACAGGTCTTCATGTCATCGTTGAGTGAGTAGCCATCATTACAGCGACAGTTAAAGCCATTGAGCACACTCACACACTCGTGCTCGCAGCTATCATTCCCAAATGAGCAGTAGTCGATCACTGAAACAGGCAAAGAACAGTGAGAAAAGCTTGGCAAAACAGGAAGAACAAAACCACATCAAACTAAAATACAAGCTGTTTATCTTGTTTCAGAACAGTTAAGCTGCTAAAACTATATGCATGTATCTAGCAGTGCTGGGCAGCAACTAGCTTAAATCAGCAATGCTAACTTAACTACGTACATTCAGCAGCATGACAGTAGCTTAACTACCTTTAAAACAGTGTATTTTTCCAATAACAAGCTAGTTGTGCTAACAAATAGCAGTGTAGCAAGACAATGTTAAATCACTGTTTTGTGCCAGATAACTCCTAATAGCTGAGCTACTTTTTGCAAGTAGATTGTAGCATCACAGATTCTAAGGTATTACTTACAAATGTTTTTGTACCAGATAACTACTTTTGTTAGCATTAACTGAGCTAGCTACTTTTTGCCAGTAGCATAGCTTGTGCTTTTATTCATTTGAATTGTAGCTTGCTAAACTACAGTTATAAGTAAAAAGTTACTTGTGCTGACAAATAGCAGTACAGCGTGGTAAAAATGCTAAATCACACTTTTTTAAGATGCTACATTGCTTACAAATCTTTTTGTGCTAGTTAACTACTAATAATTGCCTGAACAGATACTCTTTGCCTGCAGCTTTAAAGTAGCTTCCCTATACTGCTTATAAACCAAAACTATTTGGCTATGCTTTTACTATTTACTATAAAAACTGTACAGAACTAGAAGCTCAACACTAAAACAGTGGCTTGATAGATAAACCAGCTGCTCACAGGAGGAAACGGATAGATAAGTAGTGCTATTGTGTTTTATAGCAGCATATGCGGCCAATCGGATGCTGTAATGACATTGCAAACATTCTATTTGTATTAGAAAGTTTACTTTACTTTTGAAAATGTTAGTTAGGCGAATGTCTGAGTGTGTCTGGCATTTAATTATAAGCTTGTAGTGTTTGGGGTATTTATGAGTCCTCCATATGTGAATTATGTGTGTATCCGTGGCTCTCACTAACTTGTGCAAGTTGTTTCATCCTCATTGAGTGTGTATCCTTCACGGCAGCTGCAATAAAAGCTCTGAAGCACGCTCACACACTCGTGCTCACAGCTATCATTCCCAAATGAACAGTAGTCGATCACTGGAACAGGCAGACAGAAGCATCAAACATTGGTGATGGTAAAACACAAGCACAATTCATCACTGCCTATTTTAGTATGCATTTGTTGATGCTAGCATACAGCTACTATGCAAACATCCAAGAAATGTTGGTTTATTATTTTCTGCTTGTTTTACATCACCTCCTCTGTATTAATGTTAGAAACTGAATGGAATACTATTGCAGTACTACACAGCATATACTTTTTTATTTTTTAAAAAGCACTACAGGAAATTGCAGGAAATTGCTTTCACTAACTTGTGCAGGTTTTCAGGTCATCGTTGAGTGAGTATCCTTCGTTACAGTGACAATTAAAGCCATTGAGCACACTCACACACTTGTGCTCGCAGCTATCGTTCCCAAATGAGCAGTAGTCGATCACTGGAACAGGCAGAGAATGGTGAGAGAAGCTTCTTGTGTGAGTAATCAGGTGTTAAAGACCCCATGAAATCTGGACTGGATTTTCTGGATTTTAGTCCATGTCTACTTATTTTGAAGTCATATATGTGACCCTGGACCACAAGTGTAAATTTGAAATTGAGATTTATACATCACCTGAAAGCTGAATAAGTAAGCTTTCCATTGATGTATGGTTTATTAGGATCGGACAATATTTGGCCAAGATACCACTATTTGAATATCTGAAATCTGAGGGTGCAAAAAAATCTAAATACTGAGAAAATTGCCTTTAAAGTTGTCCAAATGAATTCTTAACAATGCATCTTATTAATCAAAAATAAATTTTTGATATATTTACGGTATGAAATTTACAAAATATCTTCATGGAACATGATCTTTACTTAATATCCTAATGATTTTTGGCATTAAAGAAAAAATGATAATTTTGACCCATACAATGTTTTTTTTTTTGGCTATTGCTACAAATATACCCCAGCGACTTAAGACTGGTTTTGTGGTCCAGGGTCACATATAAGCTAGTGTACTTCCATATTCAAACATTTTTTTTTATAGTTATCTAAAACTAAAACTACTGTTTGTTTGCTTTTTTGTTTTTATTAATAGAAATTAAGCAATAAAATAAAATATAATATTAAATGAAAAACGTAGACGTAAAAAAAATATTTATGCAACTAACTTGTTTGGTAGCTAAGTTAATTAAAATAAGATGAAGTAGCACTAAAATACTAAAACTGAAATAAATGTAAATTAAAGCTAAATAAAAAATATTAAAACAAACTAATAAAAATGACAAAAGCACCTAAAATTACTAAAGTTTAGACAAAAATATAGCTAAATCTAAATATTAATAAATACGGTAATAGTATTTAAATAAGAATAAAATAAAGATGGCTTCTATGGAAAAACATGTTAGGGGAGATAAACACTCATCAGGTGGTTTCAGTGGATCTTTAAGTTTGCATTACACGAGTAAGCATACTATGTGCTGAGGCATAATATATTGTGCTGTACAATAGCAGGGCAGGTGTATATTTAGTATACAGTATGTTCCTTTGGCTATGTTTGGAATGGAACACTAGTGTATACACTGCTCCATACTGCATATATTGTATACTGTAATTTTGGCAAAACACAGTTTAGATATTTCAAGCATACAGAATATTTGCATACTGTGTTCAGTATATATAATGCATACTGCTAAAATAGTATGGTATTCCGAACATAACCTTTGTCTGTAAAACTCTATGAAACATATAAGTTCATGTCAATTTTATAATTTACACTTCACTCGAATTGTTATGCAGATATCACTATTGTGTGTCACTAACTTTTGCAGGTTCTCTTGTCATCGTTGAGTGTGTATCCTGTGTTACAGTCGCATGTGAATGACCCGGGTGAAGCGATACAGATCTGCTCACAATCATGCTTCCCTTCAGCACAAAGATCAATGGCTGCAAAGCAAACACACACCTGTTGAGCACCACTGGAATGATAATTGTGTCATACTTCTATGCTTTGTCATTTGTAAGGCTACACACGTGTGCAGGTCTTGCCATCCTCGTTGAGCGTGTATCCAGGCAGACAGAGACAGTGGTAGGAGCCAGGCGAGCTCTCACAGATGTGCTCACAGCCGTGATCTGATTCCAGACACAAGTCCATCCCTGCAAATCCAACGCATATATGAGTATCGAGAAAGCAAGAAATTTTAAATCATAGTGTCCACTGGATGTAAAAGAAAGCGTATTCATGTGCTTACAGTCAACATAAAATGTACGTATTGCACATAAGGTTTTCCACTTTCGAATCCTTGTTGAAACAGGATATTCAGCAAGAAAAGAAAAAAAGAAAAGAAAGGTGGGACTGATTTAAAGCTCAAAAGACAATGTGAACCAATGAGAGCATCTCAAACAGTGTTTAAAGTTTTTATTTTGTTTTGAAAAATGACTTTTAAATTAGTCAAAATCTTTATTTTTATTCCATTTTACACTCACAAAAAAAGCATATTTTTGACAAAATAATAAAGAATAAAAATGAATACTGATTAATTAGTTATATTTAAGATTAAATAATTGTAAAATATTTTAGAAAGAATGGAATGCTTTGTTTTTTATTATTATTTATTATATTTAATTACATTATAAATGTATACAGGATTATTCAAAAGTTCTTTTTAAGAACTTAACACGTTTATTTAGCAAGAATGCATTAAATCATTAAATTAATCAAAAGTGATGGTAAAGACTTTTATAAAGACACAAAAGATTTTTGTTTCAAATAAATGCTGTTCTTTTGTGTTCTTTCCTTTCATCCTAGATTATTGAATTATTATATTAAGCAGCACAACTGTTAATAATAATAATGACTGATAATAAACCGAAATGTTTCTTTTTATTCTTTTTATTTTATTTTTTATTCACTAAATCAGCATTAGAATGATTTCTGAACGATCATGTGACACTGAAGACTGGAATACTAATATTGTGAAATGCTATTACAATAAAAAACTGATAAATAAATGCAGTCTTGGTGAGCATATAGGAGACTTCTACAACACACACAATGCAGGAGCCGTTGTTCTGACGTAGAACCTGCATGCACTGCAGCTTGTTTGTAAGCAGAGGAATGCACACGCATGAGGGTGAGTAATTACTGACAAAAATTTTATTTTTGGGTGAACTACCCCTTTAACAGACCCTAAACTTTTTGAATGGTAGTTTACATCCTGTTATTTCTAAGAAGAAATTGCACCTTTGAGTTGAGGTTTGAGGTTAAAACCTTTTAGAACAGAGTCCAAAAAAGTTGAAAAGTTAAACTTTTATGTCTAGATCCTTTCACTATTGTGGAGCATATATCAAATGGAGGAACACTTTACCACAAAGCTTGTCTTGAAACTGAAGTCCAAACTGGTGAATGAGGTCAAAACTCTCCACCAGGAAGACGTGATCCTCAAATGGTGGAGACGCCATAGCTCGCAGAGAGGTCATATCAGCCCTGGCGACACCAATGGCATAGATCTCAATCCCAGACTCCCTTGCAGCTGCCGCCACTTCAGCCACGCGGTCCTGAGGGCGACCGTCTGTCACGATAACGGCTACGTGGGGAACGTTGGGACGGGCGCCTTCTTCGGCAGAGAAGGCTACATTCATAGCATAGCGGATGGCCAGGCCGGTCATAGTGCCCTGTGCCAATGGAATGATCTCGTTGATGGCTTTGACCATCTGTGCAGTCTTGCTGAAGGCTTTGAGGGAGAACACATTCTGCACTTGACTGGAGTATTGGACCACACCAACTCTTGTAGCTTCCAGGCCAATGTCCAGCTCATGGATGATGTCTATCATGAACTTGCGCATTGTCTCAAACTCATGGGGACGAACGCTGCGGGAGCCATCAATGATGAACACAAGGTCGACTGGGCCAGATTTACACTTTGGTTCAGCTGTAAAAAATGGGGGAAAAATGTTAAAACATGCAATGACAATACTTATTCAGTCTAAAGCTACAAGAAAATAAGTACATTAGGTTCTTTAATGGCATTGATGGTTCCATTAAGACCTTTTAACATCCATGGAAACTTTCCATTGCACAAAAGTTTCTTTATAGTGGAAAATGGTTCTGCAGATTATTTAAAATATTTTTCAAAACTACATTCTTTAAGAACTGTTTTATTAAAATCCTTTGAGAATCAAATAATGGTTCTTACGCTATCATAAATAAAGGTTCTTTACTGGCATAGATGGTTCTTTGAAAAACCTTTAACATCCATGAAACCTTTCCATCACACAAAAGGTTCTTTAGATTATTAAAATGGTCTTCACACTAAGAAAAGAAAAATGGTTCTTTTAAGAACTGTTCACTGAAAGGTTCTTTGGAAACCAAAAATGGTTCTTCTATGGCATTTCTGCAAAAACAACTCAAGGAAACCTTTATTTTTATTAGTGCACAATGTTTTCCAAAAATTTTTGCCATGGTTCACTGAAATTTGAAAGTGTTGAAAACGTCACAACAGACATGGAAGCTAAAATTTAAAAACAGACCGCTCAAATCTTAATGAAGAGGAACCGTTGGTATTACCAAACCAAAAATGGGTCGTAGATCTATTCTAACAGTGTCTAACAGGTGCAAATAAAATAGATCTGTAACAGATTTTTATCTGTAATCTTGAAGATAAAAATCAAACATTTGAAATGCAATGTGTAAATAATGAAAGAATGTTCATTTCAGGGTGAATTAACTTCTTTCAAATGTAAAAAAGAAGGGAAGAGAAATTGCACATGCAGCCCTTACAGATGCAAATAAAATGCAACTAACTATATAATCATGCATAATTTGGATAGCAAAGCCGATATGTTTATATATTTTTTTAAGATGGAGGAGGTTTCCATCATCTTTTGTTGGTGACATTAAAGGGTCTCTAATCAAACTCCATTTGGGTCCAAATTCATCTATTGATTGGTAGTAAAACTTGGAAGATAAACTGCATTTGGGAACCATAAACAAAATTATCCAAAGTAAAAGAAAACATGACATATGACTCAGAATACATTAAAATATAGGTTCACCAATCCAGTAAGGACAGACATAATTTGTGCAGATTACTATGTGCTTTTTGTGTGGTTAATTAGTGGCTGCCAAAAACACGAAACAATTGAAACTCAAAATGTGAAGTAAATTTTCTTTTTCGGACCCATCTCATATTAATAATTTTGCATATTGGGCCTATATAGTTCATGCTTAAATAACATTTTGATTTAGTTTTGCATGTAAAATCTGAAGCAGTTGAGAACCACAGATCTAGAAGATAAAAAAAAAATAAAAGGAATCTACAATGATCGTCTGGTTTGCCAATAACAACACAATTGTGCCACCACTAAATTACTCGACTGACTCTGAGGTAGAGTCTAATTTCCCTTACTGGCAAGATTGATTTATTAGTGTTATGACGGCGGTTTAACCAACCTGATTTAGGCCTTGCTTCCATCACAGCCATTATGGCTATCAGCACACCAATGTACACCAACGCACGTGTCATGTTTCGTCGACAAAGGCCCAATCTTGCCACAAAAATCCCAATGGCTGTAGATGGAGAAGAGAAAGAAAGAGAAAAATTGCAGGTCAAGGGAAATCTGCGATTTAAAAGCAGCCATACATTCCAGTCTGAGCTCACAATAAAACAGATGGTCCACAGCAGCAGCTCTAAACAGGCCATTAACATGGAAGAGTTAATAGACTTTTGGGCCAATCACAACACCAGAGGCACCGAGTTCAAATGCTGTGTGAAGTAATTGCTGGAAAATAACAGTGTCTGGGACGTTGGTGGTGTAAACGGCGTGCTGTCAGTCACTTTTCTTTCAAACTCACTTTCACAAAAGGATTTGCTTCTCCAAAGGCCTGATAAGGGTCATCACTATCAGAGGGCCACAGAACGGAAGAGTGTGTCATGGTTTGGCATGAATTTTTACTGTCTTTGAACTCAGCAGATAAACAGCCAGCCACATTAGTGCTGTGCTGCTTTTCTATCTGCTATTCAATTATTTCAGCTGTATACATGTTGCAGTTGATATGTTTACAGGCATTTATTAATCATAAGTCATCCTTTACCTATGCTCATGTCATTTCACACCACAAAAGGTACAATAAAAGTTGTCTGTTTGCTTGTTATTCGTGGTCGTAACTTAAAAGCCAGATAGGTTTGGTGTCCATCTTTTACCCACAAAATAAGCAACATTTGTGCTAAATGTCACCCGTATTCACTTCTATTTGGACTTTACACTTCATTCTGTGTACACTTGTATCAGTAACTTCTTGCCACATGGAGGGAGGCGTGAGAATTCAGCACCTGAGTACAGGTGACTATCTCTGAAAACAAACACACATATAGATTTTCAAATACTCCTATGAGGCTGATAACACAGTTACTGGAAATGGAGATGGAGACATCTTCTTACAACAGAGCTCTGACAGTTACACAACTGCAAAAGGACAGAATAAAGTAAAACCAGTTGGCATGAACAACAGTGAAGTGTCTGGCACTATAGAAGAGTTTAAGATTTTTTAAAGGGGCTGATGTATACCTGAGCACCATGCAGGACCAAAGGAAAGGAGATAGAGAAACAGGTCAGTACGAGAAATATGGTATTAAATATGGTAAGTTAAATTAAATTTTTCATTTATATTATATCATATTTATAATGTAATATGTTTTTTATTTATTAAAAACGAAAAAAACTAATAAAAGATAACCATGCTAACAATTGTGTTTTTTCTTGTAAACTAAATAAATTAAATGTATTTTTATGTTATATAATATGAATTCATATTAATATTTATTACATAATATTTTATTCATTAATTAAAAATAAATAAAAATAATAACCATGTTGACAATGGTGAACATAAATGGTAAACAACCATAACTACGATTGAGTGAAAAATAAATAAAAGGCATTATATATATATATATATTAGAAAGTCTATTTAGTGATCTTTATGATTTGCAATGTGCCATCACTCTCCTGACAATTTTTAGTTAATCATTAAAATAAATAATAATAAAAATGTTTTATACCATGTAATATTTATTATATAATATTTGTATTTCATTTATCAAAAAGAAATACAATTAATAAAAGAGAACCATGGTAACAACACTGGGCATTCTTTAAAAAAAATCACATTTTGAATATTTCTGGTTTATGATCTTTAAAATTTGCAATATTCCAACATTTACCTGACAATTAAGCAGTTAAAATATAAAATAAGTCAAATAAGAGAATATGTATATGTCATTTATATTATATAATATTTATTATATAGTATTTGTAGATATTTATTAAAAATAAATAAGAAAAATCCTAAATTTTCATTTAAATAAATATCTGATTCCCAGCTTAAATCATTAATCAGCATTAATTAAAGGCATTACAACAAAAACTACCATTACAATTTAAAAAACATTAATCAGCATGAAATGCAAAGGGCTAATAAAACAGTGCTAAATAAGCTTTCTCATATTCTTTAAGCAAAGTAGATTTTTTATTTTCGGCTTTGGTGTAAAATATTAGCTTGTTCATCACAGGTTTCATCAATCTCTGAGCATTAACAATTAGGTAAAAAAATAGATGGTAAAATGTAAAATTAGATACAGTGAGGAATGATCATAATGAATAGTATGGATGAATAAAAATTACAACTAAACCAAGAGAAACCATATCCTTCCAGAGTAAAGTAGAAGAGTGAGAAAAGGTGACTGGCAGTAAAACAGAAGACCGACTGCACATTTCTTCCAGCATGCTGTATATATATCTTAGAAGACTGTTTAAGCTTTCCGGATCCCAGTTCTCGCCCAAAGGGATCTCCATGGGGTAAAGCCCCGCAGTGTAAACATTTCTCTCAGCTTGACATGGGGTACAGACAGACCAAAGAAAAACCCAGTGTGAGGGAGCGAGAGAGAAGACAGGAGCGTTAGAGGAGGGAAATGGAGGAAAATGACAAGCGTCATTTCTTTGGCAGCTGACTGATTGACAGCTTCGGAGCACAGTTAAGATTAACTAACAGCAGCTTCTTGTTAAAGTGGGATTGAAAGCAGATGTGACCCTTGCTACCTATAGCGGTTTCGCCTCCAGCCAACCACTGCGCACCTAAAGCATGTGGCTGTGTCACAAAACCTAGTGAGATGCCTATCTAGACAGCACTGTGGAAAGCATGGTGCCCAAAAATGCTGTTTAGGTTGGAAGCTCACTAGGTTTTGAGACACAGCTAATCTATTACATGCTGATTTATATTTAGTTTAGTTCAGCTTTTGGCTGTGTTTGGAATGGAATAATAAGTAGTGTACTCTTTACCTCGCAGTATATACTGTGTACCGTCAGAGATGCTTTAATAGAATGCAAAAAAAAAAAAAAAAAAAAAAAAAAAAAAAAACATTTATATGAGAATTGCTTCTATAGCAAGAATAACTTGCAAACATTAGTAGATATGCTGTATTGTCAAATGATATTGTGGCTTTATATTTGCTTATAATGGGATATATTTGCTTTCTGACCAAAAAATAAAAAATAAATAAATAAAATGTAAAAATTGCACAGTTTGTGCTTCATTTACCATACTTAAAAAGGAAAGCCATTTTGGGAGCACTGCATTATGGGTGACAGTTTTACACAGTGTGCTTTGGTTCTATGCTACATACTATGATATTTTAAGGATACAGAAAAATTACATACTGTGCACCATACATAGCGCAGAAATAGTATGTCAATATGCAATTTTAAACAAATGCACTTTTCGCGGGTATAAAAAGACCACGTGGTGTGCTCACAACATTATTTTAAACGTCACAGAGAATAACATTTAAAAATAGCATACATATAGCCTTACATATTAATTTTTTGCCTAATAAAAAAGTATTTTAATTAAATCTCGTAACAGACATCTCCAAATGTATGTCATCATACTTGTAATTGGCCCCTATATAAAAACAATTAACTGATTATTTGAGAGACCATGCATTTTATATTGCATTTTATAACCAAAAAAAAAAAAATTGCATTATAAATAATTTGTAAAAAATATATTTTGAATAACGTAGCCTATATTATTCAATGTGCAGTAGCCTGTTTGTAATAAAAAGTACGTTTGGTTTTTTATTATTGAGGGCGCCTGAAAACATCGTTTAAAAATGGCATGAAAATGCTCAACTAAGCACATTTACCATGTTTCTCACAATCAGTAGTTTAACAATCGCACATTAGCTGCTATTTACATTTTTTTTTTTAGAAGGTCACTGTCCAGGTCGTTAAACAGTTTCATTTTTGTTCCAGTTCCAACTAAATTATAAAATAATTAAATCGCAAGCAACGATGTATTTTTTCCTCTTAATTCTCCAGGCTTGGACATTGTGGACTCGACAGAAGTGTCTAACCTGTACACATCAGACGCGTGCTTCACTCACCTCAGGTAATCACACAGGTAGAAGCTCTCCAGTAGAAGTGGGCAACGGTATCCAAAAATACGACAAAATGACGCGGTAGTGGTTAAGAAAACCTTAAAAGATTCAAACAGTTCATTAAGGCGAGTAGTAACCTCTCCAGGCGATTATTCAAGTATAGAGTGAACAGTCAAGACATTGGCCAGGTATTAGGTCTACAGAGCACGTTTAAAATGTAGATCCCACCCCCGTCCGAAATGGGAAGAGCAGGCAGGATTTCTCTGGGGGGGTTGCAGCAGGAGAGAGAACATTAACGCTTTCTTTCAGTGAGCTACAGAAATTCCTTGCGGTTCTGCTTTAGTCCACGATTGATGCGCGAGCTCTTGAAGTGCCAGTGAACACAGAGCTGACTTCAGTCTGAATTTCATTTACAGTGATGCTAGTTTCTTTATAGGCTTCCTATGACATATTAATATGGCTGTAATAAAGATAGTAGGCATTAAACTCTTTCAGATCTTACTGGAGTGCAGTTTATATGAAAGGAAAGTGAATTTTAGATCGTCCTTTAAGTATGATAATGGAATATTAAAATAGTTTTAAAGTACAGCATGTTAAACTGCATGATTTCTTCATGTCAACTAGCCATACAATGTATTAAAAGTATTGTGTGCAATAATTAAAAAAAAAAAGGCAAACAGAGGGATCTAATTTGACCTTCATCCTAATGTGCTCAAAGTGGGAAATAACATCAGTGCCCCTTTGACCCTGTATCCTCCTGGGAAGGCCTCAAATAAAAACCAGGCAGACTCACTGAAACATCCTAAGCCTGGGGAACGACGCGAGTTTCAATTAAAGCACTTCACTCTGCTGGGAAATGTATATCCTTGGGGTCTTAATAAGAGGAATTATAACTCCCAAGCTGTTTAGAATTGAGTAAGTAATAAAATTAGCCATTTAAAAGTGAAACATTGAAAATGAGAAACTGCAAACTGATCATATTAGGTTCAAAGTATTGAGTTGGGTTAATAAGTTTGAAAGACGTGTTTCATGTTTATTAAGGCTGCTATTACTTGATCAAAAATACAGTAATATCATTTATTCCTGTGATGTCAAAGCAGTATTTTTAGCATCATTACTCCAGTCTTCAGTTTCACATGATCCTTCAGAAATCATTCTGATATGGCTTTCTGTTCAAAAAACATTTCTTCTTATCATCAGTGTTTGATGATACAATTGTGCTGCTTACTAAAATGTGGTACTTTTTTTGTTTTCAGGATTCTTTGATGAATAGAGAGTTGTGCTTGACCCAAAAAAATTAAATCCTGTCATTATTTACTCACCAGTATGTCATTCCAATCCTAAAAGGATTTAAAAAGGAAATTGGGATAAAAAGGATTTATTTTGAAATATATTGCCCTAAATGCATCACATTTTCTAGCTCTATAAAAGGTCTTTTTTTTAATAACTGGAAAGTTACTGTCTTCTTCATCTCTGCTGCAGTCTACACAATCAAATTACACACAGAATTCAGAATATCTATTATCATAACTCATATCTATTAGTGAATCATAAATGCTGCTTGTTTCTATGGTTAATGTCAGAAAGTGCTGTAGGACCACCACAGGCTGATAATGCCCCTGCTTTATGAAATAATACCAATATTTATATCGAAACTGGAAAGGATGTATTCCATGATTGAATCTTTGAGAAATGCACAGTTTGTTTACTTGAAAGGGTAAACTGCATGAGTTTGGAGAGGATGCATTTTGATTTACCACCCTTTTACCATTTTGTAACACTAAGTTTAAAATAAATATTTTTGTGCATCACAGGGAGGATCAGAATTTCTCCCCATTGCCAAAAGTAACCAGAGATTCAGTGAGGCAATACCTTCAATTCAGTCCTGACCAATCAGTGATCATCTTACATGCCAAAGTAGCTCAGAAGTCTTACGGCAATGAGAAGAGGTAAAAATGATTTTTATCTATGCATTTACATTTCCAACAGTGAAAAATACAAGCATATATACATACAGAATTTGTTGAAAAATGTAAACTGATAAGAATAAGGCTGAATCTTGCTGGAAAAACCACATCATACCAGCTTAAACTGTTTTTTTGGAACAGGGAAGCTGGTTTGTTACCAGATGGTTTGCTACCAGGTCTAAACAGCTTAACAAAGATGAACTACCCAACCAGGTCTCCACCAACTGGTCAGCCAGCTTGGACCAAATAATGAATAGCTAGAAACCAGCTACCATGGTCCAAAAAACTAAATTCAACTGCATAATGACATTAAATTTGCAACACTGAAATAAATAGTTCCTGTGGCTCAGTGGTAGAGCATTGCATTAGCAGCGTAAAAGGTTGTGGGTTCAATTCCCAGGGAACACACATACTGGTAAAAGTAATAAATAATAATTTATAAACTGAATGCACTGTAAGTCGCTTTGGATAAAAGTGTCTGCTAAATGCATTAATGTAAATAATCTCTGAACTTACTAAGGAATTTGCCTTCTGTATAGCATAAATGAACTCATTGACAGTTATTTAACTAAACATTAAATTGAGCTGAATGATACTCTTGTCTTCTGTAGAGCTGCTTTACAGCTAAATTTGTGTCATAATTGATGAATTTTACAACAGTGACTGTTATTTTCCTGTTTCTTAATTTGAAGCTCCTCTAAAGCATCTAAATATATTTTCCTCAATGTTTTTAGTTATTTTATCACTTACTGGATCATTTACAAGAAGTATTGCAAACTATTGCACACGCTCTTTTTTCATGTCTCATATCCAAAAATAAGTGTTTTGTGCATTTTCATAGGTTTTTCTGTCCGCCTCCTTGTGTGTATCTCAGTGGACATGGATGGAAACTCAGACAGGAGCAACTTAAAGGTTAGTGAGCCGTGAGAGAACATCTTCATTCTTGCCCTTGTAATTCACTGTAATTTCTCAATTTGTATTCAACACAGCATCAGGTCTAGGAGAGTCCAGTTGTCGGCTTTTCGGTTACATGGGTCTGGACAGCTCCACTGATCCACGGACAGACAGTTTCAAGCTGAGCTTTGAGGAGCAGACAGACAGGAGGGTGAGACATTGCCAAAGCCCAGCGATCAAAGAGGAAAGAGTCTGTAGGGTTTATGAGAGAACATGACTGCTGTGTGTACAGATGGATTTGGAGATGGGATCATATGTTTATTTTACTAGTGTTACAGCCAGGTGTATGTAAGAACATGAAGAAGAATGATCTTTAAACTTCCTGACCACAGAAAATAATACTCACAAATAAGATCTCTTGAATATATCACCCAAACAGCAATGAGATTAAATGGAGAACAATTCTGGGAAAATGATTTCCTTCTCAGATTTATGTTGCAGGGGGAAAAACACACACGTGTTCTCCTCTTCAGATGAGATCTCAAAAATGTTTCAAACTGTGCTCAGATTTACCAAGATGCGATCAAATGATCTCAAAATAAGCTCACATGTATAACAATATTTCTTCCAAGAACAAATGATCTGAGCTGTTTTGATGTTAATTTTATAGCTTTATATATAATTGACAATTACACTGCCATTCAGAAGTTTGGGGTCAGTAAGAAATTAATCAGCATGGATGATTACTATTTCAAGTGAAAATTCAGCTTTGCAACACAGGAATAAATGACATTTTACAAGATATTCAAATAGAAAAGAGTTATTTTAAATTGTAAACATTTCTCAATATTACAGTTTTACTGTATTTTTGATTAAATAAATGCAGCCTTGGTGAGCATATGAAACTTCTTTCAAAAACAGAAAAAACTGTACCAACCACAACCTTGTGTACTTTTGTAAATGCTAACAATTGACTCATTCATGTCTATTTATTTATTTATTTATTTATTTATTTATTTCAGATGTTTGCTTGCGCTAAAACCTTGTATATCTCAGATACGGACAAACGGAAGCACTTTCGGCTGCTGCTGCACCTGTTTCACAGTGGAGGCCAAGAAATTGGCACATTCAACAGCAGACTCATTAAAGTCATCTCTAAACCTTCACAGAAGAGGCAGTCCATGAAAAACGCTGACCGTGAGTCTGTGTGTGTGTGTATGTGTGTGTCCATATTTTATTTTTTGTGCAATTCAGTACTTTAAAAGTTTTTACAATTTTAAGTCATCCAAAAGCCAACAGGGATTTGTCATCCTTCATCAAATTAAACACGACGTCTACTCTGACTAAGTGCTCTTACATAAAAGGGTCAAATGATGTAGAAACCGAACTCCTGTAAGTTTGGGTTAGCATGTTGGTGTGTCTTTGTGTATGAGAAGCGGGGTCAAGCCACTAACTGGTGTCACCTGGCAGCCATTGCCACAGAAGTCAGACATTTGACCTCTAACCTTTTGATCCTTAAGCACACACTAAGAGGGCATCTTCTGTTGACATTGACTATTCGACCCACAGAGAGCTTCTATGGGGAAGAAAGAGGCGCTTGACATCTGAGAGCAGCTGTCAAGTGGCGTTGAATTCCTCACCGTTCTGTGGGAGAGAGACGGACAATGAGACAAAGATTAAGAAAAAGAACAGACTGACATTAGTCACAGTATATCCTTCATTTGTGTTTGCTGTCTGCTTGTCGGTCTGAATGCGCATGTTTAGGTATCATTGAGGGTTGAAATTATTATGGTGTTTCTTTTGTTTGCCTATTGGTTCAAAAAAATCTGTTGCCACTTTCTAAAAAGTTTGTGTTTGTTTCTGCAGTGTGTATTTCTTCAGGCTCAAAAGTATCGTTGTTTAACCGCTTGCGGTCACAGACGGTCAGTACGCGTTACCTGGCAGTGGAAGACGGGGCTTTTGTCGCCAGCGCGAGACAATGGACGGCCTTTACTGTCACTTTAGGTTTGAGATCCAGTGCTTTTTCTCTGTCATTCTGCCTTTATTCCTCTTTATCTTAATCATCATTCAATTAACTAAAAAAAAAAAAAACTATGTTTAAACACAAATGTTCTTTTAAGTAACCAAAACTAGAAACTATGAGCATTTCACACTGGAAAACTGATACTTCACCCTGGTTAGTAATGAATCCTGGGTAGTCAGATTTTAGATTTCACACTATATATTTTTAAATCCTGGGTTACTGTTTTTGGTGACATTTGGTAACAATTTACAAAAAGGTTTTACAAAATTGTTTCAGTAGTTATTTTAGTCCAATAATTTCAGCATGTACAAATACATTTAGTTCACGTTGTATTTGTTAACATTAGTTAATGCACTGTCAACTAACATGAACATTTTTGTTAACTAATATTAACAAAGATTAATGAATGCTGTAAAACTAAATTGATCATTGTTAGTTAATGCATTAACTAACCTTATTGTAAAGTGTTACCTAACATTCATACAAGGTTAACACTGGGACTCGTTTAGTAATAACTGTATGCAAATTATGCATTTATGTGCAAGAAAAAAAAAATATATTTCTCTTAAGGTGCAAAGCTCCTTTTGTGGAAGTTTTTCCATTAACGGGGGTTCACCAATGCATGCTGTTGGCCCATCACTCTAGTGACTAATTCACCATTCACTACAGTAGATATATAAACACAAGAAACCCAAACAAGTCTAGAAACAACTGGCCAAATTGGTCCATAACCACCACTCTCACAAACACCTTTAGCGCCTCACTGCAATATGAGAGTAAAATCAGTTTTCCTGAGAAAAAGAAAAAAAAACAGCAGAAATTCTAAAAGGTCCAATTGTAAATGTCAGCAACATGTGCTCAACAGCTGGAATAAACATAGCATAAATGGGTTTAACCCTTATACGGCACTCAAGGCCAAATCTGAGTGAAGTCTATTTATCTTTCTCATCCCCTACAGTGCTATAGCCTAATACTCACTCTGTTTCTTCATAGTGGAGGAGATGCAAGCCACTCATAGTGAATACACTGTGTGTGACAGCTACATCTGTTACGGCTGTGTGGTTCAGCTGGTATGCACTGACTCAGGAGTGGCACTGCCACCAATGGTACAGTATGCAAATATAAAACTGACTTTGTTTCTATTACATTATTCTCAATCAGCCAAATCATCTTTTTAAAATATATCAAAGCTTAAATTAAGGTAAAATGTGTAATTTCTGTTTCACTAGCAACACCAAACAGAATGCATTATAAAAAAAAAAAAAAAAAAAAAAACCTTTCTGAATTGAATCTGCAAGTTTATCTATATTTGTTCACCATGTCTCTGAAGTTTATTCTGTACTAATTTCCATCCCTGTGGTGTTTTTTGGAAGGCGCTCTGCTACCAACCTGCGTCACAATTTGCTGATAAAGCACTTGTTCAAAATGTCAAGGATGATGTTTAAATACCACATTTAGCAGTCTAGCAAACAGAATAGACCTTCACAATGTTGTTTTAGTTTGAATTTGCTGACTGGTTTGTTTTGGTTTGCAAGCGTGTATTTGAAGCCCTCATGCAGCAGGATTTCTGAGCGCCGTGCAGCAGTGTCAGAGGAGTGTGAACAGTCAGGCATATTGTGCAGCACACAGGTGCTGCGGGGGACCAGGTGCAGTGGTGCATGATAGAAGGGCCATGAATTTTTTTTTTAAATTTTTTTTTTTTAACGGCTATTTTAAGTTTGCTCGTATCAGATTTCGGAAGACTTTTTTTTTTTTTTTGCAAACAATGCTATAGAAGAAGATGCTCACTGATGCACTTTATTAAAGGAATAGTTCACTCAAAAATGCAAATTAGCTAAATATTTACTCACTCTCAGGCTATCCAAAATTAGTTTGTTTCTTCATCAGAACAGATTTGGAGAAATTAAGCATTTCATCACTTGCTCACCAATGGATCCTTTGCAGTGAATGGGCGCCGTCAAAATGAGAGTCCAAACAGCTGATAAAAACATCACAATAATCCACACCACTCCAGTATCAATTAATGTTTTATGAAGCCAAAAGCTGCATATTTGAGGGGGAAAAAATCCATAATTAAGACTGCTTCTGGCCAAAATATTAATCCATAATCTATAATAACGCTTCTTCCAGTGAAAAAGGGTGAACTATTCCTCTAAGGGGATGTTAAATGTAAAAAGGACAAAATGGTCAGCTGTGTGAATAGTTACCTGATTCTGTTTTCTTTTCTTGCAGGTAATACGTAAAGTGAACAAGCAGCATGCATGTCTAGACGTGGATGAGCCTGTGTCTCAGCTTCATAAATGTGCTTTCCAGTTCAGAGACAGTAACCACATGTACCTGTGCCTGTCTAATGAAAAAATCATACAGTTCCAGGTGAACATAGGCAGTGACAGTTAAATATGAACAATAGTTAAATCTGAAATGAAAACTCACCCCCATGTCATTCCAAACTTATAGGCCTCTCCTTGTCCAAAAGAAAGTAATAAGGTGTTACTAAATGATGGCTCCTGCTGGACTATCATTGGAACAGAGGTGGTTGAATACACCTTCAGTGAGAATCTCACCAGTCACCCGACCACCATCAGCCCTGTACCTGTCATCACTGGACTAGAGGTCAGAAATCAAGCCAGCAGTTATGTTTCTTAATTTCATCTCTCCAATAGAAACTGAATTTAATATGAATTTAAGCTGTATGTTAACTATTAGGGTTACTTACCCAAACAACACTAACATTTGTCCTTGGTGATTTAGTTGAATGGAGGAGGACACGTGGCCATGTTGGAGCTTCACGGAGAAAACTTCAGTCCACACTTAAAAGTCTGGTTTGGTAACATGCAGGCTGAAACAATGTTCAGGTTGGGATTTATCATATTTTGGTGCAGTGCTAAGGCAGATACTTTAAATCATGAGAAGCTTATAGTTTGGCAAGCTAAAATTAAATGACAATCAAGACACCCTACCAAGTAGATAATTATAGCTATACAAACAAAACCTGTTGTGAAAAAAACATTGATCTCAAAAATCCAACTAATGATAAAACACCTTCATATGTAGTTCAGTTGAAAATATATTGCATTATGTAAGCAATCATATGGAGAGCTCAAATATTTTTTTCAGTTCATAGAAATAATATTTTTGTTTTGTTAATTGTTAAAAAAATTGCTTATTTATAACGTAGCTTATTAATAAAACTACTAATAAAAGCTACTGTCAAGCCAAGTCGCCTTTATTTATATAGCACTTTATACAATACAGATTGTGTCAAAACAGTTTTACAGTGTTAAACAGGAAACTAGCAACGCTATCTCATGACCAGTTCGTACATATTTTATGAGGTGGCTAATTTGTACAACCTCACTTTTGTCTAGACCCCAGTGACGGGTAGGTTTAGGGGCGGGGTTAGGTGTAGGTCATTCGTACAAATTCATATGAATTGTGCAACTCGTAAAATACTTATTTAGCACAAATCATATGAATGTGTACGAGTGAGGTCGTATGAATTCGTATGTATTAACCACCTTATGTACATACGTACATATAACCAAATATGTATGAATTGCCGTGAGATTGGGCTGGAAAATAGCGTGTTGATAATGTAGGACAATAGTAAACAGTCAATTTTTCAGTTCAAGTCAACTCATTGTTGATTCAGTGATGTTATCATCCAGTTCAGTTAGGTTCTCTTCAAACAGTATCTGTGCGATCAAGCTGATAATATTGCCAGAAATTAGGTGTCCCCAACTAAGCAAGCCAAAGGTGACAGTGGCAAGGATCTAAAACTCCATCAGTGACAGAAATGGAGAAAAAAACTTTGGGAGAAGCCAGGCTCAGACGAAACCAGTATGGCGTGGTTTAATTCCAGGCTGCAACACAGGTGCAGGGGTCTTCTCGTGGTCTTGTGCCGATGGTCTAGTTGGTCTTGTTGACAAGGTCTTCACAGGGGATCTGTCTCTAGTTGATATGGTCTCCGCTAACATTCAGGGCTATAGAGGTTGTCTCTAGGTGCTGATCCATCATCTGGTCTGGATTCTTCTTACGGTGTAACAAGTACAACAGTTCAACAGTTTAAACGCATTAAAAAGAAAACTTATGCTATTTGAGTTAGAATATGACATGCTTTGTGTATGTTTGGTTTAAAAGCTACCCTTTTCAGATTATGACTTCCTGCACTGCAAGACACAAAACCAACTTTCTACTCTTACTAAACCGTTTCCCTGTGCAATAATTTTAGTCTGTTGTAACCATTTTCCCAAGGCTCCAGGGATGCCATGGTGCGACATTCCTGTCTTAGCAGACAAGAATGGAATGATGATCTGATCTCTCTCAGGTCCTTTTAGGGGGTTCTTAGAGCTGTAGTCGAGTGTCAGATGTCAGGAAGGTCAATTGTAATCTGCAGCCGAAATTACTGCAAATGAGTGAGATGTAATTCTGTCATCTTAAGTACAGGATGTAAACATTTATCAGATTAATCCTCGAGTCAAAGTTTGACAATTGCACTGAATGACAATAATAAGTCACTGCAACCGCACATCAGTTATATCAATACTAATTTCTAAAACAGGGTTTAATGAAGCTGACTTTTAAGACTAAGTAAAGAAAATGTAAGTAATAAATTTAACATAATACGGCAATATGTTCTTTAAATGTAAATGTCTAAGGTGAACACAATGAGTTGTATTAGCACACTACAACACACTGTCAGCGGAGATGAACCCCAGAGACAGATCCCCTGCGAAGACCTCATCACCTCAACGACCATCAGCACAAGACCACGAGAACCAGACAAGTCCTCTGCGCCTGTGTTGCTGCCTGGAATTAAACCACGCCATGCTGGTTTCGTCTGGCCAGAGGAGAACTGACCCCCCTGACTGAGCCTGGTTTCTCCCAAGGTTTTTTCTTCTCTGTTTCTCTCACAGATGGAGTTTTGGTTCGTTGCCACTGTCGCCTTTGGCTTGCTTAGTTTTCAGCATAAACTCAATTTTTTAACATTTTTGCAAGGTTACATTTTACATCTCAAGCAAATGCATTCTGATTAAAGAATGTTAGATATTTGTATCAGAAAACAATAATACAGTGGAAGATATTCATTTTTGCAGGGCATGCAACATTTAATGCCACGATTTTATGAATTAAAGGCAAAGTTTGACAATTGCACTGAATTACAATAATAGCCAATGCTACCTGCTAATAGGTTCTTTGCTGAAAAAGCTTGTTGCACACTAGAAAATAAGGCTATTTGAGCAACATAACCATGTAAATATGATTGTAAATCTAATACTTCATTATCTCAGGTCCTCCAGGTCTCTGCTGTGTGTCGTTCCTGATGTATCCATAATGAGTGGCGAGTGGAGATGGATGAGACAACCAATCACAGTGCCTTTATGTCTGATCCGATTGGATGGGCTAATCTACAGGAGTTCCTATTCATTTACTTACACACCAGAGCACAGCACCCCCCCTCAAGGAAACGGTTCAGCAGAGAGAACCGCAGACTCAGACTCACTCATAGACACCATTCACCAGGAGTTCACACGGACAAACTTTCACCTATTTATGCAGAGCTGAGATCACACACACACACACACGCCTCATGGAGGCAAATTTTCATGTCAGATTATGTCTAGTCCTGGCACACATTCTACCCTCTTGTTAACACTTACACTAATAAGAAAAACTCTCACAGCATGTAATCACATAAAGCTTTTGGGAGCTTATACGCACTAGAAACAGCTCTGATGGGCGTTTGACGTAGGAATGCACAAGATCTGTGTATTTGGGTTGAGAAAGTACCGGGTCAGTCTGAAATAAAGACAGAATACAGTTAACTGGATTGATGTAACTGGACCTGCCTCTGTGAACTTCTCATTGGTCACTGGATGCTTGAGTGTCAGAGTTTGCTGCAGCAAACGTTTCAGTGTTAACTGAGCATCACTTTCATAAACACTTTTGTTTTCTACATCCTTGCTGTGCAACATCCACATTAAAATCAATGGATTCAATGGAAGTAGTTTGTAAGTGACTAGATAATGCTTGGAAAAATACACAAAACTACATTTTTTAGAAAGGATGCATTAAATTGGTCTAAAGTGACAGTAAGGACATTTATAATGTAACTCTCTGTTCATAGTTTGTTTCTACCAAAATTTAAAACATTTTCAACATTGATAAGAGATGTTTCTTGAGCAGCAAATCAACATATTAGAATGATTTCTGAAGGATCATGTGACACTGAAGACTGGAGTAATGATGCTGAAAATAATATTTCATAACATTACTGTTTTACTGTATTTTTGATCATATAAATGCATCCTTGGTGAGCAACTTAAGACTTCAAAACATGATTTTTTTATGAATTCAAAAGAACAGCATTTATTCATGATATCAATCTTTTGTAACATTATAAATGTATTTTGAATAAAAGCATTAATTTTTCAAAATAAAATAAAAAAGACTGACCCCCAAAAATAGACTTTCCAGTTCATCAGATATAAGATATCTAAAAAAAAACTGCTTAGTAATTAGATAATGAGTATGGCTTGTATCTAATTATCATTAATTCAGTTATGTAATTAATATTATTATGTCCTCTATCTCAACTTACTCTGCTTTACTGCTTCTGGTATCTTTTACATAATGCTGCACATAACTTTACACAAAGTGGCTATTATACAGCACCGCTGCCACATCCAAGATCATCTTCAAAGGATGAAAGCTTAGAACATACCCCATAAATTGTGTTGAAAAGTGTGAAACTGTGTGTGTGCACATTTTTGAAAGGTCTTAGAGGTCTTTGGCTCATTTCCTCCTTCTAATTACTAAAGCAAATATGCATGAGAGGGACCAGCACATCGGCACATCAACTAATCTTTATCATGTGTCCACCATTGCCAACAGGCACCTGGAATATATTTTCTATTTGCTCGGAAACAAGAGATTTAAAGGGACCTATTCTTCTATCTATATCCATTCTTCACACCTCATATGTAACAGGAAGGACTGTATTCAATACCATAAAAAGGAACTTTCTTTCAGCTTTGCCTTATTGCTTAAAATGAAACTCTCGGAGCGGCTTAAACTTAAACTTTGGGCATGTGAACGTGGCGCATTGACAGTCTCCCTATGCTGCTCCCTCTGAGCATAAAGAAACCCCTGTTTTGTCCGAGCATTTGTCTAATATATCACCACTCTCCCATCATTCCACCCAGATCTGCCTTCTGCTCCAGTCAAGGATCTGGCCTGTGACTGACAGCTCATTTACAGCTCTGAGAAGGGCGCCCTTTAAGGTCTGAGAGGCCAGTGTCTGGGAGGAGAAGATGAGAAAAGTATGAAAAATATTTCTGTACTCATTGTTCCCAGGGACTTGTGTGTTCAGGGACCAAATGTGAGCAAATTAGTGTGTCAAGGTAAATCACAGCAGAGTAGACAGACTTTGAAAAGAGTTTAAGAAATGGATTATTATAAATGCTTTGAAGCATTTGCCATGTTTGACAACATGCAGAATTTTTCTTCTACATTTCATCCACACCACACAAGAACAAAACATGCAGGCTTATTAAAAAATGGATAGTTCAAACTCCAAAGCCACAAGACATATCAAAAGATTTTTAAAGTGGGGGACTACTTTTAATACTAACAAAATAATATTTAAATATAAATATATATATATATATATATATATATATATATATATATATATATATATATATATATATATATATATATATATATATATATATATATATATATATATATATACACACATATATATACACACTACTGTTCCTTTTGTTGTTGTTTTTTTTTTGGAAACAAAATAATACTTTTATTCAGCAAGAATGCATTAAATTAATAAATTACATATTCTACTAGAAAACAGTTATTTTAAATTGTAACAATATTATTGTTTTTACTGTATGTTTTGACAAATATATACAGCCTTGGTGAGCATAAGAGGCTTTTTAAAAAAAAACATTTAAAAAAATCTTACAGACCCCAAACTTTTAAATGGAAGTGTATAAACAAAATCTGTGGATTTTACCACTGTAATATACAGCACCACTTTAATCCTTTTTTTTTTTTTTTTTTTTTTTTTTTTGCGAACTTTATTCTTTTTAAAAGCAACTTTCCTCAGCAGGTAACTTAGCAATGTGAAAAAGATGCCCTGACTCATTCTCGTGCGCCTACTATGGCTAACTGAAAGTTAATAACCCTGCTTTATGAGTAGACATTGTGAATAACTGAGCTAATATAATACAGTTAGGTCTTATTATCTTCATTTATCAGCTGTGACAGGTATGTATGACCAAGAAGCACTTAGATGACCACCATCAAGATACTACTTAGCCAGACTGACATGTAGAGTGACCAATTCCAGATGTTTGGCAGACTTTTCAAACAGGCTAGATGACTAGACAGTGAATAATGAGGCTTATTTGCAAAACCAACAAGATAGAGGCATTAACTAAGACCTAGAAGGCCTTAAAAGGACATTTCTGATCTGATGGCATTTCAATGTACACTTCAAAGCCTTCTAGTCTTTGGTAAAAATGCGATTAAAAGTGAACATTTGTTCAATCCAGTGCATTTATTTGACATCACATGGCTCGCTAAGTGTGATGGAGTTTGTGAGCTCTTTGTTCTCTGTTGTGACTGCATGAGAACCCAAAAACGGTCCATTCTAGAAACCCCTTCTGCCTCCACAGGACATCTGTAAGGATGCCTGACTTGAAAGGGAACCAGCTGACCTTGCATCCTTCCGCCAGCCGGAACAGAATCACTCCCTACAGCAATCTCACAAATGTTCCATGTTGTCAGAATCTCTTAAATGCAAGTGGATTAAAAACATGGGCGGAAAGCCCAGAACTTTGTAGAGAACGCCGCTTTTGTTCATGCAGAATGAGAATATTTTCCAGCATCCTCAGCATTAGGGCATGATAAAGAGCATACCTGGTGTAAATGTCAGTGTTCCCATGTAATCGTGACAAGAGCTTTCAGTTTTGTAGCTCAGGTGAGGTAATGGAGAGCTCATTTAGATGTCAACAACGTCACAGATTTTTCTTCTAGATGTCTCAGATGTTAATTCCTGTGGAGAAACTGTATACTGTAAATTCATGGACAGTGAGTGTTTACTTCATATCCGTGAATAAAGAAAAGAAGGGGCAGGTTACTATTTTATGCAGTGGAATTATTTGAAGCCACAACAAAGGAATCTCGAACCGAGAAGTGTTTGAAAGCCAAACGGGAAAGTGACAGTACACGTAATAAAACACGAATCAAAATAGTTCACATAGCTTCACATTTGCTGTGCATTGACTACATTTCCAAACAATGTTTATTTTGGTAACAATGTCTTTCTCTAAACCAGTTATTCTATGTTGGTCCATATGTCTATAAATAGCCTTGAAATCTTAAAGTTCGCACTGCTATCTGATGTGAATAGCAATCTTTATGTTTAATGTCAGGGTTGCCAGTCTTTTGTAATAAACTGATTTCAAAAATTCAAAACAACAACCGAATATAACAATTTCTTTAGATTCTTTCATTTTCTTCCTTCTTTTGTTATTGGGAAAGTTATGTGGTCATTATCTACAAACATGAGAACAGTGGTGCGACTCAAGCCATCAGAATCATCCATGCAGAACAACTCAATAAATTACCAAAACAATGTTCCTCCACAAGGAACAATTTGTAGTGTTATGCTAGACGGACAAAAGTTACATAGTGAGGCTTTAACGTGCAGAAAAATCTATTAAAATATATGTGCATATCAGTGCAGATTAATTGGACATGAAAGAATTTCATGAGAAATATGCTTATTGAGATGTCTGACTTTTGATCGCAAACTTGGTCTGATATTTTCTGGTAAGTGTCTACACAAGTTTTTGGGCCACTCTAAGATATTAGAGATCCATTCGTGATTTTTCTTTCCTGTGGGCCAAAATGAGATTTCAAGGGAGAAACATCTAAGTCCAGAGCAGAACCTCATCTCTCTGGCTCTCGTTTCCCTGTACCTCTTCTTTGCGGCAGTATACTGGTATTCCTGTGGGAATCTCTTTCCTCTCAGGAAGCAGGTCCCCTTTCAGAGTCAAAGCCTTTCTGTTACACCCCAGCCCAGAGTGTGCACTCACATGTACAGGAGCGTGTTCACGTAGGTCTGACCGGCAGCTGTGGGTGTGTGGGCTCTTAGGAGCCACTTGTTTGAGGGGTTGGAGAACATTCCAACATCCGCTGCTTTGTTCACTAGCACAAAATAGTGAAAACACTCCAGTATTCAATATACATGTTACTGTGACCAAAGCTACATAAACAAAACAAGGCAACAAAAATAGGGATGCTTGCTTTACGTGTTTGTTTGTTTATTTATTTATTTATTTATTTATTTTTTGCTTCTATTGCTTGTCATGTTAATTGCATGGAAAATGTGGAATGGATATTTCTTGAGGTATAACTTTAAATTTTGTTATTAAAGCAAGACAAATAATACCCAATTTATGGAAGCCTGTTTCCGCCACTGAATATAAAATAAAAAAAGCTAATTGCAAATTTTTATCTCACAATTCTGACTTTTTTCTCACAATTGCGAGCTCATATCTTGCAATTCTGACTTTATAACACGCAATTGCGAGTTATAAAGTCAAAATTGCAGGTAATAAAGTCAGAATTGCAAGATATAAACTCGCAATTGCGAGTTATAAAGTCAGAATTGCGAGAAAAAAACTCAGAATTGCGACTTTATATCTCGCAATTCTGAGAAATAAAGTCAGAAATATAAAGTCGCAATTCTGAGGGTTTTTTTTCTCACAATTGCAAGTTTATATCTCGCAATTCTGACTTTCTTTTTTTCTCACTATTGGGAGTTTATATCACGCAATTCAGACTTTAAAATAATTTAATTTATAAAGTGAGAATTGCGAGAAATGAACTCGCAATTCTGAGATAAAAAGTCACAATTACCTTGTTTTATTTTTAGTGGTGGAAACGGGCTTCCATACAATTAGACACTATGCACTGCATCTGCATTATAAATTAGTTTTGAGAGCTATATTGCATAGGGAAAGATCAGTTAATCGTGATTTCTGGCTTTTTTATATAGCAATTATGCTTAAACAAGGACACAGATACAACATTACAACATTACAAGAAAATGGAAGTGGCAAATCTATAAATTAAATTAAATGTAACAAAATCTGGTTAGGGATAAAATAAAAATAATACATTATAAAAACAAAACATAAAAAAAACAAAGACTTTAGAAAAGATTTATACACATTTATGAATTCATATTTTGAAATATATGAATAAATGATGACAGAATTTTCATAATTGTGTAAACTATTTCTTTAAAACCTAAAACTTTTTCTCAGAGATTACAGTAAAAATACCTTGCTTTCAACCAACAAAAAAGAACTAGATTCATTTTAAGTCCTGAGAGCAGAAAAACATCCCTGGTAATATTTTTCAGGGAGGTAAATGATATGATTTTATATTTATACGTTCTTATTATTATCTTGGCGACTGGCATGTTTGTTAAAAGCATGAAACGCAATAAAAATTCAGCTTTGTTAATATCAGATAATATTTTGACAGTGCTGAGGTATTATATGGGTCATATTTCAAAGAGGCCTCTCAAAAATGCATATGGTAACTTTTCCCACCTCAAAAACAACTGGAAGGCCATAATACAGACATCAAGCTTTAGCAGACAGATCAAGAGTGAATATTTTCCCATTCCTGTTGTCTCCAAAGCATGACCATCAATATTTTTCACTCTGGAACCAAGCACAAAGAGTCACAAGAGAATTATGAATTGTGATTGTGCCCAGAACATGCTTGTAACATGCAATCTTTCATTTAATGTTCATTTTATCATAACCCCCTCAGTAGCCAAAAATAACAGAACTGAATATTCTTCCAGCTAGGGCAGAAAGTTTGAAATTGTCCATGTAAGGCAATTAAGTTATTTTCTTACACTCTGGTGTTTTCGTAGTAACTGTTCCCTGACTGTATTTACCTGGAGCTTGGTAATTCTATAAAATGAAGTTATTTAATAAATCATATTTATTTAGGTATGCAGAAACTGAATCATCAGATGTCCACATAAAAGACGGGAACCTTATACTAACTAACCCAACTAAATACAGTGCCTGGGGGTTCAATTTTATTTCATTAGTGGTGCCTGCTGAACTGAACACTATACTCAACTCAAATTGTGCAAGGAGACTTTTACTTTTAGGATCAAAATTTTAAAAAAAAAAAGGAAAAGAAAAATTTAACAAATATTTAACAATTTCTGATTTCTGTATTTAAAGTGCCCCTATTATGCCATTTTTACGGCTACTAATATTGTTTTGGGAGTCTCCTACAATAGGTTTACATGCATGCAATGTCAAAAAACACTTTCATTTTCTCAAAATATGCATTTAATATCACCTCATTTTCTAGCGATTCTCAAACAATTCGTTCGATGCAGTTCAAAGATTCAGTCTCTCTAAACCCCTCCTTTCCGTGAGCCTACTCTGCTCTGATTGGTCAGACGGCCCAGTCTGTTGTGACTGGTCTACCACGTACAGCGCGTGTCGGAAACGACACGTCTTTTTCAATAGTTCTATATTTTGAACGCTCTATAGAAAATATAAACATCTGTTATTTATCATATTTACACGTTGTGATTCAGTGGAGCAGCTGGTCCAAATAAACAGGATACTGATCCATCTTTCAACAGCAAGCGTTTTGTGAATCCCGCGTTGAACTTCCCGAGATTAGAGAAGCAGTTTTCAGTAGAATGCCGTGTTTGTGGGCGGGGTCAAGTTGTTTGCAGCCAGCCAACGTAGAACATAGGTGAGCATTATGCAAATGTGTTACCCCGTGATGTGTAGCAGTCACGGAAGTAGGATTCGAATTACTAACGACTCGTTTCAGCTGTTCAGATCGTTTGCAGATCGTTTACATTCACATACACCTACATTACACACTGCATGAAAGGCAATATTGGAAATGGCATGATAGGGACACTTTAACATTTTCACAAACTATGAGTATAAAGTAGGCTAATTACAACTTTATGAATTTTTTTCCAAGTTATTAAATGTTTATGCTTTTGGAAACATTTTACATTTTAGGCTCACTCTGACCACAAACGCAGTGCAGTGCTTTCTGCAAGTGTATTTGTTTAGTTTAGCCGATTATTTTTAATGTTATTCATATCGGAGTTGTGACATTGTGTGCAAAACAATCCCGCAACCTTATCATGCCTTGATAGAAAGTGCACACAAAGGCTATTACTTTGTTTTAACATGTATGTGACTACCATGAAACCAATAACAGTGTCTCTTTTGATAACTGATGATAATAGCGCTCTGCCACCATCCAGGTTCTTCGTGGCTACAGTCACTCGCAGTGTCCTCTGATGGAGAAAGTAATCAATGTTTTGAATGTGCTGTAAAATGGGGACATTTCCGGGGACAGCTCCAGTCCAGGACAGAGCACCAAAAACCGGGACTGTCCTCGGAAAACGGGGACATCTGGCAGGAAAGCTTTTACATACAAGCCTTCATGAGAGAGAGCTGAAATGTGCTGATTTTAAAGAGAGCACGTAAAATCCCTCCTCCAGCTTCAAAGCGCAGGAAGAAAAGGCTCCCATTGTGTTCATGAATAGAGTCTGTATGCGCCATGCTTTGACATTTCTATAAATTGAGAAATGGTGGTTTATAAAGTTTACATTTGTTTACATAAACGTTTCTACTAGAATGAAGGCTCTGAAGCTCAGGAGGAGCTTACAGGAGCAGTTCACTTCCAGAATAAAAATTTCCTGATAATTTACTCACCCCCATCTCATCCAGTTCATGTCTTTCTTTTTCAGTAGCAAAGAAATTAAGGTTTTTGAGGAAAACATTACAGGATTTTTCTCCATATAATGGACTTCAGTTGTGGCCAATGGGTTAAAGGTCCGAATTGCAGTTTCAGCATGATCCCAGCTGAGGAATAAGGGTCTTATCTAGCGAAACAATGGGGTTGAGTAAATTATCAGGAATTTGTTATTCTTGAAGTGAACTGCTGCTTTAACAGCGCCGCCTGTGTCCTACTGGATGAGTAGAAATGAAACAACAGATAACCTCGAGACGCTTCATTAAGAGCCATAATGATTATGATTGTTACTGTTTGGTCTTTCGAAAATCAATCTTTCAAGCTATGCTAAACTGTCCCCCATCAGCTGTAATTGTGAAGCTCAGGATTCCTGATTGTCTGTAACAATGTAATGTGATATATGGGATGAAATTCAATAACATGAGGAATTTTCTGGAGCAGGAGGAACCTCCTTCCTGATTACTGCAAAGAACAGATCATCTTTTCAACACATGACACATTGCAAGCGCCGACGATTAAACATTCCTCCACACAAGCGCAAATGATTTTAACCTGCACTACAGCGCCGTCTGCAGGCCACAGCTGCAAACTACAACAGACTGTCCTGACTCTAAATGTGTATATAATATTGTACGTATAAATGGGAAACTCTGGAAGGAAGTCACTGATTACATCGGTTCTTGCGAAGTCTAGCACTAATGCCAACCATAACAAAACCACATATTAAAGATGTTTTGTTTGCGATGAAAAGCTCGACAAATGCCAAAACATTAGAGGCAGCATATATTATGTATTTTACATAATAATCTAATATATATATATATATATATATATATATATATATATATATATATATATATATATATATAAAGTTCACATCATAAAAGATCATTTCTTAGCCTCAGACTTTTGTAAATAAATAAACAAAAATAATGTCATTTTGATATAACATTATTTAACTACATATTAGTTTACATCATAAATCATTTCAAAGTCTTAGAAATCTTTAATTTGTATTTAAATTTAATTTTAAAAATAATAATATAAACAAAATGACATTACATTTCCTCCTCCTTCCTATTGCATAGCATGTAAACCATTTTTTTGGTATGGAAAAGTCCCACTTTCTAACTTAAAAATATTTGCCTTAACAAATAATTCTCTTATCAAATTGTATACTATTTATTGTCCAGCATATGTTGTCCAGTAACTGTATATGTGAACATGCTTTTATTTATGAAGGACTTTAAAAGTCTTGGCATTGCGATTTAAATGCTTAAACATGCTGGGGTTAGAATTACACGGCCCATTTCCCTTCAGACATCATTAAGTTTCCTGCAAGATCAAACTCAAACATGGAGAGAAGGGTGAGGAAAGTGGATGATAAAATGCATTGTTATGGTAAGTATTTGTGCCAAAACACTTGGTCTGTGTGTGTGAGATCCTGCACACATCCGCCACATTTAACAGTCAGAAACAGACACTGAGGTTTTATTTTAGGGCTTCCTACGGCTTTCTCCAAACATAAACTCATGCACATGTGGGGAAAAGAGTAAACAAGAACTCACCAAACTTTTTCCATTCCCCATGGATTTGGATTTAATGAGCTTTGCATCTGATAAGGTTTATTTATTTATTTATTTATTTTTTTTACAGTAATACAAGCAGTTCTTTCATGGTAGACTTGCTGTAAATTCCATCTTTATGATGCACTTTGCGTCTGGCTTCTTTACAACTCAAGGCTTCGTGTTTTCAACTGCAAACAGGCTTTGCAAGGTGTGTTTATGGAGGCCTGAGACAATTTACTTCACCACCATAAGAGGACGCCATTCAGCTGTGTGCAGTGTTTGCGTAATGATTTGGGTTATATAAAAACAATGACTGTTAGCAGAATCTCACTCTGGAGGAAGATGACATTTGAATGTTTAATACCTATTTTTAAAAATGGGAGAAAAAGTTGGAATATTTTGAAATACATTTACATGAAATACAAGTTTTTTGCATGTTAGAAGCTGCTCAGATAAAGTTGGGAAATTATTTAAAATTCACATTTTCACTAAATTGTGTTGTTAATATAACTTCCATCTTTAAATACTTGTATTTGATTTGTAAAGCGGGTTTCTATTTGATTCCCAGATACCAGTCAAATAGATTGTTATGCTTTAAATGCTTATGCCTTTTAGTGTACGAATTATGAATGTCCAGTGAGATAAAACGCGTGCAGGTTTAGATGCGCCTCAACATTATTTGTATATGAAATAACAAATGCAAATGCACAGACTTAACATTGTAGCCTACGTAATAATAAGTAAATAGAATACAATAAAACATAATAAATCTGGACGAAATATATTGCATCCTTTAATAAAATAACTTAAATCAAGGCACTACACGAGAAGCTTCTACAAGCATATCTGCTGACGTTTGTGTGTACGTGCACTACGTCATCAGGATCTGCGTTGTTGCAGAGTCACTCTGAGTGGTTGAGTGTAAACAAGAGACTAGCGAGCGAAACATCTAGAATATTGTTTATGATATATTGACTGATTCTATTATTTGTGGGTATTGATCGTGCATACGTGATATCTAGGTCGCGTTATGCTCGTCGACAGCCTGTCATCGGGCGATTTAAAGCGAGTTTTCTCACAAATATAGTCTCTACAAGCTGGCTGGCTAACGTTAGCCTGTTAGCTCTGTGAACACAGACCCTCATTACAGGAGAACCAAACTCCTGTATGTCCGGGATCTACACAAATTTGGGTCATTTGGCCGTAAGTATATTTCTCTAACGGTCTTTTTATGTTGCTATATTTTGGTCAGGCAATGTAGACACCGAATGTAAACCGCGCCAACTGGCCAGACACAATGCTAAGCTTCATAATGCGAAGTGTTCATGTGATCAGCGTTTCACAACACGGATCATAATTTGTCAACTTACATTACATTAAATTAAACTTAAATTGCAATGTTGAAATCATGTATTTTATAACATGATACTCAATTGGTTTTTTATAACCTCTATGTAAAGGTTATTACAAATGCTTGAATAAAGTTTCAGCCACTGCAGGTTTTCTTTATTTATTACAGTCCTCTAATTGTTTGAAGCCTATGTTAATGGTTAAAAGTACCTGAGTGGGTTCAGATTAAGTTATTGAGTGTGATAACTGCTATAATTGGGTTTTCTCTCTATGGTTTTGGTTTCAGTTTTAAGGCTGTCTAACATAATGGCTGCTGTGGAGAAAGTAGGCAATGAGTGTGAGGAGGAGACACTACAGACCGCTTTTAAGAAACTTCGTGTGGATGCTGAAAGGTTTGCTGTCTTTGGATTTTGTTTCAGCTAGTTTGTCTCACAAGTGAAATGGAGGCTCACTATTTTGGAAGAGATGTTTTTTTTTTTTTTTTTTTTTTTTCTTCTTTGTGCTGTCTGGGTAATTGTGTATATTCCTTTCCAGTTCCACAACTACAGTCCGCGTCTCTGAGTCTTTGGCTTCCAGACTGGTTGCTCGAAGCAGCCCCGAAGGAGCCAAATCCAAGATGAGCTCCTCGAAAGATAACTGGCTTGGGTGAGGACTGCTTTAGGATTCTAACTTATGATATAATAGTCAGAAAATCTTTTTTTTAATTATTTTTTATTATTATTATTTTTAAATGGAACAGGTTATTTAACATTTGGGGGGAAGTTTGCATACGTGTGTTTTGTTGAGTATAGTTTTTGATATGTTAGACTTTTATGGCTCGTATAATAAGATGTAGTAAGAATTCAGAGGGGGGAAAAAAAGCTAAATTTCTTTCAAACCTAAACGTGCATTTTGGTGCAGTAGCTGATATTTATAAGGCCAGAAAGTAAGATGAAATTCAGATAGCTTGTCAGTGAGATCTTTATAACAGTATAACAGACTACTTACATAAATTATAAATAAGTTGTCACTCTATATCTCACAATAATATATCTTAAGATATTTAAATGCTCAGTTTTATTATTTTTTACAATTTAAATCAAAGTCGTATCAGTTTAGTAAATTTTCATCTTGAAATATTACTAACAGTATAAAAGTTATTGAAGGCGGACAGTTTTACAATTACACTAAAAGGCCTTTTACTTGCTAAAAAAGTATAAACTATCAATCATATGACAAAAGTAGTACATTGTGAAGTTTTTCAGCGCAGTTTTGATCATGTTGATCGTTTAGAGGCCTTAAAAGTTAACGTATCAAATAGATTTAATATGATTATAAAACAATTGCTCAAAGCTATACTTTATACTAATATTTCCACCTTTATTCTTTACTACAGATGCACAAGAAAGTCATCAAGAGGAGTTGTGAGGAGCCAGCGACGTCGGCGATCAAAATCTCCGATCCTTCATCCTCCAAAGTTTACTTACTGCAGCAAAATGTCTCCCCCTCCTGAACAGCTCAAACACAAGACCCCGCCAGAGCCCGACGACACCGGCGCCGTCAAGAACGAAGTAGCATTCTCAGCGCCGTGCTCCACTGTATTCGGTGTCGTCGGCTATGAAACCCACCTCCCTTCTCCAAAGGGTCAGGAATCGCCCCTCAGTCCCAGAATGCCCTCGGATGAAGAGAGCGCTGCCGAAAACAGGCCCACTTTAGGATGTGGGCCGGGATCTCAGGAGGCGGGCAGAGGTAATGACTTTCAAACTCTGTCCAAGTTGCAGGAGGCCGGTCAGTGCCCGTGTGGGCAGCGGGAATGCCAGTGTCCTGGTTGGCAGGGGGTCGAGGTTTACTCATTCACCGGCCTTCGAGATGTGATCTCCGAATGCGAGCGGAAGCTTCCCAGCCCGCAGGACAGTTCACCCAACAGCAGAACTTCCGTTGGGACGTCCAGCTCCCCTCGCTCTTGTTCCGAACAGGCCCGCGCCTACGTGGATGACATCACGATAGAGGACCTTTCCGGATACATGGAATATTACCTTTACATCCCCAAGAAGATGTCGCACATGGCTGAGATGATGTACACCTGAAAATTACATTTAATGAAGCAAATAAAAGCATTATAAAGATGGATATTGGGTACTTTTAAAGAAAAACAAAAAAAATTAATTATTTAAATAAATAAATAAATAAAAGCTAGTAAATGAAGATGTTATCTAAAAGCAATTCTACTTTATTGTCATATTGAGGATTTGTTATGATGTTTGTCCTTTCTCCAGAACATCCAGACAACATGTGCTGACTAAGAATCATGGGAGCATGACTCATTCTGTGATTTACTACTCTGTTTCCTTTGTTTTTGTTTGATTTCGTGAATAACTGTTTTGTTTGGTTTACGTTTTAAAATTGCCAAAGGTCTATCCCAGAGACTGCAGGTTTGATTTCACTGATATATGCAAACTTACACAATGCCAAGTAATGATTCTGTTCACCATGGAAAGGATGTGATGTCATCTTATTTCTCAATAAAACTGCTTTTTGGGGATTGTTCATGACGTTTGTTGTCTTGGACGTCTTTGTTTTGCATCTTGCTGCTGCTTTAGTGCTCAAGTCACTAAGATGTTTTATTTCTACAGGAAATTAATAAAATATAATTTATATGAATGTATTAAGTTATAAAATAAATGGTTTGCTAATGGAACTTAAGTTAAATATTTTTTTTATATTAAGTAATTTTAGTGCTGTACAATACTTTGCTGTCTTCACCCATAAATGGCTTATGCGTAGCTTTAATTTTAAAGAAATTAAACATAAAAATAACAACAATTGATGGGACATAATTTAAAAGTAGTGTAGTTTTAAAACTTGCACGTGTTCATCATACAAATAACATGCATTTTTTATTTTACCTGCCTATATAAAGAAAGCTGTGTTACGTAAGGCAGGAGTTTCACCTTTAAAAGAATGCGTTTATTTGAATCGTCAATAAACTGGAGTGACATACTAATCCAGTGTTGTAACTAGTACTGCGTGATTGTGTAACACGACATTTCTGCCGTGATTTTCATCGTGTTGCTGTAAAGGCCACTAGGAGGAAGCACTGCATCATTTATATCTTCACACACTGAAGCCCTGCTCAGGTTTTATGTCAGTAAGCGATAGAGTTATATTTAAACTTCATTTCATTCTCTTCCAGTAATGAAGCAAATCAACCACTAGAAGCCAAACAGAGTTCCCTTTCGAACGTTCACTCTCGTTATGTATGGTAAAACTACTTTTTCCCTTTCTGCTGAAGCCTGATTTGTTCACGTTTGTGTAGCTGTTGGTTTGTGCAAACCAATGGCGCTTCAGCCCGCCAGAAGGGGCGGGGCCAACCGCTAAATAAGTCGGCCCATAGCGCCATTCATCAGATAATTTCTCCTTCAGCGACGAGGATCATCTCTTTGCTGACTCTTCTGCAAAAATAAGCCATAGAAGAAGCTCCAGCTCTGCACACTGCTGTGGAAGAAGCTGAGGCAGCAACGTAAACGATCTCTGCAGGCATCCGGAGCAAAAGAGCAAATTTCTAAGAGCAAATTTCAGCGTGCATTGTTGCAAATGTTGTGCCGCGAGTGTGGTTCGTGCAAGGAGAATGAATGCACGATGAAGACGGATACTGCGAGTGCGCCGCCTGCCTCGGCCGTGCCCATGCGTCTCAGAGCATGAGTCTCTCTCATTTACGCTCGCGGGTCGCCTTGTTTTATCAAGGTGATCCTCCCCGTCAGGCCCTCCCGTCTTTCTCCTCCCCTAAGAGGAAAAAAACGCAGGGCAGCGAAGTTATTGTTCTCCAGCAGGAGGTGCAAACACTGCTTGCAAAAGGCGCTGTGGAAATAGTGCCCCCAGCGAACAGTGAGCCAGGCTTTTTCAGCCTATTTCCTCGTCCCAAAGAAAGACGGCAGGCTAAGACCCATTCTAGATCTCAGACATCTGAACAGCTCGCTTATGCGCCAGTCGTTCAAGATGATTTCGGTTAAAAAGATTCTTGCACATATTTGTCCCGAGGATTGGTATTTGACCGTGGATTTGAATGATGCTTACTTTCACATCCACATAGCCCCCCGTCACAGACCGTTCTTGAGATTCGCGTTCGAGGCAGTGGCCTGTCAGTATGCAGTCCTTCCGTTTGGACTGTCCCTGGCCCCACGCACTTTTATGAAGTGCATAAAGGCGGCTCTGTCCCCTCTCAGGCAGATGGGAATCCGCGTATTGAACTACCTCGTCGATTGGCTTGTTCTAGCCAGGTCAGAATGGGAACTGACCGCTCACAAAGGGCTGCTGCTCAGTCACTTAGAGTGCCTCGGGTTGGTCATCAACCCACACAAGAGCTAGTTGTTGCCCAGATGACTAACTGTCTAGCTGGGAACGGTTCTGTAACTCTGCTGGGCCTGCTCCACATGCTGCCCCTCCAATTTTGGCTAAAAGCCAGAGTCCCGCCCCACGCTTGGCGGTTGAAGAGATTTCTGGTCAGGGTGGACCACCACTGTATTGAAGCCGTGGCCTCCTGGAAGACCACTCATCTGTTTCAGACAGGAGTGAGGATGGGTCCTGGCCTCCAGAAGGAAGGTGATCACAACAGATGCGTCCAACTCCGGGTGGAGCGCACTGTTGGAGGGCAATCCGGCATTCGGCTCCTGGACAGCTCAGTAGCGATGTTCATGGCTATGTTTCTAAAGTGCTCTCTACTCCCTTTAGAGCGCAAGTAATATCCCTATTGATGCAGGGACCGAATACTCTTTGCCCTGTTAGGGCTCTGAGAGTATATGTGGAACGTTCTAAACTGTTCAGGCAGTCTGAACAACTGTTTGTTTGCTTTGGAGGCCACCAGAAGGGTCTGCCGGTTACCAAGCAAAGACTGTCTTATTGGATTGTTGATGCAATAGCTATGGCTTACGCATCTGAAGGACTGGAATGCCCTATTGGTGTGAGATCCCACTCCACAAGGGGAATGGCCTCCTCATGGGCGTGATCCAGAAGCATTCCTATCAGTGAGATCTGTGTGGCCGCCGGCTGGTCGTCGCCGTCCACTTTTGCCAGATTCTATAATTTAGACATCGGGTGGATTCTATCTGTCTAACCTCCCATGTGGGTAGTGGTTTCTCATGCCCTCAGAAAAGCTTGGGACGAGATAATGTCCAAGTCCCTTAGGGCCCTTATTAGTGCTCTAACACTGGGCTCACAGAGCAGCATGTGATTGTTGCTTGTAGTGTGGCGTAATTGGATTCGTTCCCATACATAACGAAAGTGAACGTTCGAAAGGGAATGCTATCGGTTACTTAACATAACCTCGGTTCCCTGAGATAAAAGAACGAGCGTTATGTCACTTGCTGCACTACAAGCTGCACGAATTGATGATCGTCGCTTCATTCGAATGATCTGATGAATGGTGCTACGGGCCGACTTATATAGCGGTCGGCCCCGCCCCTTCTGGCAGGCTGAAGCACCATTGGTTTGTGCAGCTACACAAACGTGAACAAATCAGGCTTGAGCAGAAAGGAGAAAAGGAGTTTTCCCATACATAACGCTCGTTCCCTTATCTCAGGGAACTGAGGTTACGTTAAGTAACCGAAAGCGATTTCAGATAGCAACAACAGTTGCATATTAATGTATTATATAAAATAACCTGTTCCTCAGCAGCTGATTTTTGCTTATCATTTATGACAAGACAAATAGAGATCTCGTTTAAACACATAAAGAAATCTCCATGCGACCCAGAAATAATACAAACCACAACATTTGCAGAATATCCCTGTAACCAATTTTGTTTTTATTTTTAGATTTTAGGGTTGGAGTCTTGATCTTGTGGTCTGGGCCTGGGTCTCAAAAGAAAAATCTTGTTCTCTAGGTTTATACTCAATCAGTTTCAAATTAATTTGAAATTCTGCAATAAATGTATGAATTATCTTGTTTTGGTACATTAAAATGGGCATCTTCATTCTTGTACTGATGTGATTTGGCCTAGATCTGGGCCTTAAAGGAATAGTTCACCCAAAGAATGAAAATTTGCTGAAAATTTACATCGACATCTTGGATGACCTGAGGGTGAGTACATTTTCAGCAAATTTTTATTTTTTTGGATGAGTTATTCCTTTAAGTGTGGATGTAACCACAAGAAGAGCTGGACCAAATGTCAATTACTATATCAATTACTGTTGTCTACAGTTCCATAATGTAGAAGTAATCGCTACAAGAATTCATTACCTGTATCTTTTAGGATTTTGAAATAGTAAGTTTTTCTAACTGTGATGGTATTTTAGGTTTAAGGTTTTCTCTCTCTCTCTCTCTCTCTCTCTCTCTCTCTCTCTCTCTCTCTCTCTTAATAATTTTATTGTGTGTGTGGTTGTTGTGTACTACTGCAGCTTTTGAGTCCGAGACATATTTCCTGTAAAGGACAATAAAGTATAACTTAAATGTAATCATTTATGGATCAACTATTCAAACACCCATTACGGACACAAGATCTTCTCTCAGATATAAGTATGACACAAACATACAGGAAGCACAAGAGCAAGGGGAAAATATCAATTTAAATACACTAGGGGTGTCGCGATACACAGATATTGACGATAACCGTAATATTCAAAGCAACAATTACCGATATCGGGTAAAGTTAGTGTGTGACGATATACCGGTATTAGCGATAACCGCAATATTTAAAATGAACAGTTCCACGATTTAAACTGATCTTGAAAAACTGAGCGACCGCATTTCTACATAAAACTCTGTAAAATGTTAAGTTGGTCGCAGTGCCATGCACTTAATGCCTCATCTGCGGTCATTCTTCAATAAGGTTCATTAGTAAACATTAGTTAATTACACTAGTTAACATATATAAATAACATAAATAATAATGAACAATATTTCCACAGAATTTATTAATCTTAGTTCATGTTAATTTCAGCATTTACTTATGCATTATTAAAATCACAAGTTGTGTTTGTAAACATCAATGCACTGTGAACATGAACAATGAATGACTCTATTTTTATTAACATTAACAAAGATTAATAAAATGTGTAATAAATGTATTGTTCATTGTTCATTCATGTTAGTTTATGAATTACCGTTAACAAATGACATCTTATTGTAAAATGTTACCGTTAATATTTATTCATCATACTGTTGAACTTGACAGTATTTTCTCTCTTGTTATTTCATAGGAGCTGCAAAGAAGACGGAGAAAGCCAGAGTAATGCCAAGCCAAATGCCCTGCATTTATCAGTATCCTTATGTTCGTTGGGTGAAAAAGAAAAACTCAATAAACAAAGTAAAAAATAATTTGACTGATATCCCCCACCCTAAGACAGCCCTAAAATACACGTTCACCTGATTTATACCAAAATCATTCCCATGTTTACTTTTTTTAGCTCGGTGCACATGGGCCGGTCAGGTGACTTTGTTCCTGTCAGAGGGCGAGAGAGACACCCTAAAGGGCATTCCAGTGAAGCATACCCTTGTGTCTCCAACCACGTCACAGAGACACAGAGATGTTATCTCTGTAAATAACCCATGTGTTAAATGTCATGGCATAAGTCATCTCTCACTTATCTGTAACATTTTCTTTGTATTTAAACAGAAGTCTAAATCTAATTCAGTTTTTTTTTTTTCTGGTGTACTGATTTCAGTTCTGTCTTTGCTCCTGTGAGAATGACTTGCAAGGTTGTATGGATTTTTACAAAAGAGGAACTGCATCAAAGCATACCAAGAAAAGCTATGGAAACACACAAAAGAGTCTGTTGGATGTTGTCAGTCAACAAAAGCTGCCCAGCTAACCAGTTTGCCTAATAATCAAGCCTTTTGTCAATCAGATTGAAAAAACACAGGGAATTCTGCCTGGAGAACATGTGCAGCTGCTTTTGTTGTGCTGTCTGTTGTTTTGTTTGTCTGAAATTGCTCAGAGGTTTTGCTCATTCAGAGCTCATTAACTATGATGTTTCTCTTAAAATTCTTTAGGAGAAATAAAAATAGGTACCAACGAAACACTTGCTATTTAGAGTATAGAGCTATAAATGAATATGCATAGCAGCTCTGATGATTTGGGAGAATTCAATGACAATTTTTTGAAGTTCATAATGTGACTTTTTATTGAAGATTTTTGAGTCAAATTAAATCACAGTTTGAGAATTTTAGGTTTATGAAACTAGTGGAGATAAGTTATTTTCATTTAATTTTAAAATAATTTCAAATTGTTACAAATTATTATTATTTTACCAAGTTATTTTTTATAAGTCTCAAGTCTCAAGTCTCATTTATTTATATAGCCCTTTCTACTACAACGTAGACCAAAGGACTGTACATCTAAAAGCGAGGAAACATCAAGAAAAAAACAAAACAAAAACAAAATATAGAATGACAAAGTCAAGAATGAAAAGAAACAGAATACAAATACGTTTTCACACGAGTTTTAAAAACATCAACTGACGGTGCAGATCTTATATCAGGGGGAAGAGCATTCCACAGTCTAGGTCCAACGACAGAGAAAGCTCGATCCCCTTTAGTTTTAAGACGAGTTCTTGGAACAAAGAGCAGTAAAAAATTAAAGGACCTTTGAGATCTACCAGAGTTCATAAGCACCAAATCCTTGATATATTCCGGGGCCAACTCATGAACAGCTTTATAAACATATAACAAAACCTTATACTGTATCCGATATTTCACAGGGAGCCAATGAAGCCTTTTCAAAACAAGTGTAGTATGCTCCCTTTTCTTAATACCAGTCAGGAGCCTCGCTGCCGCGTTTTGCACCAGCTGCAATCTTGAGATAAGAGATTGACTAATTCCTACATATAGAGCATTACAGTAATCCAAGCGTGTAGAGATAAATGCGTGAATCACTGTTTCCAGATCAGGAACCGACAAAAAGAATTCATTTTCGCAATAGTCCTTAACTGATAAAAACAATTTTTTTACCACATTTTTAACCTGATGGTCAAACATAAGAGCAGAGTCAAAAATTACACCTAAATTTCTTATTTTAGGCTGAACGTATGTTTCCCATATACCTAGAAAATCAGCCAAAAAACAATCATCCATCTTCATCCCAAAAACAAACACTCCAGACTTGCTGGCATTTAACTGCAAACAGTTTTGCTGTAACCAACTGGTCATCTCCTTTAAACAAGCAACCAGGGATAAATTAGGACTAGATCCTCCAGCTCCAATCGGTAAATAAATCTGAATGTCATCGGCATATAGATGATAAGATATACCATATTTCTTGTAATTTTGTCATTTTGGTAATTTTCTCAGGAAAAAAATCAGGTGACTTTGACAAAGATCTCCATTTGTTCTCCATTTATTTTTCATTGTGATCTTGGAGAAACAACTGAGATATTAAAGAGATATTTCATTCATTTATTGTTCCTCCGTTATGCATAATAACATTTTTGTGGTTCGTTGGTTGACAGTTCAAGTTCACACATTTCTAACAATCATGTATTTCAGATACATCTTAACCTAAAACCTGCCATATTAAATAATGGTCAAAAAATTTTTTTTTTAAAATTAAACTTTTTTTAAAAAACTTTTTTTTTTTTTTTTTTACTTTATATAAAATATATATAATTTTTTTTTTTTTTTTTTTTTTTGCATATGTGTTTTATGTTTTGATACATCAAGCTCCTATGGCTCATATAGTATGATATAGTGAGAATAAGGAGCTCAAACTCAGCCTCAATTATATAAAATAAGATCTTTATAACAGGATAGCAGATCCTTACATAAATATCAGTTATCACTCTGTATCTCCCAATAATATGTCTTAGTAAGATGATATTTAAATGCATAATTTTATTATCAAACTATAGTTTGAATGCATTTAATGCAATGCAATACACTGATGATGAGAGATGGACAAATAAACGTTCCTCAGAAACCTGATGATCAAAGTTGATTCTCACAATTTAACATAATTTTTCTAAAAATTGACATATGGATAATCAAGTAAACCTAAGTTGCTTCAGTCCGGTAAGTGTTCATCTTCAAATATTACTAACAATAGAAAGGTCATTGTTATGTATATACTTCAGTAAAGATTTCACAGCAACAAAAAACACATGAAGCACATTTTTTCAATTACACCAAATCCTTTCACTTCCTAAAAAGTATGAACTATCAGTCAGATGACAGAAGGCATATAGTAGATTGTGTACAATAGGTTTTTCAGCAAAGTGTTGATCTTGTTGCTTATTTAGATCCCCATAGAAATTAGCAAATCAGAAATTATACAGTAGGTTTTATAAGTTAGGAAATGTTCTGCTGTCACTCACTGACTGGTTCCTGTAATGCATCTGTGTTGGTTTTGTTCAGACTTGTCTCCTCACCTGTGGTCCCCCTCACCCCCGTTCATGTCCCACCTGGCTTTGCTCTCTTTGTATACTGGAATGTTTGTACTTGAATCCTGGCAGTATTCAGTCACAGACTCAGGAGAGGAATGACATTGTTCTGTCCTGGTGGGGTTGCGTCCCCCTCTGGAGACTTTTTCCGCTCTTTTTTTCATGCAATATCAGATGTTATTTTTTTAAGTGGCTGCACAGATTGCCTGATGATGAGATTTTAACCAGTGACGGTTGAGGGTAATTTTAATGAGGCATTAAATTATTGCACTTTCCTTTATGGCAGTAATATGGAAATAAATTAAATACTTAGGATAAAGGGTTTAAAAACATAAGCAGTAGTAACCATGGTGCTTTTCACAGCAAGATCTACTAATAATAAAAAGAGACTTTTTACAATGTTTAGATGGACTTTTTGACCCCAGCTACTTTTTCCCATGGTTTAGGATGGACACTCATATGGAAGTGTTTAGGGCGGCACAGATATAGCGGGATCCTGTCGCCACTCAACCCACAGCCACCCTCAGAGGGGCATGATCCTAGCAACTGGAGGTCAAAGTTCAGCAGAGCTGAGTAAAACTGGAAGGATCCAGATCTCAACCCTTATGAAACGCTCTGATAAGTCTGTATGTGTTTTTTAAAGGTTCAACCACTCAAATCAGTTTTTTGTAAGGTAGTTCACATGACATTATTTATAATTATATTTATTTTTATTTTTACCCTGGCATGTTCCCTTGCAACATTAAAACGCATTATAAATTAACCATTTTAGTATACTAATTTTTGAGTGAAAATGGTTTCTGCACCATTTTTTTTTAGCCCAGCGTGTCTATTTTCTAAAAGCTAAATATTTTTTTCTTTTTCATTAATCTGTTACATTTGGATGTACACTGTAAAAAAAATTTATTTTTTTTTAAGTTGTAAATAAAAGGTTTTACAAGAAAATACTATTTCAGACTTTCGTCTTAAAAATGTCATGTTTAATTCAGTGTGTTAATTGCCATTTTTTTGTAAATAATTGTGAAATTTACTGGCAATTTTTAAGTGAAAATCACAATACTGAAGAAAAGATGTCACAACTTTTACATTTTAACTTCTGTTTTCTGTGACACAATATATTTGTAGCAAGTGTCACAATATTTGAAGACTGCAAAATATTTTCATTTAAAATATCTAAACATTTTATTAAAATAAATTGACTTTTAACTGTCCCAGTTATGAAATTGTTCTAGTTTTAATTGTAACCTGATTAATTTACTAGATTAACAACCATTCAAAACACCCTAGCAACTGCTTAGCACCCACACCAACCTGGCAACCAACCTTAACAGCCAGTTTATTCAATGTAAAAATGTACAAATCTAGTTGAACATGAGATTGTTCAATTGTTGAATAATTTTGAATAAACACGTTAACATAATGCTAATAGAACACTTGCTCATCTATTTTGCACTATTTAATCATATTTACATTTATGCATTTAGCAGATGCTTTTATCCAAAGTGACTTAAAAATAAAAGAAGAAGGGGGTTAAAGGGGTAAATTTATGTAACTTCATGTGTCTCATATTTACTGGTATACTCAATAATAAACATTAAACCGTTTTGAACTGCTGTCTATTGTCTTTTAAAGTGCTTTCCATTTGTGCATGTGGCATTTTTAATACCATTTTAAATAAATATGTAAAACTGCTTTAACTGCTTTTTTCTATATTAATTAGATGTATAAGCATATAAAATACAGATGAAAGCGCTCATCGACTTTGATCTCCAATCTAATGCATACTAAAAAGGTGAATCAATATATTCTGTTCTAATTAACTGCAATTCAGTTGCAAATGAAAGTGCAGGCATTCATCATCATCAAAGTTAAAGTAGCTCTGATTACCTTCTAAACTAGCGTCTAACATGCTGTGTAATGTGAGAGGAATCGTGTGAATCAACACAGTCTCTCAGTTCACTAACTGATGAGGTGAGACCTTCTATGCAGTGATGCTTAACAGAACATTGATTGCATCAAGCACTTAATCATGATCATCTGGATGACTGTGAGCTCAGTGCTGGTAAATGGTGGCTCATTTTTAAGTGTTCTTCCAGGCAGACTAAAAACATCAGTAGGTTAAACAGCCTCAACTTATCAAGGTCAGAAACACAAATTTGCCAAGACACCAAAGTTTTTAATATCAACTCAACACATTTCTCATCAAGTAAATGTATAGCACTCTAAATGTAAATGTATGAGTTTCTCTAATTTGTTTCTGTTAACCTCTGAGCAATAAATTATAACTCACATGTCCACATTATGTTTCCAGACATGCTCACTAATTGATGATTTCCCAATCAGAAATACAATGTCTTAATAGCATATAAAGCATTAGTTTTTGAATGCATCAATGTATTTTATGAACACAGTTTAAGATGAGATGGCACGGTACAAAATAAAAGTCCTCTCTTACAGGCCACTTAGTCACAAATGTTAACATGCATTCAAAAACATTTGACTTGAAAAAACAAAGAATGAAACTTCATTTGATATGAATAAAAAAAAAAAAAAACACAAAGCAGTGCTTTAATTGGGTATTTTTTATGTGGAAATAAAAAATATATAAATTTATCATTTATCAGTTTGTTGCTAAGGCCTAATTTCTCATTTCTTTTGTTCTAATTTTAATATAGGTTTTTCGTCAAATATTTGATATATAATTTCATTTTTATTTAAATTAACATAAAAGTGAGTAATTAATGTTAGTTTCAAGTAATAAGTCATAGTTTTAGTTTTAAATAACAGTTAATTTAGGTCAGAGGTTTGAAGTATATGTGATGTTAGCTTAATAAAACACCACTAATGAAAGCAAGAAATATGAAATGCAAAGCACCTGACATTAATATAGTAATATTAATAGAGCACCAGAAAATCTTTTTCCTTTTTAGTAGAACCACAGAGTGCACCTGCTGTCTGCTCACTAGCAAAAAGCAGAACAGAAACTGACTCTATTACATGGGGATCTTTTGCTAAAAAACTCAGATTAATTTTAATAATGACGGGCACACAGATAATTATATTGTGTCCTCATTAGAAAATTGTGTGGCTTGTAAAATAGAGACACTCATTGTACAGTGAAATGTCACACCTGGCCAAGAGCAAAAACACAGCGGGCAGGTAAAACAGCAGAGAGATGATTGTCTCCTGGGCATATTAACACTCTGAAATGGTAAAATGATCCATGTCAGAGCTTTTTGTCTAACAAAGGCATGGCGGATTATTCTCCAGTGAAATGTGGAGTAGTATGACACATAAACCTCTATTCATCCAAACTCCACACCCTGAAACACATACATGCACACGTACACTTCAGATAGCAAGTTTTACAAGTCATTTATTGTTTCTGATCCTTAAGAGCATTGCAGAATTAGATTTATACAAATTCTAAATAAATAGTGTGTAGCGTTTACAGGTGTTGTGTGTGGTTGCCAGGGCGGTTGTTAAGGCATTCTGGGTTGTTGCTAGGAGATTGTTTTCTTGCCCATGCAAATTTTATGATATTTTGTTCTCAATGACTTTGGTTCCTTCCTCCTTCACTGTAAATCTAAATGTTTTTGCATTCTATTTTAGCAACTCTCACTACCTGGAAAAGTTTCACTGACTGATGTATAATTAAAATACGTACCACAAATGAAGAAGTCCTAGTTACACTAACTCACCATGGCTGAGTACAAGCCTTGATTTCTTTCAAAAAAATTTTACTGACTGCAAACCTTTGACAGATAGTATATATATATGTGTGTGTGTGTGTGTGTGTGTGTGTGTGTGTGTGTGTGTGTGTGTGTGTGTGTGTGTGTTTGAAAGACTCTTCTGCTCATCAAGGCTGCATTTACTTGATCAAAAATACAGGAAAATCAGTAATATTGTGAATTATTATTACAGTTTAAATGAACTGTTTTCTATTCAAATATATTTATAAAACAAAAAATATATATTCCTGCGATGTAAAGCTGAATTTTCAGCATCATTACTCCAGACTTGTGTGTCAAATGTCCTTCAGAAATCATTTTAATATGCTGATTTGCTGCTCACGAAACATTTCTTCTTCTTCTTATTATTATTATTATCAGTATTGAAAATAGTTGTGCTGCTAAATAATTTTGCAGACACTGTGATACATTTTATTTTCAGATTCTTTGATGAATAGAAAGTTCCAAAGAACAGCAGTTATTTGAAATAGAAATCTTTTGTAACATTGTAAATGTCTTCATAAATGTCTTATAAATGTCTCTTTTTAAATGTTATTATAAGTGTCTTTAAATTTGTCATGTCTGATCAATTTAATGCATCCTTGCTGAATAAAAGTAATTTCTTTCTAAATAATGTTACTTTCTGACCCCAAACGTTTGAACAGTATTGTACAAGTTTAATAATTCTTAGTGGTTTTGAAAAGTACAAGCACCTCTAAAAGGTTTTAGATCTTTCATTGTACATTTTTAGGTAAAAACCTGTATGATAATCAGTAGGAATATTTTATATTATTATTAATTAATTATATATAATATATATTAGTAATGTTTTATTATTTGTCTTGTCTTACCATTTTATGTATTTTGATTCCTTTTAAACTATATTGTTCAGTACAATGGTCAACCATTGTTGTTTTATTGTGATTTATGAATAAAAATGAATTACATTAAATTACATTTTCATAAAATAAAGTTTATTTTAGAAGACACAATGATATGCCCAGCTTAGAGCAAGACCATCAACTGTGTAATAAACTCCTAAAGGAGTTACACCAATGCTGAGGTCAAATATCATTCCAGTGACATTTTGTGACTCATCATTTTCGGTTAAATATTGTCTCATCATGCAGTTCTCTGGCTGTGCACGTAAACTGTGGCTGATCATTGCAGCACATGTGACATTTTCAGCAGGAAATTCCAGTCATTCCACACAATTCCCCTATCACAGCTATATTCGGTTACCACATGGTGTTTCTCGTGTGCTTTTCCATACTCCAGCACACACACACACACACATCCTCCACTGTTTAACCCCTTATGCGCTTCCTCTTAAATTCCATTTTCTTGCATATGCACAGGAAGTGGTGACGTCTTCCTGGCTTTTAGCATGTGCTGACAAAGTGAACTAGCATGGACTCTTCTATATATGGTTTGGCAGTGTAGTAGGCGGTTGTGGTTGGAGCGGGTGAAGCGTAGCTGTTGTGTGCCCTGTTTTTATGGCTCCCAGTCAACAGAGTGACCTTCTACAGACTTTATCTCTTCGTCCCATAAGGTGAAAGTGTGCGATATGAAAAAGGAAAGTGTAAAAAAAAAAAAAACAGAAAAAAAACATGAAAATGATTTTGAGAGAGAGAAAATAGACATGGAGTGAGAGAGCTGGTTAGATTAGAAAGAGCAGGAGGATCCAGTCCAAAGTTCAAATGGAAAATGGGTGGGGCTTCAGTGATATACCATAGTGCAAGAAGTGGGCGTGTCTCTTTGTGTGAGTTTCCAAAGAAGAGAAATTCAATGAAAAGGGAAGCAAAACAAAATGCTTTGTCATATTCACATTTAAACAATTAATATGACATATATATATATATATATATATATATATATATATATATATATATATATATATATATATATATATATATATATATATATATATATATATATTGAAATAAAATAGACTATATTACACTATTTTGGCCCAAAATAAAAATAAAATATATAATATATAATGTATAATATTGGCTTATAATATTATTAAAATATTTTTATAATATTAAAATAAAAATTGTTATATCAAATCAGCATATTAGAATGATTTCTGAAGGATCATGTGACACTGAAGACTGGAGTAATGATGCTAAAAAATCACAGGAATAAATTACATTTTTATATATATTCAAATAGAAAATATCTATTTCAAGCTGTGTAATAATATTTCACAATATGTTGGAAAATGCAAATAAAACAAACACACACACACACAAAAAAACACACAAAAAAAAATTAAAGATCACACACACACACACACACACACACACACACACACACACACACACACACACACAACACATATATATATATATATATATATATATATACAAGGCTTAAGCATAGACCCAGAATAAAATGCATGTCTGAGCTGCTTTAACTGAATTAAACTTGCACTGATATATCTTAAAATATATAAGTTTCATTAATTTGTCTCAAGATGCACACCAGTACAGTTTCGTTTTTCTATAAGGCACATGTATAAAAGCTGCTTAAATGTCCTAATTGAATTATGGCTTAATCCTGGCTTAATTTTAAGACCTGTCTATGAAACCAGGTCTATATGTTATAAATATAAAGAAACAAAAACTAATTCAGACAAACATCAGTGGCACTACATGAGAAAATGGCGTTTGGTGTGAGAGTGTGAGATCAGTGTGGGCAGCCCTGGTTTTCACAGATCAAGAATAACTTACATTAAGATGCTTGTTCAGATTAGATGTTGAATCCTGTGAAACTGATAAAAGTTTTGTTGCAAGTAAACATAGCTTACATTGCACTGTGATGTTACAGAATTTTTCACATAAGTAAAATAGTTTTAGTGTTTCCATTACAAAAATGTATTGCATGGCTTTCTGATTTGCCCTGAATTTTTGTGGGTACTGATTGCCTGCAGGTTGCTAACTGAACAGGCTGCACAATTTTTATTTTTTTTTAAGAGTCAGAGTCAGAGAATCACCAGTTGCTTCATTGGTTAAAAATTCTTAGTTTACATTAATAATAAATTAAACAAATGACACATTAATGACAGGCATTAAATTAAATAAATGACAACATCTAATCTGAACAAGTATCTTGAGGTAAGTTGATCTCGACCTTTGAAACCAATGCTGCCCACACTGATCTCACTCTCTCATGCCACATATCTATTTTCTTCATTTCATCTTCAGTTCATTTCTTCTGTGCCACCTCTGCAGTGTATATATATATATATACACACACACACACACACACACAGATAACAATTCACAACTAAAGAAATAAATATGTTAATGATGTTAATGATAGAGGAATGTGGGCTGATCTGATGAAGGAAGATAAAGAAAAACAATCAAACGAAAAGTCAGCCAGGACAAAAATGCCTCCCCCAACAACATTAACTTAATTTGTGTAGGCTGCTCAAAGGGATTGCGTACTTTATTGTTCAAGCTAGTATCTTCTGTGGCATGTGTTTTTGTGATGAGCTTATTTACTACATAACGAGTTTACAAAAGCAACGATAAGCACAAACATCACCTCAAGTCTAACACCCCTCAGGAGAAAGAGATTAGATGGGATTGTGTGCACTGGACACTGAATACATCATAGTAACTTACTTCCCTCAAAGAATGTCACACCTATACAAACCTGCTCTGACTGCCAACCTGACATATCAGAAATGTGCCTCAAGTAACTAAAACTTGAAAATGTAGTTTTAAAATATGTTTATCTATATATATATATATATATATATATATATATATATATATATATATATATATATATATATATATATATATATAAACATACACATAAAGAAAGAGAGAGAGAGATAGATTTACAGGTAACACAAAAGAGTGGAGGGACCACACACAACTCCATAGTGTTTTTTCCATTATAAACACTCATAAAGTTTGCAATTGTGTGTGTGTGTGTGTGTGTGTGTGTGTGTGTGTGTTTTGTTATTGAGGGGAGTTTGAGTTCTGAGATCATACACATACCACTAATGTCTACAAAAAAAAAAAAAAATTCAACTTTCTAGCCCATCTAGAGTGTAATAAAAAATGAAAAGCAAACACACGCACACACAGCAGCACAGCACAAAGGCCTCCATTGTTGTACTTGATTTGGAATGTGTGTCAGACTATGTCAGAGGTTGAGTGGAATTTGCTTTTTACATGAAGACAAAAGACGGACTATGACTGAGTGAAAGTCGAGGCAGGGATGTAGCGAAGGCCAGCGTACAGCAGCTCTGAGCCAGGCGCTTCTTTCTAATGTACACCATGTGGATTTGATTGCCACAACTGCTTGAACGGGCTGACCCAAGCTGCAGTGTTTACTGCCTCTGCCTAAACTTTTCCACCATTGTTCTTGAATCAGTGATGGCATAATACCAACGCTGACAGCCCATGAGCTCAGAAATTAATATGTGGCACGGTCTGTTCTGCTTAAAAAAATAATTACAGTTGAAAGTGAGTTATGGAATACCTAGACAGTAAGATTCACAACAAGCTTTTAGCATTTCTAAGATGCTTTATGCACCCTATTTTGACCCCCGTGTTGTTTTGATTTGTGCATCTCAGGACTTTTACATAATAATACGATTCTTTCTTGAAAATAAGAAGGAACATTATCCATCACTAATAAGTTGTTATGTGATGTTAAGTTAGATCATAACCATGTTTAATGGCAATTTTTGTCAAAAGTCCTGTTTCCCCTATGTCCACATTTCTCCCATTTTATGCATTCACTAGATGTATTTCACTCTGCACTCTCAATCTTAAAGAAAATACCATCTTTATAAAACATGTTAATCACTTGCATTTTTCAGAACACTTCCTTCGGGTTGTTTAAAATATACTCTAGGCCCAGACTAAACAAATCAAGGCTGAAATCAGCCCAGATTCTTCTCTCAATTCATAATATAGGACAGTCTGAGACCTCAGGAGTAGCAGGTCAGTGACGCAGCTGGTACCTTTTACAAATAGTTTTGAGCGTAGAAGAGCTTTCCACAATTTCACAAGCAATCTGAAGTTGCTGTTTAAACTTTGCTGAATGTGCAGATGTGGAGAACATATACTGTAATCATGCAAGGAAAACTGCAAGATACCTCGATTGACAAAGAAGACATAAGAAGATCATTTCCAACAGGGGATATATATATATAATATGTCAGCAGTTACAATCCTATTCACCCAGCCACTTCTAACAAGTTAATCTGAATCAAGATAGTTTGCCAGGTCAGTGGATTTTAACACTGTGAGTATCTGTAGCGTTTCTGAACCTAAAGGCCTATACAATGACCATTTACATACATGAGAGACTTGTATTAGCTTGACAGTCTTGATTAACTAAACTTGGTTTGTATTGAATGATTTGCATTGCTTTCTAAGCCACACTATTCTTACTAATAGAGAATTGCAGACATGCATAGATAATGAACCTTTTTTTTTTAATGCCTAATTCTAATCTTTGTAATAGAGTATATTTCTGATGACTTCACAAAGAATTTTACTGACAGTGCCAGTGTCATGTTGGGACATGCATAAGTGGTTTCAAGTTCAAAGTCATGCTAGAATAGAAATGTTGTGATAAGAGCGAGAAGAGTTATTCCATCATTTTCCAGTTACTATGATTGGATGAGAACCAAAAACAGACGCCTTTTAGTGGAAATGGCAACCGTTAATTCTGTGATGCCACACCTAAATCTGACTGTAACTGACTTTTATGAAAAGAAAAGAAAAGAATGAAGAGAAGATAAATCCCGCATTAAGGCAAGATGGTTTGCTGGTCTTCAGTGGTCTCAGCCTAAGCCTAGTTAGTTTGCTGAAGGATTTTGGAGATCAGTATGCTGACCAACTAAATCCGAAAACCAGGCTGGGAGACTACTGACCAACAAAAACCAGCTTAAACCAACTAAGACCAGCAGCAAGCCATCTGGGCTAGTTTAAGAACTTCTGTCAGTAGAGAAGAAGGAAAGAACAGAAAACTCATTTATCAGCATTTCAGCATTGCAATTGCATCTAAAAATCATTGTGATTTTCGTTTTACATACCGCTTTAAGGGAAAGGGGAAGAACAAGCAAAAAAATACTCTCAAAAAATCCCGAAAGTTTTTGTCATTGAACTTTCCACGAGCGTTTCACTTTCATAATTCTTCTTCCTAACTTCCTCAAACATGCTAGTCATTCATATTTGTCAGTTAATGACGGATATCAAGTACGTTAACAATGTGAAACTGTCAGAGAACGGAGGATTTTGTGTTGGTAATTGTTTTAATCTTAAAACAATTATTTTATATAGCCAAAAACCTAATTCTAAACATCATATAATCTTATAATTTCGCGGTTCACAACGTGCTTCAGCTACATAATGGATTCTAAAGCATTGTGTTGTAAACCTTTTTTTTATACAACTATTATTGCAGGGAACGGGAATATACAGAAGAATAATCATACATCACATATTGTGTTGTAAACCTGTTGCGTTCGGAGTTTCCAAAAAATCACGTCACTGGTTTATCTGTGTCCTGATTGGCTGCATACGGAAGAGAGGCGGGTTCAGTCGGTGACGCCTTTAAATAAAACTAAACGGGATCACTCATCACACAGGAATACTGCGTACCAACACAGAGGATAGCAGAAAGAAAATACGAGATATAAACCTAATCGAATCGGCATAAAAAAAAGGACTAACAAAAGCAGGACCGGTTTGTTTTGATTTATAAAAGTGATTCACTTCAGAAACTAACAACAAATTTCGGCATCGGGGCTTGTTATTTTGAAGAGAAGATGTTGAAAGTTTACCTCATGCTGGTTTTGTCTGTGGCTGCTGCTGTTTCCGCTGAATCGGTGAGTGTCTTGTGAGTTTTAACTTATATTAGATTCAGTTAAGATACTAGGGTTTTATAATCGAGCCATATTGTTTTCTTTAATCACAAATGACGAAAGAAGGGTGTTATATTTGTTTTAGCAAAAGCGTTAGCTTTCTGACAATAGACCTGTTGAAACAACAAAGGCTTCTAAGTTAACGTTATACGTTCAACCAATATAACACTTTAGATTCATTATTTAGCTTTAGTTTAATTGTCAAACGTGTAGACAAGCCTTGGTCTTTGGTCGATTTTTCTTAAATAAACATCTAGTGTAAGATTAGACAAGGAACAATTAACTTAGTCGTGGATTTGTGGTTTTGTGATATTCAATTTGTGTGCGTGTAACCTTATATTTATGTAAGTAATATATTTAAGGGCACCAAACTAGTCTTGTTCATTTTTGTTTGTTGAGTAACTTAATGAGTAGCATTGGCTTTCATCTGACAGTTTTTGCCACAGCTTTGTGTTGGTCAGTTCTTTCATAACTCAAAAGAATAGCTTGCTGCAGATGTCTTAGAAGCTGAAATAGAAGAGAAATGCCACCCAGTGTGCTTGCCCGGTCAGTCTGCCCCACACACTACACACACACCCTCATATAAGTCAAAAAGAAAATTCTTTGAGCCTAAATCTTCCTTTCTCTCACAGACCTTTGGAAAGGTGTTGCCACAGATCTTTATCTACACTTAAACACCAACAGATGCAGCTTTTGTACTGTCTTGTCCTTGTCTGTTGATGGTTTTAGTGTGTGATATTGTGTAATCCGAGGGTAATAGAACAGTAAACCAGCTGCGCTGTTAGTAGTACATCGGATGGTGTGTTTTAATCTCGAGTGGGAATGTGAGAACAAGCTCACACGCACCAGAAGCCTTGTCCTTCGAGGCAGAGAAGGCCGCGGCATTCCTCGAAATCATGCAGAAGTGTCTGTGTTCCTTTCATCCCCCTCCCTCTTCATTCTTTAGCGTTTTCCTGAGGAATTTGACCCCTCCTGACCTTGAGCACCCCTTCTTTTGGGATTTCACACATTTCGGCGGATTTAAATGGTCCACCTCTTTCATCCAGGTCCCTCCTCTCTAGCCACTGGACAAGTTTGTGTGGCTTAAACTCCTGTAGATAATTGTGTGCCAAAAAAAACCTCTGGAATTTAAAACTTTTTTTTTTTTAAATGTTGTTTTTTCCCCAGTTTGTCTTTCTAGCTATTAATGTTGTCGTAGAAACAATTTTCACTTAGGAATTGCAAAGAAATGGCAATGAAAAATGAAATTAGAAAATATTAAAAAGTAGAAAAACTGAAATTTTATTTTTTTTGTAAAAACATACATTAATCTTTAATTTTTAAACTTTGGAAAATCATTTTAGATTTATTACAAACAGTATTTTGTCACCTTAGTAGTGTTAATCATTATCTTAAAACATAACTTGCACTGTTAATATTTTAATGGCCATGCTAGATATCTTGCTAATGATTGTGTTATGAATTAGGCACGAGGTGATTTGCATATAAATGGGTTTGGTTTTATTTATTTATTCAGATGTTTTTAGGGTGCAAAGCTCATCTGAATGGCTGTTGAAAGGCAGCGGATGTGATAAATACTTTCGCCAGGATGTAATAATGATTTCTGCATTGCTGTCCACTGGTCTATTAAATCACTTTTGAGGCTGGAATGTTGGCACCGAACGAGAGGGTTTTATTTGCTGCTTGTTTGAAAGGAGAATTTAGTTATTACAGCAACTCTGCCTGTGAATGCAGTTGTTTATTGTGACAAATGCAATGCCTTATGTTGTATGCTTTTGTTTTGCAAGTCCAAAGGAATATCTTAAGGCTGTGTAAAGGGAATCCTGTGTGAACTAGAGTCATTTGGCATACCACAATTACTTGCATTTCACTGCTGGTCATATGCTCTCCATATAACCTTGTATGTGACAAATAAAAATCTTGAATCACATCCGTTACTGTTCCAGTTCTGTTGCTTGTGGAGCTATTAACCATATGCCAGACTGGTTTTAGTTGGAAATGCTGATAACCAGCCACCAGCTGTCCTTCATAATGACGGTTCCTCTTTATTAAGTTGCCCTGTTTCTTATTTGTCTGCTTATTGGTGTGGATGATAGCACTTTTTATGCTTTTATTTGTGCTTTAGTAATTTATAGCTTGCTCAGTATAACATATTAGCAATTAGGTAAGTGATATCTGTATTCATCTGAATTGACTTTACCACCTACTCTTTAGTGAAGTTTCTTTGTTGACTAAACCCTCCCCCTAAGCAATGGCAATTTCATCAAGCCTTTTGTCTTTCTTGGCGTGTAAATGTTTGGACTTCTGAAAATACCCATTCTTCAAATAAACACCCATCTGGGTGTTTCTCAGGTCTCCGGACTTAAGTTGAAGAAATCTTGGCGCCTAATCACCTCATTGATGTTCCTACAAACACATGGTGCTCTTTCACATCTAATAACACATTAACTGCTAACTTGAAGTATCCTGGATTACCTTTCAAGTTGTTTTCCTGAGTCTTCATATTGTTTCGAATGATCTTTTACATGTCCATTCATGCATAGTATTAATAATAATAATTCTCTCCATCATTGGATGGTTTTAATGCTAGTCTTTAGCTTTGATTTTTCAAATGTTTTATAATTGGCTATTACTTATTGTAAAACACTTTGGGTCCACTTATGTGGCGTTAAATGTGCTCTATGAATAAAAAATATTATTTATCCAAAAATAATGTTCATTCAGAGTCATTTTGTGATTCTAAATGATAAAATGTATTATCTTTTTTGGCAGCGTCTCAAAAAAGCTTCTAATTTCTGGCTCATATTAATTGCTTTAAAACGTAATTAAAGAGTAATTGTGGATATGGTACATTTAAATTAGTTTGTAGCTTTACCTACGAATATGATTGTTTCCTGTTTGGTGCTATTCTTTAGAGAACCCACCAAATGAATTTTCTAATGTGTATAGGTTTTGGGTAAATTTCTTGAAAACCATCAAGAACATATTTGGCTTACTTTTGATTCCTGAATTCAGTCTAAATCTCTGTTAATGTCAGGTTTTAGCCAGTCAGGGAAGGTCTGTTTTCGAAAGCTTGAACTCCTCGTTCCCAGATTACACAATACTGATTGTTTGGGCTATTCAGAATGGCTCATTGTGCATTAAACTGTCTTTGACTTAATGGTGAGAAGCTTCATTAATGAAAGCCACTAACAGATACAAAGAAAGTGTGATCGCACTTCCTGTGTGAAAGAATAGAGGCTGATCACAGTGAGGCTGAATAGTCCTTTTTGTTTGGTTAAGTTGAAGATTTAGAAGGAAAAGTCCAATTCAGTTTCCTTCTCATGCACTAATGCTTCAGGGCTTTGGTGTTGGGGTGAGAATTTGGCGTGTGATTGAACAATGACGTATCGTTTAACAGGCAGGTGAGTCTTTCCGCCCCGCTGTTGAGATTAAGCTAGGAGTGTAGGAAGGAAAACACGGCTATAAATAGTTTCCGTGTAATTGGAAGGAATTCTCTTGACGTTCGAGTGTGATTGTGTGCAAAGTAGGATGTAGACTCATTCGGTACGTGTGAGGAGTGTATCTCATGAGGAGATCATATGACACAATACACTGGAAAATCCGATTGCTGGGAATGACAGACACCCTTTGTCTTGATGACCGAGGCTGTAACTGGTTGTGACCTGAAAGGACAACAAGGACAGTCTTCAAACCACCACCAGATGACAGCGGATAATAACGGTAGTGTAGCTTTGATGGGTCCCCAATGAAACCCAGATTGAATTTTGGCATTTTCACATTTTTAGGAGAAATTCTGTGAAATGTTCCAACTTTCTGTGACTTTTCATACTCGGAAGTTGCTTGGTAAAACCAAGATAAAAACAGTCATGGTTATTTAAATATTGGCCTTTAAACTCAAACAGTGAATAATGGCCTGATCACCTCAGACAGTTTTTCAGAGTAATGGATGAGTCGCTGACTGCGGTATCTTCTCTTTGCGTCGCCCATGGTGACTCACTGGAACAGATGCCAGACCATTTGTCAGCAGATGGTCGGATTTGCTCCTAGCTTTGCTAGTCTTGACTTGGACTTGGTTTACTAAGCTGATTAATTTACACAGACTTCTCCTGGCATTACAGCTCACCTTTGAGGATAAAAGCCGTAGTCATACTTGTAGACATGTCATCTTTTTTATCATAGTCTCAACAGCTATCATGAGGGTTGCCTAAGGGTATAGTTCACTCAGAAATAAAGCTTTTACACATTTACACACCCTTATGTTGTTTTAAATTTGTATGACTTACTTTTGTGGTCACTGATGCTAGATATAATTTGCAAACTTGATAATGACATCAATAATAACTTAAATTTCAAGCTATATGTGCACCAGTTTTTACACTCCATTAATTGTGCATTTTGTCCTTTTTGGAGCTTGACAGTGCCCGTCTCCATCCATTGTTGGGACAAAAGCAGCATGAACTTTGATAAACATCTCCTTTTGTGTGAAAGGGTTTGGAACAACATGAGGACAACTAAATGATGGCAGAATTTCTAAATGAATTAACTATTCTTTTAAGAGCTGCTGTTATCTTATGCATTGGTTTTGTTTCTTTTAAATGCTGGTGAGTTTTTTTTTTTTTTTTTTTTTTTGGTTATTGCTGAGAAATTAAGAAAAAACATGATTTCCTGTGTTGCGACTGAGAAATTGAGGGACTTTCTTTAGCAGTCCATCTTAGTCTACAGGTTTTAGAGTGGGTAGTGGGATTTTTTTTTAAAACTCTTTGATGTGGCTTGTATATGTTTGCTCATGATATAATGGTTGCTTATGAGAATCTAAGCATTGGTTTAATTGAACCACGGCTTTCTCAGTAAAAGAGTATCTGCTGTACTTTCTTATACAGGTTTTTTTTTTCTTCAGAGCTGATTATTTTAGAATGCGGGGGGGTTTTGGAGTGGGGTTTCACAGCACTGTAAAGCTGAAAACCATAAAGTATGTCGGCCTCTTTCCCAACACCCTCTTGTGGTTTCTGCCATTCTCTGTTTCTCGCGCTCCCTTTTTCTTTTATTGTCTACGAACAACAGAGCAGGCTAGAACTGACTTGCAGTTTCATGTGGCGTTTGTATGATCCTGGTTTTCCTGGAAAATGAGTCAGTCAGTCCCCCCAAGTCTCCATTTTAAAAACCCCTCCCTTTTGCATCTAGAGCCATTTTAAGCATTACATTTGTTTTAAAAAAATGTTGTATTTAAGATAAACTTGAAGTCATTGTTGCCTTACTGAAACCCTCAGTAAATTTGTCTAAGGTGGTTACGCCGTGAGTGCGCACCTGTGCATTATGAATGTTTTTGCTTTCCTGGTATGTGAATTTTTTCAGTGCGTCATGTTTGATTAAATCTGTTTTTGACAGCGAGCAGGAGAGAGAGAGAGCGATAAAGACCCTCAGCCCCTGTCCAATGAATTCTTGTTGTTTTACACAATGGTGCCAAACCTGCACTAACTTGCCTCTTACCTTTCCAGCTTGCTTCAAGGTCAAGAGTGAATTCATTGTAATGCAGTATTGTGTGAATCACAGTTGTTTACCATTCAGAATAGAATTTTGAATCTTTTTTTCATTTACACTTTTTTTTTTTTTTAAAAAAGTGCGTTGATGTCTTGCAACCATAGCAAAAGTGAAAAGCAAAATGGCCACTTTCATGGAAAGAGTCTTGAAAGAGAGACAAGACAAAAACAGACAAAACATAAATAAGTTTGTGTGATCTACTTCCTCCTGTTATGCTAATAGACTTAGTCTGTTAATTGTTTAAAACCCATTCACATTGATTGGCCAAATGGCTCTGCTAACGTGATTTAAAAGCGTTAATATCACAATTAATGTCTTAATTAAATTAAGTGTGCTCTCAGAACAATCGTTATGCCATTGGCCAAAGTATAACTTTTAAAGTGATAAGATGTTTTACACCAGGCCTTAAAAACCCAATTTTGATTTTATGAGGTCTTTAAATCATTTTTGTCACTCAAGAATGTGACTGTTCCTTCAATTACTGATGTTTGCATTGGATTACATTATGAAAGAGTGATTTTGCACATTTTTCTTTGGTGATTTGTCCTCATCTAAGTTATTTCTCTTTGTAGGTACGAGAAACGGAAACATGGGTACCTCTGAAAAACAGGTCACCCCATGATGATCTGGAGTCTTCCGGCGACTCTCCTAATGAAGATTTTGAGTTTGCTAATTTAAACCCAACTGACGATGAGGATGGCTTTGATGATGAAGATGAAGATGATGATGATTATGATGGCTCAGGCTCTGGGTTTTCAGAAGAACCCATAGACGATGAGGTAGATATGAATTTTTTTTTTTTTTTTTTTTTTTTTTTTTTTTTTTTTTTTTGAAAAATTGAGTAACAACTATTAGGATACTAAAGAAATGCCTGTTAGGAAACACAACAATCTTAATTATTGAGGTTTTTGCCTACAAGAAGTGAATAATTTTAAAGTGAAATGCTCTTTAAAGAATTCTTCTACATTGAAATTACATTTTATATTATTACAGGCAGCGCATCTATTGCATTTTATACACTGGTTTAGTACAACAACAAATATGTAATGCAACCAGTGTCATCTGATTTGTGACTCTCTGTTGAGTCACAGACTGACTCATTGGTCTAAAGTAGCTCATTCATGGTTTCTGAACTGACTCACTGATTTAAAAATCATTACTTCGAGTCATATCCAACTTGAATTGCCATTTCTTTCTTATGCATGCTTATGATTAATGAAACCATGAGTTAAATTACTGATTGGTTGTTCAAATGAAAGATTTTTGTTTTAAATGCAGCCGATTTGATTTTTATATTAATTTTCTTGTGACCGTTTTCTCCTTTCGCAGACTGTTCTCTTCAGTAATAACCAGATCCCTGATTTAGGGGGTCCATTTGAACCAAGGCCAACTATTAAAAACGATGTTTTGATTAAAAACAATGAGGTCGTCTTGCCTGGAGCACCAAACCAAGACGGTGACCAGCTCAGCAATGTGCTCATGACCCATGCTGGAGATGACAGCTTGTTCAACAACACAGTGGTGCTTGCAGGTGAGGAGATGGTTTGGTTTGTTTGTAATAGTTATAGTTTGATATGCAAAGTAAATACAATTAATAAATATTATTGGGCAATATTTGAATATTTAAATATAATAAAACATTTAGTACACTAGCATTTAATGTTTTGCTTTAAAATAAATTCTACTGGTTTGATTTATCATATAATGCAGGATTTTCTAGGGTTTTTTTTTTGTGTGTGTGTTATTAGACTTGTCTATTATTAGACAAAGTCACAATTACCTGTTTTAAAATGTTATTATCCCTTGGTTTTTCATCAAATGTTTGTAAAATTCAGTAACTAAAAATACAGTAACAATAACAAAGCTGTTTTTTTTTTTTCATACATTAGTAAGTATATTTTGAAAATCCAAACAGGCCGCTGTTATCCATTAAGGCTTTGTCTGTAGGTTATGCCTCCCTCACATTTTTCTATTTCTGTTTTCTAGCTGTTATTGCGGGCGGAGCAGTTGGTCTGATCTTGGCCATCCTCCTCATCGTCCTGCTGGTTCACTTCGTTCTCCGCATCAAGAAGAAAGACGAAGGAAGTTATGACCTGGGCAAGACGCCCATCTACAAGAAAGCTCCTACCACAGAATTCTATGCATGAGCATCCACACCCTTACATACCTTCTCTCCCTCTCTTTTGAACTATAAGCTCACACAGTGCCTCGGCCCGACGGGCCTCCGCAAACCTCTCACATACCACAGAAACCACAGAAGGACCTCACACAAGTAATTCACTCTGCCTGGACATTTGCATTGAAATCTTAAAGCGAGGGGATAGCGTCTGTTGCCAAAACGCTCGATTCAAAAGATGTTCTTGTCGTCTTGTTCTCTCACACATATTGCCTTTTCACCATGTGGCCCATTGTGTCCATTATATTTTTTTAAATAAAACACTAAAAGGTGCAATGGAGCCATTCACAGGTTAAAGGCTTTGGATTGACCATTGAACCAGCCGTTATGAAAAACAGCCAGTGTCACGATCGGTGCTACAGAAGGGATGGTTACGTTATCAGATGTCTTTTTTTTTTTTTTTTTTAAATCTGTGTGCTGTAAACTTATTTCCTTATTTAAACATCAGAGTGGAACCAAATTTAGGGCATGCAGTATATGTTTAAAGCTAAATTCTGTGAGAGCAAACCTGAAATCGGTGTGCTATACTAATGTATACTCATTTCAACCTTGGTGTTATGGTACATTCCTCATATCTGTATGTCATTGCTGTGTTGGTTTTGTGCGACGAGAGACTCGATCCACTATAGTGCTGCTTGACTGTCAGCTAAGCTCCTTTAACAGGTACAGATGCTGATTGAGAATCAGCTCACTTTAAACAGACTTTGTACATCCAGGGATCTGTATATAGCCATTTGAATAAAATGTAAATCTTTGGTACTTAGCCATTTCTTGACAGCCTTTTATTTACCAAATATTTAAATGCCAAAATCATTTTTATTCTTATGTCTCATCCAGGTGTTTGCTTTTGGCGTAAAACCTGTTCGTGAAACACAGAGGCTTTGCGTCTGTATCTTTCAGAAACATTTATGGAAAATGTTTTGTTTGAGAACAATGACCAATGCTAGTACTAACTTTTTTTTTTTCTCAGTGTTTTTGTAGATGTTCTTAATTCCTTTTTTATTTTTTGGTATTAATTTAACTGTCATATTTTATTGCCTGCCTTCAGGTCGGGAGTGTTGCTCCATTTTCTCAGCTGTTTGTACATATGATAATTTTATTATATTTTTTTTTTGTTTGTTTTTAGATTTGTTTTATATACAGTAGTGCAAAAAATTCAAAGGCTGTTAGTCTTTCGTCAGATTTTTTTTTTTTTTTAAGAGTTTCTATTTCTTTTAGTCTTTTTAAGCTGAATCTATTTATGTTTTGTAGAAGGATGTTCTGGATTAGTTAAGGGGAACGTGAATGCTCTGTGCATTACTAGCATGGTGTAAAATGAGAAAAGAGAAAAATCTGCTGCTTTGTTTGGTCACATCCAGATAAAATCACTGATCTAGTGTTAAGGTCAATGAATCATTGATTTCTGCATGCAGGTTCTGATCTGTTGAAAATAAAGCTATTTTATGCACATAACCAAGCTGACTTGAGCTTTTTTTTTCCCCATAAAATGATGTAACTATATTTCTTCAGATGTGATTAGAGATGGTTGAGAATTGCTAATTGAAAGTTTGAGCTGTAATATCAAGTAGTCCTTCCTCTTGACAATGACTACAAGAACACTACTGATTTGGGGTAATATGATTCCGTAGATTGATATAAAGTAAGGCTTTTATTCATTGAGGATACACAAAAGTGACAATAGATCACATTTATAAATTCACATTATAAATACATTTATTATGATTTCCACAAAAATATGGATAATATATAACACTGATAACATTAACATTAATCAGAAAAGTTTCTTGAGCAGCAAATCAGCATATTTGAATAATTTCTGAAGGATCTGACACTGAAATCACATTGTTTGCATATTGTTTGTTCATGAACCTTGTGATAGATGAACTATGAATAATGAGACAGACTTTAATATGTAATGTAAGTGCCTGAGTGTTAAACTGGGAATTTCCACCTCTAGAGAAATGATTGTAAACTCTGTGTGTGTGTTTATGTGTGTGTGTGTGTGTGTGTTTGTATCCAGCATGCTGATGCCTGTCTGCTTTGCTACCAAAACATATGAGCATACCAAGAGAATAAAGACTTTTCTTTTAGGATTGAAGAATAAAAATAGAAAGGGTTTTAATTAAAAAGTGTAAAGGGCCATGCATGGACCTTGATCATATCTGTTTTTAAAATGAGAAACACTGACAGGATTCAGATGAATCCAGATCAAGGCCTAATCTTCTGGCAAAAACAAACACAGCGGCTCCAAAAAGTATTCAGCCACACTCTTTGCACTTTTTTTGAAAGAACGTTTTGAAAAAAGAACATTGTGTGGTCATTTACTCACCATCAGGTTGTTCCAAACCAAACAGTTGCTGGTACCCATTGATTTCCATTGTGGAAGTCAACTGGGACCAGTAACTGTTTGGAGCAAGCTGAGAGTGAGTAAATTATGACAGAATTTTCATTTGTGGATGAACTATTCCTTTAAAATAAATGCCATTTGGTTTGATATTTTATTATACAATGATTTTCATATATTTTTAAGCTTTGCATAGTGGCTAAATACTTTTTATAACCACTTAAGTGATTGTCTGTATGATAATGCAACATTATAATGGTTATTGACAGGGTGTGTTGAACAGGTGTCCTATGACGTCACACTTCCACACCTGAACGAGTCCAAGAGCAGCGAGAAAATAAGTACATTTAGCACGAACAGTTGATTGAGATATTTAGGAAAACCAGTTGTAACCTGCTTAGCAAAACAGAAATTAAATGACCTGCATGGGGAAGTTCCCGTGCGATTGATTAAATCTGCCAAAGATGTGCTGTAAAAATAACTTCATGCAGATTAAAAATAGATGCAAATGTGACAGTTTCCATGATAAGTTTATCTTTTATCCGTTGGGGAAAAAACAATATGCGTCTGGTTACAGGTTGAATGGACTAGACAAGGAAGTATATAAACGCACGCGTTTCCTGCTGCATATTTGAATGCATATCAGAAAAACAAGTCATGGAGGGTTCTGGAAAATGTTCAAACTGTCATGCCTTACGCCATCCTAGAAGATGAATGGAGTCTTTTCACTTTCAACTACAGCCCGGGTGTGTTTACTCAAGAGGTGGGGTAAAAGACAGGAGAAAACGACCGTTTGCCATAAACGCACTTTATGGAAATGATTTGCTATATGAAGTGTTTTTCTTATTACAACTTGTTCAACTCATTTTAAAGTAACCCCTACATTTAGATTGAACATAAGGAACAGCAGGGCGGGTTGCAAAAACTGCTTAGACTAGTCTTAAAAAAGATATGACCAGTCTTGAAGAAAATAAATTAGATGACTAACTTTTTAAGTCAGTTACAAAAAGGTAGATTGGTCTAATGTGAATCCACAAAATAAGACTGATTACCTCTTGGCTAACTGCTAGTTGGACAAACTATTTTGTAAGACACAGTCTTTGTTTATGCAACTGGCCCCAGGGCTACTTGTCACTAAAATCTTAGTAACTGTAAGATTATGAGTAAAAAATGCACAAGTCTATATCTATGGTATCTTTTGACAGACAAGTTGAACTAAGTTCTTATGGTATTCTTTAGTAGCATAATATGTCAGTTTTGGACAAGTTGGCACATGTTTTGATTCATTAACCACAAAAAACAAAATAAAAGAAATAATAATGATTATATATATATAATGAATAATGATATTTTAAAAAGAAAATATTGCTTATATTAAGGCCTATATACAGGTTTTTGCATTCAAAAATTTATTTTAAATTTTTTTCTCCTTAATAATGGCACAAATTTTAAATTACAGCCAAAGTTTGTGTCTATTGGTTAAAAAAAAAATAATAAAAAACACCTAAAATTAGATATTCACTGAAATATTTTTAAAAAGCATGACAACTATTATATTTAGAGTATTTAGACTCTCTAAGAAACTCTACTAAGAGAATATGGCCCTGTTGCTTTGATCTGACAAGGACTAATAATATTTAATCGCCATTTAAAACTTGATAAAGAATTTTAAAGCAGTAGCATCTTGTTAGGATGTCACCCCAAATCTGCATTAATTAGGTTTTTGTCAATCTGTGTGTATCACAGAGAGACGTGTAGTGTAGCTGTAAATGATATTATTCCATTTCTGCTCGATATGAGGAACAGGACAGAGAAGGACAGTAAACAAGAAAAGCAAACAAAGATAAGACTGAGCAGTTTAACTGTACAAGGATGTTGGGCGCCCAAGTGCATCGTAAAGGTAGCCTACTGCAGGCAAAGATAGAAAGAAAAGACTGCATTCTTGTGAAGGTAAAGTCTGCATTTCTTTACTGTTGTGAGACACAGATGTAGGCTGTACATCGCTGAGTTAAACATGACCTGAGTGTAGCACATTATATATACAGCTTCATGTGCTTTTTTAATACAGTGTTTAGACAGTTCATTCATATTCAAACAGCGTTTGAAAAATTGCCTCTTACTGCCACCTGCTGGTTTGTTGAAGACATTACAAATAAAGTCGGCTTGATCCTTTCTAGAGTAGATCTGTTATAAATTTACTCGTGTCGTGGTTTTCAGATTCTATTTATAGTAAAAAGCCATTATCAAAGCCATTTTATACGAAAATTCTGAGCAAAGATATAGTACATAGCCTATATTTATATATTTTGTGCAAAGTAGTTTTTAAGGATTTTAAAGGAATAATGACAAACTTCAGTCAGTTTCTCACACATATTATCATATTGCTTCAGAAGATTTGAAACATTTTGCACAAGTCACATTATGACAAGAACAAGTTTTATTATACTGTACAATTACCATGCAATTAATGTGAAATATAACGTTATCAATAGCTGCAAACCCAAACTGCCCGTCTTCCCCATTTTTGCTAATTTTATCAAAATATATTTATTTTTTAACTGTATAAAATATATTTTCTTTTAGATTTTTATAAAGTGTTTAAACCCCGACAGACATGAATTGAAAATGTAGTAGGCTTACTTAGTTTGACCTTCTTTCTTCCTTTGTTTTTTGAATGTAATAGCCTTAATTGTCCAAAAGAGGACAATGTTGCATTTTTTCAGTCAGTCATTGTGAAAAGATTTTCTGCAACTCAGTCAATCGTCTGTAGTAATAGTGTGGCCCAAATGTTTGAATGAACAAGACAGGTTCAACAACACATTCATTATACTGTCAATGAGGAGAACAAGCTGGAAATATCAGATCAGATTGCCTGGAAAAGTCATTGAAAAAGATATAATATATATTTTTTTCCTTTAAACTTAACTTGAGTCGACGAAGCACAGCACAGGTGAAGTTGGGAGCACATGCATATTAGCAAACTGTGGCTTCTCCTCCAGAACAAGAGGCCTTTATATTTTGTTTGTCCACGACCAAACCTGAGAAATGTCTGTGGTTTTGCAACGTCTAACACCTCGACAGCACATTTCTCTGCACAAAGATACCAGCGTAGCATGAAGGGGGTCAAAGATATCTGCCAGCACATTGAAAATCTGGGATTCAAAACCTGAATATAAAACTTAAGGATTTTAAAAGATTATGATATAAAATGAAGAAGATTTAGACGATTCGAAGTTTATTATTATTCATAAAATATAATAAAAGATAAAATAATAAGCTTAAAATAAATAGTTCAATGTATTAATAATGAATAACAATTGCTGAAAAATGAAATAATTATAAAATGATTTCTAGTTTGTTATTAATAGTAAAATAAAGTAATAAATAAATAATAAAATAAACTTTGAATAAATATTACAATGTATTAATAATAAAATATAATAAACAATAAAATAATAGATATATAATAAAATATATTAATATAATACATATTCAAATGTATAAATAAAATAAAACAATTAAAACATATTTATTTATTATATTATTATTATTATTATTATTATTATTATTATTATTATTATTATTATTATTATTATTATTATTTCTAGTTTATTAATCATAAAATGATGATAAACGTAACATATTAACAATAAAATATGACAAATAATAAAGTAATAATAAACTTTTATATTATTATTATTATTTCCAGGTGGCTTTTATTGAAGCTTAAGATTAGATCATCTCAAATGATGCTGAAGTACATGAACGTCAGGTTTTGTTCATGTTCCTGAGTGTCATTAATTAAAGCAAAAGAAACGAACAAGATATTAAGAATTCATGCTACCTTTTTTAATTCACTGTCAAATCAGTTTTGTGATCTGTAATGATAACATTTGTATTAAAGGAGAAAAAAGCACAAGGGAAGTATTTTCACTAGTGGTCTCAGACTGTATATCCACACAGAAGAAATCTTCCTGGTGATCCATGCGTCTGGGTGTGGGTTAAACCACAGGCCATGTTTCCTCCGTCCTTCTGAAAACATGCTGAGAGATGAACATCTCGGACGGTTGAAATGTGCTGCGTTCACTCAGTTTGCTGGCCAGTGCTGAGGTTTTCACCCCTGGATGAGCATGTTTATGTGTGTGTGTGTGTCCTGAGCTTCACCTGCACAATCTGAAACACTCTCCATTCCCTCCTTTGTTTGTCTACGGAGGTGGATATTTTTTATGTTCGGGAAGGATTGGAATGGTGTGTGTGGGTGTCTAACATAGAGTTACCAATAGTCCATATATTTGACTTGAGGAAATAAACTGATTCTCCACAGGCTTTAAATACAAATGTATGGTTGAGCTCGAGTAGAAACAGAGTGCAGTGCCAGTTTCTACATCCCAGAAACCTAAAATCTGTCATGTGACCTCTGACCTTATTCCAGTGTGATGATATTTAGATGATGTGGCAATTGAATTTTAAATCCATTCACTTCATTTGATCTTTTAGTGTTCAATTTCTGAAAACTACCTGTATATTACTACACAGCTCTCTGGGATACTTGATTCTGATTGGTCGATAGATGCTTTCTGCTCACATAATAATATAATTTCAGCTCAAATATTTAATTAATTAATTAATTAACTTATCTAATGTAGTTATTCTTTTATTTTTTTATCTCCATTTGTTTTTCTTTATTTCTATTTATTTACCTGTATTTATTTTATTTCTTTATTTTTTTTTTAATTTGAAATAAATACACAACAATACAGACAATATAATATTAAGTAATTTCATACTTAATATTATGATAAAATTTGCAATGTGACATAAACGTTAGTACATTTATTATCTTTATTATTATTTAAAATTTTCTGGTTATACAGTACATTGTAAAAAGTGAAAACATGCAATTTTCTGACCCTTAAAAAGAATTTCAGTGATATATTTTTTTTAAACTGTTAAATTTTTTTTTTTTTAATTATTATTATTATTTATTATTATTATTATTATTATTATTATTTGCAGTGTTATAACTAAAACATAACTTATTGTTTTACAAGAAAGTATTATTTCAAAATTTCATGTTCAATTCCATGTGTTACATGCTGTTTCTTAAGTGACTGAAGTTTACTAGCAATTTCTGGGTGAAAATTTCTTCACCATTTTTATTTCCGTGAAGATTGCATATCAAATCATGTTTAATGCATAGATCATTTGCATATCAGATCTGACCCATGGCTCATAAATTGAGGACCCTAAACAGTGCATTATTCTGGTGACCTAATGCAAAGCTTTTGGTTTTATGTATTTAGTGACTCATGCTTTAAGAAGAAATATTGCAGTTGAATAAATCTGGACAGCATGACATCAGAGAGTAATTAAGCTAGTTTGCGTTGGAATTCCTGCGCTCAGGTTTGCGCACAACTTAAGCACCTGCAGGTTTGTGTGTGTGTGTGTGTGTGTGTGTGTGTGTGTGTGTGTGTGTGTGTGTGTGTGTGTGTGTGTGTGTGTGTGTGTGTGTGCGTGCTGTTTTCACTGGACCATGTTCAAACTCGGAGAAAGAAAGAGAGTGAGCGAGACAGCGGATTACGCCACCCTTCCCTCTTGGAAAAGTGGGATTTTAAACAAGTCTCTTACAAGATATCAAGCAGAACCGCTGGACTTCACCGAGAGACACTGCGCTTTTATACCTACTCCTGGATCTCCACTCTGACAGAGAGCTGGATCACTATGGTTCTGAAGAGGGGGGCTCATGGCAATGATTTGCGCAGAATAATCGATCAGACATTTCCAAAGCTTAATTTTTACCTCTCCAGACCCGTTCATGGTAGAGCCGTTGGTCATTTCTCCATCGCCGAAACTCAGAGGAAGATCAGAGGATGAAAGTTCTGACTAGTCTCCCTCTTTTATTAGGTTTCTGGACTCTGTTATTTCTGGAATTCATCCCACAGGCGCTCTCCATCGCCGGAGTGGCTGGTCACAGGGGCACCGGGGCGGCCAAATCCAATCCACGGTTACCGGTGGCGCGCAACGGCACCACGCTAGTTAAGCCCTCAGACAACGCGAAGATCTCTCGCATCCGGGCTGGTCCACCTCTGATAATGACCGATACTCACCCGGTTCGCGCCGAGGCCCCTGTGAGTTTAGGGCGCAGGGAGGCCGCACGCTGGGTACCCAAGGATGCGGTGAGGGTCGCACCCTCTTCCAGCATCCAACACCAAGCGGGACACAATAAAGGAGTTTCTGCGCAGAAATCAGCCGCGCCGGCCTCGGTTAGGGCTGGTCAGACCAATGCTGGCATGAAGAAAAGCATCGCACCTGCACAGCTACAGCTGAGAGCGAAAGACGCGGAAAAACTGGAGAACAGCGAGGAATCCAAACACCCTTTAGTAACGCCCCATGACTACATGCTGTCCTTGTACTTGTCACTGACCAGCGGAGAGGTCAATACAAGCGTCCTGCACGAGGCTGGGATGGCCAACACTATCACCAGCTTTGTAGATAGAGGACAAGGTATGGTGTGCCTGGTTATTCTGGTTTGCATGGGAGAGAAATGTTGTACGCTCAAACGGGGCAAGTTGTCACACTGGTAAATTGTCACAAGGGCTGTATCTCAGTAACTGTGAGGTTTTGAATCAGAAGTCTGAATAAAATGTTTTTGCATGTTGGTTTCAAATATTTCATATTTCATATGATTTTCTTATTTTTTTTTTCATATGATTTTCTTATTCTTATATATAGTTGTTTGTTAAATGGATTGACAATAAAATCACAGTGGTTTGTGTTATGTTTTTGTATGTAACATTTTTATTAATAATTTTATTTTCCTGTGAATTCTGCTGTTTTCATGAATTATTAATTTAACTATTTAAAATGAAATGAGCTGAAAAGGCCATAATTAGCTATTTAATGGCATTTTCCAGAAAAGACAACTTAGCACATATATTGTGACAACATGCCCAGTACTATATCTTTTTTCCAGGGAATATGATGGTGAATATGTATTTTAAGAATTTAACATCAAATTTATGTGTGTCACACACACACACACACACACACACACAGAGAGAATCACACACACACACACACACACACACACACACACACACACACACAAACAGAGAGAGAGAGAGAGAGAGAGAGAGAGAGAGAGAGATTTTGTTAAAATTCTAAATATTTTTTAATAAACCACCCACTGAAATATTCATTTGTGACAACTAGCCACATTATTAGTTTCTCTATTATTAGTTAATTAGTTAGTTACTATATAGATTTTAAGTTAAAATAGATTTTATAAGACAAAGTGTATATTTTTAGCTGTTGTAACTGGTCACCACTTTAATCTTTAATCATGCTTTAGATTTTTGCAGGTTCAATTAATAGTTTTTATGAGAATAAATATCCCATAGAATTTAAATTCCATACAGTTTCTCAAATAATATAAGCTCACAAAAAAACGCAGAAAATGTTTTATAGCTTTTCAAACGGCAGGATACTGCGGTCACTGCTTGAAATGTCACGTCAATACCCATTTGAAGTCTACTGCATTTACAATAAATTGTCATTTTCTGTTTGTACAAAAGAAAAGTTGGTGGATATATATTTTGAAAACATCTTATTTCTGCTTATTATTGCATATACACTAAATCGACACAATCATATTATTATTATTATTATTATTATATATATTTTTTTAAATATGGGTCTCTGACCCAAACCAACTGTGTCAATATGCATCTGGCATAAGACTTTTGATGGACCTCTGCTTAAAGTAAATAAACTCCTGGGCTGGTTACAAGTAGGTGGCCTCAATATGTTTTTATTTTTTCAAAGTAAATCTGTTTAAAACAGAATTTAAATGGCCCTGCTGTATGTAGCTCCAAGGCTGACTCCTCAGAAGCTTTGAATGGTTTTAGTTTATGCCGTGTGAAATGCCCTTTGCAGATTTATAGTGACCACATCCTCTGTAGACACAGAAAGAAATGCATGCATTTTTCCCTCACCTTAAGGAAAAGTTTCCCTCCAAATGATAATTTACTCATGCTCGATGCTTCAAATCTGTATGACCTCTTCTGTAGAGCACAAAAATAGATGTTAGATCTTCATTCACTTCCATGCATGAAAAAGAGCAGACTGGAACATTCTGCTAAATATCTCCCTTTGGAGATCATACACGTCATACAGGTTTGGATCAACATGAAGGTGCGTAAAAGGAGACAGAATTTCCATTTTTGTACTACTATTTTTTTTTTATATTTTTTTATAAGTACTTTTTTTCCTAAGTTTAAAAGTCCACTGCACATAATGTCCTTCTAAATCCATTGAGTGTAATTTACATCTCCACACACACACACACTCACACAGCACTAATCAGTTGCACTCTCTCTGCCCCTCTCCATGCGCTTCAGATGGTCTTTTCAGCCTATGTTAGTGAAAGCCATATGTCACGGTGGTAGGCCCACTGGTAAATAGCTGCAGGTTGATAATAATGCTGTGTTTACAGTATGTTGTGGTCTCCAGGCCGAGGTTGTCTGGTTTTAATAGTCTTTTGAAAGCAAACTGTTCTTGGAGAAAATGAAACCTTTGATTTTTATAATGCACTGCCTTCATATTGCATTGCATTCAGAAAGTGCTCTCTTTTAGACACACACACTCACATAATCACGATGTGTGAGCTTTGATTGTGGAAAATATCAACTGCGTTGCTGTTAGAAAAGATCAAAGTAATTTTACTCTTTAAAAAAAAAAATCTTCCCTTACAAAAGTACAGTGATGGTATCAGATGGAAATAATGATAATAATAATAATAATAATTGTCCAACAAATCAAAGTGTTACCATGACATCATGTCCAAGAAAACATGGTATTTTCATGGAAAATGTTAAAAACATGATGTTGTGTCCAAAAAACAAGATAAAATCATTGTGCATGTTAAAATAAAATCATGATAGTATGTGCAAAAACCAGGGTATTACTATGGTAAAAAACATGGAAGTACCATAGTTTCTGTCTATAATTGCAGATGTCCAAACTGTTCAACCTCACCATAATATTCTGTACAAGAACATGGTATTAACATGGTAACATCCAAAAACCATAGAATTATAAAAATGGTACATGAAAAACAAATTGTACTACCTTTTTGTGTTATGCTAGATAAAAACCAGTTTTAAAATGAAACAAATGAAGAAATGCAAGGACTGTTTTTATTGATCTTTGACTTTAACTTTTGCAGATGACCGTGTGTCCCTCCTGAGGCGTCAGCGGTACCTCTTCAATATCAGCTCAATGGAGAAAGATGGTCTGTTGGGTGCAGAGCTGCGCATCCTCCGAAAGAAGCACATGGATTTTCGTAAGGCCACGTTTACCGAGGGCATGGTAACTTTAAAACTGTACACCTGTGCCTCAGGTAAGCACGGACCCATCCTGCTGCAGACTCAAACTATCGACCCTCGTAGCGCCCTGTACTGGGAAGTGTTTGACATCTGGAAACTGTTCAAGAACTTTAGGAACACTCCTCAGCTTTGCTTTGAGCTGGAGGCTGTCGATCAAAGTCGACTGCTTGATTTGCGATTACTCGGCCTGGGCCGGACAGGAAGGCAAACCCAGGAAAAAGCCTTCTTTGTGCTGTTTGGGCGTACGAAAAAGCAAGGGCTCTTTTACAACGAGATCAAAGCCCGTTCAGGTCACGACAACAAGACTGTCTACGAGTACCTCTTCACCCAGCGGCGGATGCGTCGGGCACCACTGCCACGTGGGAAAAAACCACCCAAGAATCCCAAACAGAGGTGCAACCGCAAGCAGTTGCACGTCAACTTCAAGGAAATGGGCTGGGATGACTGGATCATCGCTCCTCTGGAGTACGAGGCCTTCCACTGCGACGGCGTCTGTGACTTTCCCATCCGCTCCCATTTGGAGCCTACTAATCATGCCATCATCCAGACTCTCATGAACTCCATGGATCCCAGATCCACACCACCGACCTGCTGCGTCCCAACCAGACTCAGCCCCATCAGTATTTTGTACATTGACTCGGCCAATAATGTGGTGTACAAGCAGTACGAGGACATGGTGGTGGAGAGCTGTGGCTGCAGGTAGCGAGATATTCTAAAGACTTTCAAAAAGCAACCGGAATGGAAACATTTTGGATCTTTATGACTTCCAGACTTTCTTTATGATGGGTTATTTGGCCAAAATCAAGAGTATGATTTCCGTATTGTTGATCAATTTGCTATAGCCTATACACTTACATTCAGAATGGAACAGGGTTGTGCACCATTCAGAATTTAACTGAGAATATCTTTTAAATTCCAATTTAACTCTTGCATTTGAACTGAGGTAGCCAACAAAATTGCAATTTGAATGAATGTAAGGAATTAGAATTCAAATGAATCAAAATTCTAATGAAATTCAAAAACCTGCCATTTAGTTATAATGTCAAAACAAACTTTGGTTAATGAATTTAGTTTTTGTTTTAAAGTTTTGAAAGTATTTGAAAGTATTAGTTTTGAAAGTTTTGAAAGTATTTGTAATATTATAAAAACTCCATAATCACGGGAAGAAGGAGGCGGGAACCGGCGAACACTCAAATAAAACTTTAATAATCAAATAAATACAAAACAGCGCGACAGCCCCTCACGGGCGACTGCCGCGCACAAATAAAAACCAAACACAAAATAAAGCCCAGGCCTGGTCCTCTCTCGTCCTTCACTGTCGTCGCTCCTCTTTTGTATCCTCCCGATCTCCTCCGTGGGACTCGAGACTGGTGAGTAGAGCAGGTGTCGCTCATTTCCCAATCACTCCACCCGCCCCACTCGTCACAGTATTAAAGTGGGATGGGGGACAGAACAGTGTTCAATTTATTAAGAATTCGAATAATCTTTGCTAATATTCTTGAATCTTCAAACTGCTCGAATTTTGCCTTTACTGTATGACCAAAAATGAGTATTTTCAGCTGTTTGGTGTGTGTGTGTGTGTGTGTGTGTGTGTGTGGCTGAGAACACATTAGCTGAGAAATGGCATTATAATGCATTATAATTGTATCAAATCCTTGTTAATGTGCTGCCTGAAGTCTATAAGATTGTACTTTTTACATAGTCTGTATTTAAAAAAAAAAAACATGCAGCAAATGAAAGTAGGCAAATAACTGTTGGTTAAAAAAAATACATTAAAACAAATTTAGTATTCTTATGTTTGGCTTCCCAGATAGCAACAGGGTCTGGACCAAATCTGGCTTACATTCTTATGTACGATTGATTCTGACAATTAAAACAAAAATTAGGCTTGTGTATTTATGATATCAATTACTACTTTCTTTGTTCAGAAACGGAAGTAACTTAAAATGTTATTTGTGTGTTGTATCTTTAGTAGCTATAGCTACAGCAAAACTACAGAACTTCCACTAGGCTATTTTACGGAGCTGTCAACACTGGAAACTCCGATGGCATGCAATCAGCTGAAAAACACCCTATTTATATATAAAACTAGGCTATATGTTATTAAGTTGTGTATATATAAAATTATTTTATTTACAAGTTTCGTGTTTGTGTTTTTCCCATTTTATTTGTTGCATCTGAAAATTACTTTGTCTAAATAATTTAGATCAATCAATATTCAGAAACAATATTTTTTTCAAAGTGAATACCCCCCTCCCCTCATTTTGTGTGCTCTGGCACTGACCCTGATTAAAAGCCTTGATGTTGTCAAATTCGATATTTTAGTAACCGTTTTTAACAACCACTGTAATCATTGTGTCCTAATTTACGGATTTTTTTTTTTTTTAATAGTAGATTCACACTCATGAACTGAAATGGAGCAAATTCTTCCATTCTGAATTTTGCACAACCCTGTCATGTAGATATTAACACCAGGAGGTTCACATAAGGATTCAGAACAAGCAAACACTGTTGCTGTAGCATTTGTAATTATTTGTTTACACAAACCTGTGTCGATGTGCCAATAAAACTAGTCAAAACTAGCTGAGGCCTTTTCTACTAATACATTTGACTGGTTAGCATGGCTCAGTTTGACCCTGCTGGTAGATGTCATAACTACACCATCTGGCTGCTAAAAACATCTTTCTACATTGACCGTCAATAAGTAGCCTCTATTATTAGAGTATTCTGCTGGAATACATTTAATTGCAAGCAACAAATAAATATTTAATTATATTAGAGTGGATGTTTTTTCCAGTGTCAGATTAGTCACTAGTGCTGAAACTATATCTTCAGATTTGTGAATCTTGCTGGTGAAAATACACCACTACTCACCAGAGTGTTTTAACAGGTTGATGTTCTTGTCCTCACATTACTAGCTGCTCAACAAAAGTACATTATGCTTTTTATCAGAATGTGTTAAAGTGTTGAAACTCGAGTAAATGTCTAGTTGTTATATTCAAATTTTTTTATGTTTTTTTATTGAGCTAAATTTCATGTAGTTCAACGCTAAGTAAATAGTTTACATTTTTTTTAAATCTTTGTTTTACAAAAGAAACATGATGCTATTGCTTTTAAAGTGCTTTAATTGAAGGGATAATAGATGTGTGTTTTGTTGTTGTTTTTGATGATCCAGTCAAGGTTACTTTCCAAAGTAACAGCATATAATGCATATTGTGATGTTAACCATTCTGGAAAAAAAAGGTTTCAAAATGTTTTGTACAAATATAGAAAGGTATATAATTACATTCAAACAAGACATTTAAATTGAGAGAATTTAATTCAACAACCATACCACAGTTAGTTAATTATGTCTGCACTTTCATTTTTTTTCTTTTTTTCTTTTTTTGTAAATAAATGGAAATTTTGAACGAGCTGAATTTACAATGTTAACTGATGGAAGCAGATATACATAATAAACAAAATGTTCAAGAACTAAATAGTTTCAAAAAGTTTTCTTTGTAAAAGGTTTTGCTAGAGAGACAATGCACATCCTAAACAGGAAATGCTTTCACAAACAAATAATTTGTCTGACTTGAAGAAAAAAATATGCTGAGAAACGCGACAAGAAGATAACGAATTTGTTTATAATTTTGTTGCTTTGTTGTGTTTGACAAGAAAATACTTTACAATAATGATGAATCTGTATATGCAATGCATTGCTAATCACTGAATCAATCTTCAATCTTCATCTGGCCGATTTTTGAAGGCAGCATAGATGTATCCTTCGTTGCCTTAGATATTCCACAATCCTGTGCATTCCATTCTGTGACAGTTCAGCCAAAAAATAAACATGGCGTCTGAAAGTTGCGGTCGGTGGATAGTTTGTGTGTAAATGTATGTTTTTGATCAACGTTTTCCACTTTTTATGTCATTTCTAGTGAGAAATTAATATTGCATTAATGAAATATCCACTTAGTTATCACTAAAGCTCTCTATATTTTGCTGTAGATCATTAAACCGTTACTCTGCCTCAGAAGCCTGTCCAAAATCAGTCTCATGAGGTGCCTTTGTGCAAAAACGCTCCCTGCAAAGTCATTGCCTGATATGGCAGCGAGGCAGCAAGTCACCTGCCTAAGTTTTTGGATGCAGCCGTGGTTGAACTAGGTATTTCAGACCCCCTCCTCCTCAGACTTGACGCACATGCAGGTTGCCAGATTGCCTTTCACTGGTAGTTGATCAGCTAATGCATACGCTTGTATTCTTTGCAAATTATAAACCACCTAATGTGGATTTTTATAACTCTGAATCTGTGTCTCATTTCGGAGGCTGCTGCTGCCTCCTCTGGAGGTCGCATTTGTCGGCTGCATACATTGAGGCAGCCCAGTTGTAGTCGTTATCAAGTAGACTGTTATTCATTGTGAGGTGTAAAATAAATTTAATCCCAACTTTGATGGATGCCGAGGCTTTTTAGAATGGATAGAATGTTCGATCTCTGACTCTGACCCCTTTCATTTGCCAGCGTCCATGACTGAAATGAAATATGGGGTGTTTTCTGCCAACTGGCAACCCGGGGTGCCGAAATACTATTAGGTAAACTGGCAGTGGGCGGGATACACAGACCAAAACAAATACAGACATTCCAACATGGAATGCTCATTTTCAAAGGAGAATAACTTACCGTGACATTGTTTTTCAGATAAACAAGTATTTTAACTTAGTATGTTTCTTAAATATTTGCAAACATTTGGTATTTTTATGCTTTAGTAGAGTCAGAAACTTACATACAGCACCTTTAAACCCATTGCTTCAAGCTAAAATACCAGTCCTTTATCCATTAATATTACTTTCTCCGGTATAAAAGTCAACTCAGAATCAGGAGAGAAATGTGCACAGGTCAAGCATCATTTCCGAGCAAAAACAGTCCAAAACTGTTCTTCCTCACTGGAGGAAGCGTTATTATGGATTATGGACTGGAATTTTGGCCAGAAGGGACAGTTTTAAAGTTAAAAACAACCTTATGATGGATTTGTTCCTTACAAACGCTTCACAAGATGTTAATTGATGAACTGGAGTGGTGTGGATGACTTGAGGATTATTGTGATGTTTTTATCAGCTGTTTGGACTCTCATTCTGATGGCACCCATTCACTGCAGAGTATCCACTGGTGATCAAGTGATGTAATGCTAAATTACTCCATACCTGTAGTTCTGATGAAAAAACAAACTCATCTACATCTTGGATTGCCTGAGGGTGAGTACAATTTCAGCAGATTTTAATTTTTGGGAACCATAAACTCCTTTTGTAACTTAAAGCATATTCTTAAAGCATGCTCTGTTATAGATATTTTAACATTAAAACATCTGTCTAAGCAGAAACATGACTTGTTTGTAGGATTAAATTTCGGTTGTCACTGTATGTGGCCCTGGATTGTGGCAAAGTGTCAAACTAGATCAGATTGTACAGTATCACATAATCTTAAAGAGACGTGTTTTGTTTCCACATATAAGCAGAACCACCTGCTTGCTTGGATTTCAGAGTAGTTTTAACCCATGGAGTTAATTGAATACAGCTTTAATTGCCCGTCCATTTGCCTGTGCAGATTTCACAATGATACTTTGGGAAAGCTGACAAAAACATGTCTATTGGCCAATGGACCTTCACTACTCCAGAGTCTTTACACTCTCTCGCTTTTATAGAGTTCCTGTGGCTTTGAGCGAAGTGTGTGTTTCCTAAACCTTAATCTCTCTCTTTCCCTCCATCTCTGTCTTTCAGGCTTAACATTTTTGTTGGCTTGTTATCGGCTCTGGCAAGGAAACCTTGACCGATGTTTAACATTTTTCCAATGCAATCTAATATTTCCTTGACAGATGCCTGTACAATTCTGATATATAGTGGGATACCATGTATTGGAAAACGAATTAAAGATGTAAGCAAGCAGTGATCAAGAAAAAAAAAAAAACTAAGTTTGGGATGATTTTTTTTTTCTGTTAGAAAAGGATAAAGTTTGACAATGTTTTAAAACTCAAGAGAGAAAACGTAACACCCAAACACTCCAGTAGAGCCTATGAACTCCAGGTTCAGAGTCATATATTATGTATTTATGTCAAATATACACCACTTTTCATTTAAATACCATAAAAATAATTCTTCTTATGATATTTTCTCAGCAAGTTCACAACCTTAACTTCTTCCTGGCCTTCTAACGTGTAACTATGAATGAATGCTTTTTCAATAATTACTGTTAGTAACTCTTATCTTCTACAATGTCTTTACAGGACCTGAATGAACACATGAAGTTTAGTACAGTATTTCTGCCTATTTTAAGATTTTATTGACTTTTGGCATCATTTATGACTATCTTAAAAGGATAATGACAGATTATGGCAAAGATTTAACCTTTTAAAGAGTGCTTTCCCTGTTAAGAGCAAAAGTATTGATAGAGTTGTGTTTGTTTGTGCATAAAAATGAGTTTTGTTTGTTTCTTGAAAAACAAGTACAAGATTCATATTCATAACATGAAAATAAGTATTGGTTTATCAAAACTGACCAGAGTTTCAATACTGCATCGCTAAAAACAACATAGACAACAACGATCCCATCAGATCCAATTCATTTTTAATGAATTCCTCTTCAGTATGTGGAAAAATACAGAGGCCAACCGTAGCATCAGCAACTCGAGCTGGACAAACTTTGATAATACAGCCAATACAATGTCATTTGGTCAGGCCAAAGACCACCTTTGTCGTTCATGCATATCCTTCCCAGCTTGCCTGGACCTCTTAGTTTTGGCTGCCGTGCTGACATTCTGCAGATTGGCCGGTATTATTCCACCCCCAGCTTTGAGATCTGCTGTTGAGAAAACACGGGTGAGCCTGATGGATCAATGGCATGCATACTTTCATGACTTCCGTCACTGGATTTGGCAGCTGCTTCCACGCATCAAGGCATTCCAATGGAGGCAGATAATTTTATCTGCCTCCTCCTATTTTCTATCACTAAATGACATCAGAACACCATGTAGAGATCTGTCACGGCTAGACGAATTAGTGGTGATACACTGAGCTTTAGTAATAAATCCACATTGCACATCTGCTAGTAGAACAAGAGTGAGAGACTAATGCGAACTGGAGGTTCGAAGGTCTGTTATGATAAGGAAAAAAATGTTAAAATGCAACTAAACACATGTAATCATGCCTAGTACAAATATGGAAGCTCGTTTCTGTCTTAGAAGGGCTTTTCACACTTGAAATAATTAACTCTGGGTTATTCTAAACCCTGGGTAAGGGGAAACCATTGTTGTCTTGCTTTACATTTCACACTGTTCATAATTTACCCTGGGTTATCAATTAAACCTGGGTATTATTGTCAGTGTCACTGAGTGGATGACTGCAGCACGTAACCTGTTTAGATAGCGGCTCTAGCATTGCACAGCCTTGTATTGTTGCAGACTTGTACTATCACATTTTTTCGTGCATGAACTTTTCGGTGGACTATAAAGGTATAAATAAAACAGTTTCTAGTCTAATTCACCAGTTTAAAAGTCCTTAGGGCTTTTCACACTGTGCTTAACCCCAGGTCGTTTTTAACCCCCTTTTAACCCAGGGTAAAGGAATGTTTCACGCTTGTAATTTAAAAGCTAGGCTTAGTACAGCTTTTTACTTCAAGTTATGAAAACCTGCTTCACCGCTTTTGCATTGCTAATCCTGCATTGCGATGCTAAATGTATAGTGTGACTTGTGTTTGACCGTCACGGAAACACAGCGTATAAACAGTTGTTTCAGTGTTTGAAGGGAAGAAAGTCGTCAATTAGAGTGAAGAGACTATTTCATTCTTACCTTTAAAGTAGAAAATTCCATTTAAGAAAAACTTGATCGTACATGCAGGAATATTTAATACAAGGGTATGCAATGCTAGAGCCTTTATGCAAAGAAGTCACATACTGCGTTCATCCAATCAGTGACAATGACAAAATTGCAAATAAGAATGTTAACCTGGTATAAGCAGAGTAAAATGAGAAGCAAGATAACTCTTAAGATTCTGATTAACTGGGTTTAGAATGACCAACTGTTAACTATTATAAGCATGAAAAGCCCACATGTTGCACAATTATTCAATAATTTACTATATTTCTTATTTTAAAGATTCTACAATTGGTGTTGGGGGTAAAACATTACAAGTAACGTGAGTTGTAATCAGATTACTTTTTTCCCAAGTAACTAGTAAAGTAACAGATTACTTTTAAATTTATAGCAAACTATCTGAGTTACTTTTTCAAGTAAGTAATTCAAGCAACTTCGATTTGCACAATCATACACACACACCCCCCATGTCCACAAGCAGAGAGAAGTTGGGAGTAAGTGCAGAGACAAAGGCACTTCCTTCAGGCTTATTCATTTCACTTTTGGTGTGAAAGGGCCCTTACATTTCCAATGTTTTAAAATTGCCTGTTTTATGTTTTTAAAATTGCTTGTTTTATTTTTGTTATTATTTTTCTTCATGATTATTTTACCTTCTTTTATGTAAAGCACTTTGAATTACCATTGTGTACGAAATGTGCTATATAAATAAACTTGCCTTGCCTTGCCTTGCCTTACAGATGCCAAAAATACAACTTTTGGGTTTTTTGCTATTAAAAAACAAATAAGCAAGCCCAGCCCAGGTGACAAAAAGTAACGAAAAAGTAACACATAGCATTACTTTAGTATTGCTAAGTAATGCTAGTTACTTTTTAATGGAGTAAAGCAATATTGTAATGCATTACTTTTAAAAGTAACTTTCCCCAGACTGCTCACTATTAATTTATTTCACATGAAGGTGGAAACGAGTTTCCATAGAAAACAATTTTAGGGCAAACACATCTTTCACAGGGTAGAAACTAGCAAAATAAGATGCTCACATGTACAGATTGTGTGGCATTCCCTTTTTTTTCAAAAATCATGAACAGAGATACACAAAAAAGAAGAAAATATGACATTAAATACAGGATAAAATCTGGATCCTGAAGCAAACCCAGTTGAAATCAACTGATTTAAACCATGACACGTTGTAATCTGCCTGTCTTTTACTCTGCTTTGACACTGACTTTCTTCTATTCTTTCCAATGTGGCCAACACCCGCAATACTACATCTACGAATCCAGTTGTCTACGAAACTGGAGTCTCTCAAAAAAATGGCATGCCACCTTGTGGGAATATTTATTTTGTTCCTTTACATTGTGTTTTATTGTGTTTATTGTAGTACGCCAGACATGCTCTCTCCTCACACACGACTAAAATGGGAGCTGAGGAGGCGGAATTTACATTAGAGCTTAGCTTGTTGAAAGATGAGAACTGCATCCCGTAGCACTGATGCATGGCACATTGTAAGAGCAGACAAGAATATTTTTAGGCCCGGAACTACTTTGCGCACCCATGATCTTTCAGTAGTGTTTTATTTGGTTGATAGAGTGGCAAATCACACAAGTCATGCTTCATGCAATAAAACTTATTTATTATTGTTCAATCGTACATTTCGTTGGAAGCCTTCTGGGCCCCAAGAATAGAAAGGAAGTGGATTTCCAACAAGAAAACAGGTTCCGCTGGGAATAACATGGCTTAGGATCAGCTGTCAAAAGAAACTAAGTGCTGCTTGTATTGGGATTTCTAGAGAATACAGGTATGTTTTGTTATAACTTTTATTGCATTTGGCCAAAGTATGAAACCTAAGCCTGGTGGGTAAACACACAGTTATGCCATTTAAAACAATGCTGCAGCATTAGGCATCGAACCACCTGACGCTCATGTACACAGTGATGTCATTTGCCATGTAAAATGTGTGCACCCCGTGTAGCATATGAAGTTAAAATACTGACGAGTTTTACATTATAAAATCCTGCTTTAAAATGTAGCCAGTGAAGGGTTTAAAGCGGCAGTGCACCTCAAAAATCTATCTTTCTATCTTTCTTTAAATACATTTTAATGTATTCTACTTAATCTACTTCCTTACATTTACATTCAAATTCTACAGAAAAGATAGAAAGAAAAAAGAAAGATAATCATACAGACTGGGAATGGCATGAGATGAGTAAATGATGACAGAATTTTCATTTCTGGGTGAAATATCCCTTTAAATCTTTATATGATTTACCTGTGCTTTTATGATTGAGTGTAATTTAAGAATATTACAGTGGAGTGAAAAAGGACAGATTCATTTTCAGAACTACACAGAGTGCCAGCACACATGTCAGGATCTCCTATGTCCTTTGGAAGCTATCTAGTCTTAAACTCATGGATAAACTAATGGACAGCTACAGAATAGAGAGGGAGTTCGGACAAATGTCCAGCAAAAACATAGAGGTGCTTCTGTTGGCCAGATTGATGGATCATAATGATGCCTGTGCACAATTTAGATTTGGCATCAGGCAGAAGTCATTATTCAGGTCTTCAGAAAATTCTCAGGTGTTGAAAAATAATATTTGCAGGATGGTTCAGGGTCTCAGCCTCCACAGACTGTGTCTTTATACCTGCACATCCTTCTCCTGCCTCCTGCCCAGAATCTGTTCAAACAGCTGTAATCAGAGCTTTTGGTAAGCACAGGCTATTCCCACTGAGAAATTTCCAGAGCTTACAAAAACACGTCCTTAAGTCCACCTGTTATGATTGGCAGTCATATTCCTACCAGTTACACATAGGTATATGAGCACTGTGGGCACACACATGCCTGAGTTTATAAACGGTGACGCACAAGCTCGGGACTGGTGTACATACCTATACACATATCAGCATGCTGTCATCTTAATATCCTAAAACACACAAAAAGAGCCTTCATCAGGGCAGTTCTTCAGCCGGCCACTACTAAAGCCCATGAGGATCTCAAAACCAAGAATGAGACTTTATAATGTGCTTTGTGACCTCACATCTACAAAGTGTAGCTCATTAGCCAGCCTATTTTTTTTTTTTTAAATATATATATATTACATTCTTGCTATAATGTTTTACATTTTTTATTTTATTAACTAAACCCATTTTAAATTCATAAAAATCTTTAATTTCCTGCCAAACTAGGAGATCAGAAAACTAGCCAATCAGAAATGTGCTATGCCTGTGGATCATTTTGAATTATCAGGTTTGCTGCCACCTGATTGGTTGACATCTTCAGAGGTCATGTGGATGATAGCAAACACTCTTATAGCACCTGTAAGACAGAGATGTTTTAATAGCTTTTTTTGGCATTTAAAATTCAATAGCAAAGACTGCATTAGAATTGGTAAGTTTGATTTATTTCCTTGAGTCAGTTTAAATGACCTGTTTCAGTGAATTGACTCAAAACTTTGGTTCAAAGATATGTTTGCAAATGCCACTCAAAAATGTTCTAAGAAGTCTGTGTGGCATGTTTCATGTTAATATGTTATAAAACACACAGTATGTAGGCAAATAATGATGTTACGATCATATATCATTCATCCTTGGAAAGCATGTCTTGATATTACTATTTAATTGATTAAATAATGTTTTAAGGCATTTCAGAGCAAACACAGAAATTTCAGGACTGTGGAAATTTAAAAAAGTGTGTTTTTATCGGCTTCATCTGAACCCAGCCTTGAACTGCTGCTTCCTGGGGAAACAAGTCATGTAAGAACCGAGTTTTGTTCATCGTGGTTTTGTGCAACGAGCCTTCGACTAACATGCTGACATTTTCTGCATCTGGCACCGAATGTTAACTTCACTCACGGTGGAGCGGGGCCCCAAACTGAGCACACACACACACACACACACACACACACACACACACACACACACACACACACACACACAGACACACATACAAGTACAAGAATCCGCTGACATTCTCACCTATTACCCGTCATTTAGAAAACAGTGCACTCTCGCTCTCTCTGCAAGGTGCTAGGCAAACACACCAGCACCTCCAAGGCAATTTCCTTCAGCATGGAGACTGAGGAGAGACTGAGGAGTCTAAGTGGAGAAATATGCTTCATATTTAGATCTTTTATTGCTGTTCGCTCACGTTGGAAAGAAAAAGCACAAATGAGATCTTAATTGCTTTTACTAAAGCGACAGTTCAATGAAAATTTGGTCATTATTTACTCACCCTCATGTTGTTCCAAAACTCATTCCAAACCTGTATAACTTACTTTCATCTTTGGAAAAAAAGAGAGAATTCTGAAGAAACTGCTGTCCACTTTTTTTAAAGGCAGGGTTTCTGCAGGTCTTAAAAGACACAAAAGGTCTTAAATGTGTCCCTATGATGCTATTTGAAAGGCTCCTAATTTGGTTTTGGGAGTCCCCAACAACTATAGAACTATACCAGAACTATAACGTGAATTAGCCAGAGACCTACAGCGGCACTGAGTGTATACACAACACAACACAACACGCAAAACTACATCTTTTAAATTTAAATGCTTGACAGAACGTGACAGCAACAATTATTAATCATTAGTGATGGATCGTTCTTGAACAATTCATTAATTTTGAATAAATCTTTATTATGACTGGAGAATGCTGAATTGTCTCAGCTAGAGATTTGTTCAATTTGTGTTGACCATGCATGCGCAACATCCAATAGGTTCTGTACAGGAAACAGAAATTATTAGATCAGCTCCCGAGTCTTGGAGTTTCGAGTCGTTCGTTCATCACATGACAGCCCCATAGGCATAAGGCTGAGCAGTCTGTACCGAAAAGATAAATGATTAGCTTTGCATCACAGGAATAAATTACATTTTAAAATGTATTCAATTAGAAAACAGTTAATTTACATTGTAATAATATTTCACAATTTTATTGTATTTAACCATATTTTTTATTAAATAAATTCAGGCTTGGTGAGTACGGTAGCATATGTTTCATCTTTGATGTTTCTTTATCAAAATTCCTTAGAACAAAAAATACATAGAGAGTATAGAGTTACACAATAATGTGGACAGCATAAAATTTTTTATCATTGTTTGCAAATCCGTTCATATACTCATGACATATAAGATTACTGGTGTTTACTAACTGAAACTGAAATTTTTCATTTCCATACGGATGCTAACTGCTGCACCTCAACAGCGACTGGTTTTGTTTTAAGATAAGGTCATTTAGGGATCCTGAACTGTCTCACGCACTATCAAAGGCAAACGTGATCCTCCTCAGCAAACATCACAGCAGACTTCCTCTGTTAGCTGACTCATGTTTGCATTGATCACACAGGCGAAATGACTCAAACCTGATACCTGAAAACACATCTTGACTCTTGCGCTGGTTATCCGTCACCACATGCACAACACATAAACACTTTTTCTGCACAGCCACGCAAACACACAGCATGGTAACAATTCCCGAGATGCTCTGATCTGAGCAAACAAACAACAGTCGTGTATTCCTGGAGGAGATACAAGAAGAATGAATCAGAGGATACTGTGCATGCTTAAAACAAGGCCATGCGATTACAAATGGCTTTAGAGTAATACTTTGATCTTTCTGACATCATATTTAAGGAAATAACATAATTTCTTTTACCTCAGGGTTTAAAGAGTATTTCATTATGATTATATTTATATTGATCTCACTTAGCACAATAGAAAAACTTTTTTTTTTTTTTTTGGCACAGATAATGATAGTTTAGACATTTTAGCACTGATCTTTAACCTTGTAACAACTTTTGGTTGGTTTTATATGGTTTTAGGTACTTTTCAGCTAGGAGACCAGCTTAAACCAGCTTAGACCAGCAAATAGGCTGCAACATTTTGAATGTACTATAACAGCGTTGATGCAAAACAACATGTTTTAAAATTAACATTTGTAATTTATCACAAGGTCAAGAATTTGGGGTAAATAATTTTTTTTTTTTTTTTTTTTTTAATAAAGTGTTTAATACTTTTAGTCCACAAAGATGCATTAAATAGATCAAAATGACATCATAAAATATATTAAAATAGGAAACAGTATTTGAAATTGTAATCAGGGTTATTATAGTTAAGTAAAGCTAAAATCCACAGACATACCTGAGGTATATTTACAATCTGCATCGAGTTTTATGGAGAAAAATAGATGAAGCAATAGTTTAGAATACAGGTTTCCTGTTTAACAAGCATAATTTGTTGTTAGACATCTGCTTGTAAAGTAAATTCCTGCAAATCCTTGTCTTGTGTAATCATTTACTTTATGGGAAAAATTTAGAACCCACAATGGTTTCGTCAAGAAGTACATAAAGTTACATTATGAGTAACACAAACGAGTAAAACGGGAAAAGTGATTCAAAACAAATTCCGGAACATGACGCAAACATTCTAGTTCTGAAAAATTATTTTCATTGATGCTACAAGATAGTTTTGCCCTCATTATGCAAATTCAGAGTCTAGAACATGTCCATGTAGATCAATTTGATTTTGGCTTCAAGGTCTCATGTTGGTCAGTCATCCTTTAGTATAAAAACACATAAAACGGCAGAAAAGACAAAACAGCGGGTTCGATCACAACCACAGAACAGTATCTCACCACTGGCTCTGCACCAGTCTGCACTTTTCAACAGCTCTAATTTGCTTGTGTATATGAACTATATTATGTAGTCTGATATATCGTTCGTATTGTTGGCTGAGTATCCTGCCTTGTCAATCCTGGAGTATCATAGCGAAGGTCACAGATACAATGGAAGTGGTCCTGGTACAACACCATTTTCTTCTCTCCCACTCCTTGAGTCCAGATCTCTCAGTCCGCAGTCTCCCACAAAGAGATCCACTGGCCAATAGCCAATTACTCCATCCTGGACTTCTCAGCTTCACCAATAGAAACCAGATGGAGCCTCGCAACAACACTGTAGTGAGAAAAAAAAAGAGAGGTGAGACAAGTGTTGAGGATCATTTGAAAAAGGTGCTAAATTCCTAAAGCAGTCTTCTGAAGCCATATGATAGCTGTGTGTGAGGAACAGACTGAAATTTAAGTCGGTATTTGTTGTAAACTTGCCCCCTGGCATTGCTCTCTAATCATATTTATGCTTGTACGCATTTAAACATGACACCTCAAGATGTGCCACACCGGGTTTGACATTTTCACATGCACCGTAAAAAAAAGAAACAGAAAAGTTAAAATCAAGGCAAAATAATGCAGTAAAAAATTAGAGTTCCCTCAAGCTTTTTTTCCTTGTTTGTTCACCAAATGCAAAATGTCTTGGTCAGACAATAAATTATTTTCAAAGCAACTATGGATTTTCGATTTAGTGCATTTTCAGTTAGCAACACATCACATTAAATTTTAACCTGCTATTTTTTATTATTTTTTTTATTTACAGTTCTATATGAGTGGACTCTGCTATCTTTGACAAATACACCGTTCAAAATTTTGAGGTAAGTAAGATGTAATAATATTTGTAATTATAATGTTACAATATTACAGTATTGACTGTATTTTTGATCAAATAAATGTGGTCTTGGTAAGCATCAGAGACTTCTTTTAGAAACATTAAAATCCTACAGAACCCAAACTTTTGAATGTTAGTGTATATAATGTAATATATGACAAAATCAGCATAAATTGCAACAGAAAATATCAAAGCAATAATCCTATAACACACAATTTATTTGTGCTGCAGTGCATGCTGGGAACTAACAAACTCTTAAGAAATATTCATAAACATGAGTTTTATGTAGAAGCACATAGCTGGGTGAAATGTAATTGTTGTTTACAGCATCTTACATCCATAACAACACATGAAGTTTTTTCTTGCATAAAGCTATCGATGTAAAGTCTTCATTAACCACCCATTGTTATGTTTTGATTTTTTTCCTACAATCCACAGCTCATCTAGTGATTTTCTCTCTTGGAATACAATTTTTTTTTGGGTGCTTTTCAGTCTCTTTTGAAGCTTGACAGTCCCTGTTCTAGGAGAGAAGTATGGAAGGATATGAAAGAAATGTGTGCGTATGTGCATGTTGAAGTAAAACCTGGAGTGTCAAAGTAGCATAATTGATGTCTTTGTTTGGTTGGCTTGGACTCAGTGACTATATGAATCCTTGCAGTGTAACAGGGATGAGAGAGAGAGGCAGTAAGCAGGGGGTTGATGGAGTAGCAGGCTGAAAGAAAGGAGCCCTTTCACATACCCGCTGACCGCTAAGTAGTAAAGGGAGAACAGAGTCGTGGTGCAGACTGAGAACACCTGAAACACACAAAACTGACCAGAGATCAGTGCTATGAACTCACCATAACCCCTGCAAGCCTTTCTGTCTCACTCTCTCCTTTTACAAGCCAACAAGTGTCCATTTTTGCTCAACTCAACAAGCTCTTTTTCAAACACTTCATCAGTCTAATCAAGCTAGACTTTTGACTACCAGCTATCAAGGTGTACAGGATTATATTAGCTTGATGTCTGAGGAATTGAGAGAAGTGTTGACCAGAAATAAATTTAATTCATAACTGAAAAGTATCATTGCAATATGCTGTATGCTATAATGCAATATTTGCTGAAACCCTCAGGCAAGATGTAGATGAGAGTAGATTTGGAAAACTTTATCACTGCATCACTTGCTCAGCAATGGATCCTCTGCAGTGAATGGGTGCCGTCAAAACAAGAGTCCAAACACCTGAGAAAAACATCACAATAATCCACAAGTAATCCATACCACTCCAGTCCATCAATTAATATCTTGTGAAGTGAAAAGCTGCATGTTGTTAAGAAACAAATCCATCATCCAGATGTTTTAACTTTAAACAGTTGCTACTAGCCAAAATACCAGTCCATAATAACAGTTCCTCCCGTGAAAAAGTCCATCTCCTGTTCCCCTCTCTCACATCCATGACATATTTGTGTAGAATAGTTTTAGACTGTTTTTGCTTGCAACCAGTGCTTGATCTGTGCATATTTTTCACCTGATTCAGATGAGACGAATGGAGAAAGAAGTATGTCATAGTCATGTCATGGTATGTCATAGTCTCTGCACATTTTTTATCCTGTTTAAAAGACTAGCACAACATTCTTAAAAATGTCTTAATTGTGTTCCACAGAAGACACAAGGAATGATAGGATTTTCATATTTTAGTTCCCTCCCAACCGAGTTCCATTAGTTGTGGAATTAGAAACATTGGCTTTCTCTGTCTGTAAAAGAGAGAGGGGGAAAAAAACAGTTGAGTTTTTCATTTTTCCTTTTCCTTCCAAAAAGCAGTTCCAGCTGTACTCTCTTTAGCTCTTGCCTATAATCAGGTTTAGGCTAATTATGAACTTAGATCAAATTCTATAAACAAACACGGCATTCAAATCACTTACTTACAATGTCCCGTCGTGGCTTTTAGGTTGAAAGAGTGGCTACATCCACCTGCCCCCCACCCAAACGCAAACCATAAAATCTGAGTTTCCTTCCTTCCTTGCTCGCTTTAAAATCAAGTGACTGTTTCAGCTTGTGCCCGTGCAGATGTAACGATGGCAGAAATAAAAGGCAAGAACATTTCTTTCTTTGTTTGTTAGTGTAGAGTTGGGTCTGATAATATTGTCAGTGTTTGTGAGGATGAAGGTGAGGATGAGGATGAAGATAAGTTTACACACACTGCATGTTCTCTGTCTTTCTGTAATCCACTGCCGATCTTGCAACTGACATAATGTAAGATACAAAGGAATGTGGAGTTACAGTAAAAAACAGTAAAATAAACTTTGCGTTGGTTTTCACTTGTCCTTGTATTGGGACCGCAAGTAAAGTCTGAAATGACTTACAGCTCTTGGAAATCAGCTTGGGTTAAATGATGTAGACAACCTGCTATGTTCCAATTATCATCTTTCTTAACATTTGCCAATATGCTAAAAAATATGCAAACTAAAACCAAAATGCATTACTTTGAAATTCGCCCGGCCTTTGCACACTTGCACATCTCTGCTGCATGACTCTTGGCATCCGCTGCTGAAACTTTGGATCTTACTCAACCACTGAAAACGCCAATAGTGAAAAGGAAGCAATGGAATGTCTCTTAAACAGAATGGAGAAAGCCATCACTCTCGATATGGGCCTAAGACCCAACACAAACCGTCATACGTGATTTTGTGCTGGTCTGAGAGGAAGCCTTTGAATTTTAATCTAATTCTGCTGTCAAACATAATTTATAACACGGCAGACAATGAAAGGTAAATGAAGCAGGGTTCTTGCAAAAGATCGCGTAGTTAATTCAAGACATTGCATTTCCCAAGAGATAAACAACTTGTCAAGACGGCAGCTGATGTGAATTTCTGTTAAATCACGATGCGCTCAGCATTTGGAAAAGGAAAATAAACATCAAATTAAAACAAAGAAACAAGGCAGGCTAATTATGTAACCTCCTGAACAATTAAAAGGCAATGTAGCACACTTAAGCAATACACAATATAATCATTAGTGCTCATACTTTTGACAAGGTTAAGGGTTTGTTTAAATCATAAATTTCAACCCATAACTTATTCTGCACGGTTTGTGCTATTAACTCAAATTATGCAACTTATTGAGGGAAGTTGTTCTATTTCTTTTCTCAGATTAACAATTTGTTCCTTGTAGACAATAAAAAATGTGGAAAAATCCACCCAAAACAACCTAGAAACTAGGAAAACCACAGAAATGCAATCTGCACTGTAAAATTCTTCTTTTTTTAATAAAAGATTATTGGAGTATGTTTTATAAGAAAATACTATTGTATTTCAGTCTTTTTATTTTACAATTTCATGTTTTTTTTTCAGTGTGAATTTACATTTAAACTTTCTTATTTACACTGGAAAAAAAGGTTTAGAAATGAATTTTACTCAGAAATGTCAAAGAAACAGTGAGTAACACATTTAATTTTAATGTGAACTTTGAAGTAGTAATACTGAAAAACAGTAATATCAGTAATAATCCAATAATCTTTCTAAAAAAAAGAAAAACGTGTGGTTTGGTTACCTTAAAAAGGCTGGTTGCTTTTTAAAGTATAACAACAAGAAATTGGTTCAGCCAATGAGTTTCAGGTGAGACTGTACAAACAATGGAAGACATGGGGAATATTACCTGTCATTACTTCTGCAATTTTATTAGTGATGCGAAAATGACACACATCCCATTTAACTTGATGAGTTGTGATGGCTCTGTTCTAAAGTGAATGACAGACGTACAGAATGATGCTTATGTTTGTTTATGTGTATGACAAGCAATCAGATATCACTATATTTGTGTGGAAGCACATACAACTCAACATGAACGACTCACCCCACAATCGGCCTTCACACCCAAACCTTCAGGCAGCCTCCGTCCGAACCCGATGCTTCTCGCCAAAGTGAAAATGAAACACTATAAAACACCATTTAGCTCTGTCATGATGTCATCGTCCCTCTACTCATTTTAACTTATCAGCTCTACATTTAATGACTCAGCAGAGGCAGTGAGCACTTACCTCAGGCCAGTAAATTCATGCAGAGGGGTTTAGTTATTTTGATTACTTTGCTTCTTCCTTTTCACTTTGGAGGGCACTATGCTGCAAACACCAACCGCTTCAGGCTCCAGGGAGGGTCATGCACTTCTTAACACATCTGACCTGAAACTTTATAAGGGTGGCGACCTTAGAATCAACCTAATCATGAAAAAAAACGACTCAAAATATGGCATAACCATCTATTATAGTTAGTGATGAACAGGCCTTAGTGAGATCAAGCGGAAAGTAACGTTTTTGCAATTTTAACAATCTTAGATCATAAGTTTATAAAGGATTTAAATATTATTAGTGGTGTAATATTATTAGAGGGCAAGCATCACTTTTATTTTCGCTTAGGTTTTCCATTAGGAAAGTGGTTATTAACAAGGGGGCTACAGGATGACTTATATTATATAAATTAAGTTATAAAATAATCCAAATTAATTAAAATGCTTAAAATCAATGAGGTGTAAACCTATTTATTTTATTTTATTAAAAAAATGTAAAACCCCTATTTCATTGCCAAATTTAACTGTTATCATAATGAACTATCGTTTTATTAATTATATAACTTCTGGAATCACAAAAATAATTATTTTGTATTTTGACACTCATACTATTGTGATAGAAAATGGGGGCTTTCAAGTCAAAAAGGTTAAGCCACTGTATTAAACCTATACATTCATAAATAGTGCAGTTGTTTGTGCTACGGACATGAAAGATACCACAAATTGTGCTTTTACTTTCCTAACCTTCCACAATTTTCCATCCATGTGTTTTTATGCAAATTTGGAGAAAAATGCTACATGAAAACATAAACATTTGAAGATAATTTTCTCAAAATGTGCATAAAAACGTATCTATTAATACATTAATAGATGCACATCAAAAAAAAAAAAAAAAAAAAAAAAAGGCTTTGCAAGTCATCTGATTGAATAATAAACTCAGAAAAAAATATATAATTGGATCAACATCGCTGCACAGGATGTCAAATTTTACTTTGGTCATTTGGAAAAGCCAAAATCACCACCTAGCAACCGTAATACACTAAACCCATGGGCAAAAACCACTCACATTTACTTTAGAAAATCAAGTTAGTAGGAGCTGGTTGGTTTGGGCTGCATTCAATAGTTGGCAAAGATTCTCCCTGGTAAGCAAACGTCTTCAGAAAGACTCTTTTTAGCTTTCTGGAGACGGTTCCCCGTCATAATTTTTGAACAAACGCAGCAAAGAAAACAAAACGTCAAAAACCACAATTTATTGCTGCTGCCCTTTAAAAGGCTGTCTCTGTTCTTGCCAGCAGTGGCTCAGCGTTTACACTCTATTTCTGCTTCTGGATGGCAGGATAGTATGATATCTCTCTGTCATTCTCTACTGAGGAGCCAGTTGTGTTCATTTATGAACTTTTTGCCCCCCCGGCCCGAACCCTGCCTGACATCACTTGCTAGTTGAACTTTACTATACCAATGTGTCGTTTACTAAAGCATGGCGTTTTATTATCAGAAGTGCTATTAGATGAGAAAGAAGTCTCCTTGCGGTTTATAGGCCTTGGGTAAGAGTTTTAGAAGTTGGTAGAACAAAAATATGGGCATGTGAGAAAAGAAGGAACAGCAAGTTGCCTGAAGGTTTAACTGAGCTATTAAATAACTCGCAATACTGTTAGTAGCCTATTTAGAGGGGCTGCACTCTTGTTTTAGAGTTTAAATTACCATTCAGGGTATGAAATGGGGATCTGGTACTTAAAGGGGGTATCGAGTAGCTCAAGCCCTCCTGTTATAGCCTTAAACTGGTCTGCTTGATGTCTTCTCTGGAACAGCATTGTCCCACGTTGGCGTAACATTAGTGTTGCATTTGGGAGCTGTTTGCTGCCACTGTAAGGAGTCAGATGGGACACTCAATGAAACAGGCAGCAGTAATAAAATAGCAACTAAACAAGGAGCCACTGAGTAGCGTCGGCCTCCTACAGAGCTACAGGGAGCAGAGTGCAACTCAGATGCCCACAGCCAAACCAGAGCATGTCTACAAACTATAAACAGATGTGTGCCATTGTATACTGCGTTTAAAGCATCAAGAATGGCCACTGGGATTGCTTAATTGTTTATTCACAACCTGGCAACAGTATGGAGATAACATGGTCTCAGACAATGATACGATAAAAAAAAAAAAAAAAAGTCTTGTTAAATTTACAGTAAAACTGGCCGCTTGTGCAATGTAAAAAAGATTTTTCGATGTTGTAAATAAAACAAATATTATTGGACCACATTTTACAAGAAAATACTATTTCAGTCTTTAAAATTTCACATACTTGCTGTAATTAATTGTGAAAATTACTATCAAATTTACTATTTCTGAGTGAAAATTGTTTCTTCAACAAATTTGTTTTAGTATGGTTGCAAGAAATTCAGCTTAAAAAATACTGTTACAATGTTTCCAGAATTATGGTGTGCCCGTATATTTAACTTAAAACTCTACATTTGATTATAATGTTAATACACCAATCTACTTAAAGTAGCAAAATCTGCTTATTCTCTGCCAATACTCACAAATTAATGCAAAATAATGCAAAAAATTTAACTATATAAAAGAAAATATAACACAAGAAAAACATTACTGTTAACATATGAACAAACTAAATTATTTATACAAAATATAATCACATGTAATTTCTTAAAAAAATGTTTTTTCTCTGTTTTTCACTGGAAATTATATGGTAATTTATAGCCAAAAACCACACATTTGACAGCATTTTACAGTAAAATTACGCTAAAATGTTTCACTCTGTGTGGTAAGGAAACATACAATTAACCAAAGCATTTTTAAATAATTTTCTGTATAAATTACAAACATTTTGTACAGTGTAGGAATTATCAATTGAAAGAAAAAATATTTTGTGCTTTTTGTACTCTAGTGAAATATCCCTTACTTCAAAAACTCCATGGTAACCACTGTTTTGCTAAAATACCACAGTGACCAAGCAATTATTATTACTACCATAAAACCTAAATAAATGAACATGGGATATTCTTTAAACAGAGTTTCAGAATCTTCTGTCATTGTTTAATTTATTTTTATGACACTGGTGACTAATACTGAGGAGCCACAGTTTTATTGTAGTAACTATAACTGCAACTGTGGTATTTTGGCGGAAACTATGGTTGCCAAGGTCAATTTTTCAAGAAGGAGTTCTTGAGAGAATCTCTCCAAACCACAGTTTATGCCAAAAATGCCAGTGTATAGTTATTGTTAATACTGTAAAACCGTAGTAGTTTAATATGAGATGTTCTTCAAATAGTGTGAGGTGCTTTCAGTATGTTTCTGTAATTTTCTTTAGTTTATTTTTTCATGAGGTGAGTAATACCAAGTTACCACTGTATTAAATCTATTATTGTATTTTAGCATGGTTTCTTTGATAGATATGATGACGTCTCTAATAAATCATATGTCCATTCGATAAGATAATCAAATCAAGACTTTATTAAGTCGAATGATTTATAGATGCTGATAAATTGTTGAGCGTTTCATTAGCCACTCGCCTCTCAACAGCACTTAACTTACACCTCGTGCATTACATGTGCTTTCACAAATAGGCCTGTTATGCTTCACAATTAGAGCCGAGTGAGTGTTGCACAGCTTTGGGCAATGCGTCAGATCTGGCGGTCTCTCCGAGGCCCTTAAACCCCGCGCAGCGTTCGCAGAGTTGTTATTGTGTTACCAAATACATGAAAGATATGAGGTCAGCGCTGCATGTTGTGTACAGGGCCCGCAGCAGCTGCCAAGCAAAACATGCGTGGCCATGCCACCGTTTAGTCCAAACTAAGCGACGTATACAAACACGTTCCCGCCAGCGCTGTCGAGTTACTTTGCTGAGGTTTTCAGCATCTCGGCTTTCAGCACCGAACTCTGTTAATTGAGTCTCTGTAGAGTAATTGTGTGATATACAATTTCGCGGTGAGATGTTGGAGTAATTGCTCGTGTTGGAGCAGCTGTTGGCAGGCCGTTGCACTTTCAGGGAAAACTGTGTGGAAGAGTGAGAGAAAAGTATACTATGCACTGAAATACCCTAATCATTGTGTCGAAAATTAGCCTCAAAACGTAAAGGATGGTGCAACTGGAAAACATTAAAATCACTGTTGGCTATTTAAGATTTATTCTTGACTGAACAGCCTGGTTTTCAGGGGGGTGTGAGCACTGATGGCAGGTTAGTGTCTCTCAGATGTGTTTTTTTTATTTTGAAGGGTGTTTATGACATGTCTTTCCACCTAAGAATGACAGGCCGCACACAAGGAAACTCTGAACAAATGCATCCATTACTTTGTTTCTTTCTCATTCAGTGTACAACTGAACAGGCCTTAGTGTCTTCACACATTTTGTTATTCTGTAATACACTATATTTAAAGGCAAGTTTGAAAAATAGGTATTTTTTGTGAAAATTAGTTTATTTACATACATTCTGTATTTTGTTTTTGTAAATACACTACCATTCAAAAGTTTAGTTTTGGAGAGACTTATGTATGTATGTTTTTAAAGACTTTTACCAAGGCTGTGTTATTTGATCAAAAATACAGTAAAAACAGAAATATTGTGGAAATATTATTATAATTTAAAATAACTCTTTTCTATTTTAAATTGTAATTTATTCCTGTGATTAAAGCTGAATTTTCAGCATCATTACTCCAGTCTTCAGTGTCACACAATCCTTCAGAAATCATTCTAACATGCTGATTTGCTGCTCAAGGAATATTTCAGTTGTGCTGCTTCATATTTTTGTCTGAACCATGAACGTGTCACCGATACGGATTTACCAAGTACCAGTCCAGACTGTGTTTCCCTAAAGCATTGTGGGTCACAACTGGCACCAATGATCTCTGCAAGCGATTTACAATGCTTATAGGAAATTGTTTACACTAAAGTTGCATTGCAAAAAATTTTATACATACCTGATTTATTACCACTTATAAAAGCAGCTTAGATCAGAATTAAAAATGTGACATCAAACAAGCAGACCTGAGTCGTATTTTGGGCCACATTTAACTGTGATATAAACACAGGCGTAGTCTCGATCTAGTGTTGGTGGATAAGAGGCGAAACGTCGCATATACCACCTCTAAAAATAATAATACAGCCTCGGTGCCACATAGCTGAGCGGTACCCTTATATACTCACTTGGGAAACTGGGTGGACCTAAATGACCTTTGCAGTCAACTGAAACCCACAGCACTCCAAGATTCAACAAGGCATGTTGTGAGTAGCTCTAGTGTCAATACTGGCCCTGCCAAACATCCTCACCATAACTTTGGCCAACCTTACACAGCATGCCGAGTTCCGAGATTTGACTTGCAAGAGCATGTCAGAATTGTTTGCCAGTGTTTTGCTGTTTATGATGCCCTGGGGCGATTGTTTTAAGAGCTATAAACTAATGCAAATTTACTTCATAGTCAACCAATTAAAGAAGTATTAGGGCCTGTGCTAACCTTTTTTCTCCTCACGCCAACGGTTCGAGAGGGAATGTGCATTCTTGGTGTTTCTCGACCTTTCCAAGTTTCCCTTTTAGTGTGAAACATTTGAGATAGCCATGATGTTGCTCGCCTCAACCCTACATGACTAAGAACAAAGCTATGCTATTGCTCACAACTAATCTTGCTCAACTGGTAGAGATACCGAAATCACTCGCTGATAAAATGTATATATTTAATGTTGCTTTAGTGTCTGCAAAATGAAAATGAATAGAATGTACTGTACATGTTTATGGCCTTGCAATCCATTAATCTATCCTGGCCCTGGGAAAACTATGGTTTTAAAGGTCATAGTAATACATTCAAATGTGTAAATACAAAACAATTGTCAAAATCGACTAGAAACCCATTTTATAGGTTTTAAATTAATACTTTTATTCAGAAAGGATACATTAAATTGATCAAAAGTGACAATAAAGTAATTTATAATGTTACAGAATATTTCCACTTTAAGTAGATGCCATCTTTTGTTCATCAAAGTGTCAAAAGAAAGAAGTATCACAGTTTAAAAAATTAAATAAAAGCACAACAGCACAACTGTTTTATACATTGATAATAATCAAAAATGTTTGCATAAAAGAATGATTTCTGAAGGATCATGTGACACTGAAGACTGAAGTATGATGCTGAAAATTAAGCTTTACCATCACAGGAATAAACTGCATTTTTTAAAAAATATTAAAATACAAAGCAGCCAATTTATATTGTATTGTTTTTACTGTAGTTTCCATCAAATAAATGCAGCCTTGGTGAGCATAAACGCTACACTCTTTCAAAAACATTAAATATTTTACCGACCACAAACTTCTGAACAGTAGTGTGTTTCTCAGGAAACAGGATTTTCAACAAGAATAATTTTGGCAGATCTGACTTTATCAGTTGGGGATTGAGGATTGTGAAACTGGCTCTTATAGAGGAGAAGGATAACATTATCTGAAAAGAAAAAACATTTCAGAGGCGAAGCAAACTACTTTTTGATTTCATTTAAAAAAACCTTTTTAATTCCCAATTATGTGCACCAATGAACTGTGCAGAATTAAGGACAGGAATGTGCATAAAATAATTAGTATAGGGTAAATAAGGTTTATTTTAGACAGCAAAATAATATATTATATTATAGACAGTAAAGCACGGCACCATAGCAAAGCCAGGGTCATGGGTTCGAGTCTCATTGAAAAAGTGCATAGTTGAATGCAATGTATAAAGCGCCTGCCACATGCATAAATGTAAACAATCATATATATCCTGATCAAATGGGCCTTTTTTACCAATGCAACTGTAAGCAGTGAATAAAAATAAAAGGCCTTTTTTGTTCATGCTAACAACATCGTTAAGCTGCGCCGACATGTGCAATCAATTTTATAATTCACAAGTATCACATATACCACAGCACATTTAAATCAAAGTTACAACAGCTTCAGAACAAGTTTATCCAGCTGTAGTTTGTTATGCTAATTTGTTAACACAGCTGTCAAGAACAAGATGTTCAGTGGTAACACTTGTTTGATTGTTTACATCAGCAGTGACAAAAAGATTCTATCTGAAAGCACTTCTAGAATAAAATCGCCAACCTCTGAACTCAGGAAATCTTTGCTTGTGTTGTGGGCATCTCCACCCAACCTCACTATGCCGTACCCCCAACTCTAGACCCACTTTATGGTGGGGGTTTATTTTTCTAAGGCTAAACTCTACACACATGGCAGCTAATTAGGCCTGGGTTTGTTGTTTCACCTACGTCTGTGTCACACGAGTGAAATATAATGATATGTGCTGACCCTTCAACTTTGCATGTGCTGAGTTCAGCATTTTTATGATATGTGCAACTAGACTTTATGGAGAAGGTCACAGTTTTATCTGCAAATTTCATTATCTCAGATGACAAAACATGATTCTTTGTTGTTGATTTTGGCTTCAGGGTTTCAAGATAACTACAGTAAAAGTCACATTCTTAGACAAGTATTTCAGTCGAGTTAAAAAAAAAATCTATGTACATTTAGGACGAGTCAACATTTGTGAAACTGTGATGTTCCCTTAAAGAAGACCAAGCTGTAGCAACAGGCTTTTCATGCTTTTATAGCTTATAACTGTAGACACCATATATTTACATATTTCCTAGTTCCTGTGTGGTCTGCAAACCTTATAGCCCAAATGATGCATTTCTTGGTGATTCAGGAGTTAAATACTGGAGAAAGAAATGTATACATGTATAGGTAAAAACTTATGTAGAATATATTAGCCTGTTTAACATACTGTATTTCAACTCACTGAACTCATTGCATTATTGTGAATGTTTGAGTAATGGACTAATCCTGCAGAAAAGAGCACATTTGAAGCTTATGTATTGACTTTTTGCTGTGCATGATTGGTCAATATTTTCCTTGCCTTGTTTCCAAACCTTGTCGCCAGTCTGTCTTTCATGCCAAATTGACATAACAACGTGCACACACTTGACACAATTTGACTCTCGCTCACACACACACACACACACACCCACACACACATACACACACACACACATGCAGTGTGCCTAAGCGAGATGGTTGTTGCACATGGACCAACACTCCTTATTTATAGCTCTATTTCCCAAGGTTTTTCTCACAGGAACGGGAGCGGAGCAGGAATCGAATGTTTCCTCTTCTGACTTCATCAATCACTCCTTATTAAACCAAACATGTTGGAGAAAGGAGCCCTCGCCCATTTTGTTTTCTGAAAGAGAAAAAGTTCTCATTGAGTCACGCCGAGTTTAAAATGAACCCTCTCAAGGAATCAGTGGGTTAAGAGAGGTTAAGATATAGCAGTGTATCTGTGAGAGAAATGTGAATCCAGTTGAGCAATTCATGGATAAATTTATTCAACTTTCTATGTGACTTATCCCTCACTCCTTGTGCTATTAAAATGAATGAATCAAAGTTAAATTTACAATAAAATTGGTTGAAAAAAATCCTCTGTTTTGAAATGCATCATGGAAACCTATTTTTTTTTTTTTTTTGCTTCAGAGTAAATAATACAACAGGTAGCTGTGAGATGAATGAAAAAAGTCAAAAATCAATAAAGTCAAAAATGTGAGAAATTAAGCCAAAACTATGTGATTGTCACAATTGTTAGATACAAATTCACATTTTGAGATAAAAAGTCGTAAGAGAAATAAAGATGCAGATGGGAGATAAAGTTGAAAATATAAGATTAAATTGCAATTGTATGATAAAAAATCACATTTTGAGAAATAGTCACATAATGAGACATGAAGTCACATCTGTGGGATATAAAGTCATATGTTCAAGAAAGACATTAACATTAGAAATAGTCACAATTATGAGAAACAAAGTTCCAAATATAAGAAATTAAGTTGCAATTATGAGAAATAAAGTCACAAACATGATTAAGCTGCAGTTATATAGAGATATAAAGTCACAACTGTGAGATATAAAGTTGCAAATGCAAGAAATACTCATAAATGAAAAATAGTCATAATTATAAGATATAAAGTCTCAAATGCAATAATTAAAGTCAAAACAATGAGAAATAGTGACAATTATGAGAAATAAAGATGCAAATATAAGATTAAGTTACAGTCGTGTGATGCAAAAGTCACATTTGGATAAACTGTCACATTGTGAGATATAATTATGTGAAATAGTCACAATGCAATAATTCAAGTGAGAAATAGATAATGAGAAATAAGATGCAAACGTAGGATTAAGTTGCAGTGGTAAGATACAAAGTCACAAATTTTGAAATTGTTACATTGTGAGATATCTTTCAAGTCGCATTGAAAGATAGCAAGTGAAATATAGTTGTAATTATGAGGAAAAAAGTTTAAAATGTAAGAAATTAAGTTGCAAATGGGTGATTGTCCTGATTGTGAGATACAAGTTCACATTTTGAGATATAAAATTGCAGTTACAAGAAATAAAGTACAATTACTTTTTTTTATTTAGTTTTTACTTTGAGGCATAAACGGGCTTCAAAAGCTTGCTGATATGACCTTGAGTGAAGCAATTCTTTCATAATGAACTGTATATTGGTCATAGGTCTTAAACAAATTGTACTTACTGTCCCGTATGACGTCAACCAACTGCTTGCTTGTTTTTTCAGGGATGGGTGACATAGGGATGAACAACATTCAGGAGTTCCTCAAGAGGCCAGCTATAATACTACCATGTTGCATGGCCCCTCTCACCTCCTCCTGTTTCCCGAAGGCATAAAAGTGCAGCAGTAAAAGCGAGACAAATATTTCACTGCTAATAACGGTGACATTCTCATTCCTGAGTTTAGAGTGTACAAACAGAGGGACTTGTGACATTTAGGTTAAAACTCCACAGCTATGAGGAAGAACCTCTCACCTAGCATAAGCAGTCACTCGGAAAGCGACGCAAAGACAACTCAAACATTACCTCATCTGATCCCTGCTGTAAAAACATCCCTACTTCAAAGCGCCCAGGTGTTTTTGGTACTTTTATGTGTGTGCCACACAGAGGAGGGGCTTTGTGTATTATTTTCTTAATCATTCATGCAGAAGTGGCATTACATATTTTTGTGATTTTTGGATGTAGCCAGGCAGGAAGTTGCCTCGATGCCCGGATGACTTTGAACAATTAGTGGACGCAGCAATGCTCAGTCTTGCTTACTCTGTGGCTCGGGAGCTGTGAAGCCAGATACTTATTCAACATTAATCTTTAGAACAGACTAGAGCCAGCCATTCATCATCTCAACTGATGTGATTTCTCTGTTTAGCAGCATGCCACTGTGTGACATCATCAAGCTGTTCACCTGTTGCTGCCAAAATGCTAAACTTCCCTCTCTAATGCAGTTCAGAATGAAGCTCAGTTACAAGAGCAAAACACTACAAAGTACCATGGTATGATTTGTGTTTACCAACTGATGCGATTCTCACTATATATATATAGATAGATATAGATAGATAGACAGACAGACAGACAGACAGATAGACAGACAGACAGACAGACAGACAGATAGATAGATAGATAGATAGATAGATAGATAGATAGATAGATAGACAGACAGACAGACAGACAGACAGATATTGCCAGACAGACAGACAGATAGACAGCGAGACAGACAGACAGATAGACAGACAGATAGATAGATAGATAGATAGATAGATAGATAGATAGATAGATAGATAGATAGATAGATAGATAGACAGACAGACAGACAGACAGACAGACAGACAGACAGATATTGCCAGACAGACAGACAGATAGACAGCGAGACAGACAGACAGATAGATAGATAGATAGATAGATAGATAGATAGATAGATGATAGATAGACAGATAGATAGATAGATAGATAGATAGACAGATAGATAGACAGATAGATAGATAGATAGATAGATAGATAGATAGATAGATAGATAGATAGATAGATAGATTAAAATGGGGGGGGGGGTTAAAATAGAGTCTTTTAATAACATCTAATGATTCTTGTTATAAATATCCTGATGAGATTTTGAATGAATGATATTTTAGTGGGTCTTCTGTTGTGGTTTACTTAGGGAAAAAAAAGTCTAAATTAACTGAGAACTACATTTTGTAAAATGTCAAATACATTTATTTCATTACATAAGTTATTATAAATATGGAAATTAATGTAATGTAGGAATATGATAGCTACGATAGTGAAAATACCAACAAGTACAAAGTTGTTTTGGACATGTACCATGGTGAATTATAGAATTCTTTTAAATAGATAGTTCAGCCAAAAATTTAAAATCTGTCATAATTTACTGACTGTCAAGCTATTACAAACCTGTATGAATGTATGAACACAAAAGTAGATATTTTGAATAATGTGACTAACTGAACAGTAGATGGTCATCATTGACTTAAATAGTATTTCACCACTGTTTAACTGTTAGAGCAAATGATGACAAAATTTTCATTTTTGTGTTTACCCCTTTAAGAATCTTGGAGTATGTGATTAATGGTACAGTTCTTTTTTGCAAGTTAGCTGGTCTACTCTAAATCATGATTAAAATATTTGTAACTTGTTGTGACTTTTTCCCTAGGTAAACAGAAAAGTAAATTAATATATTGACCTCTTAGGGGCAGAACTAGAAGAGAACACAGAGAACAATGATAGCAGAGCTTCGCGTTTACTTTGTGATGCGTTACTGCCACCAAATACCAAACTTTGACACTGTTTTCCCATCAGCGGAACTATATTCCACAGCTCTGATTTCCACATGGACCACTTTAAGCGCGGGACAGATTCTTTGACATTGCTGTAAAGGGGGAGGGACAAAAACAAACATTTACAAAACGTGTTAGAAAGTATCATCACTGATTCCTGCTTTATAGTTACAATAATAGTCCATTATTGTAACTTTAGCGGAATCATGTATCGGCGACCGCTGCAGTCCGCCTTTAGACAGTTACTGAACGCTTCAGCCTCGAGAGCTGTCCTCGGAAAGGTAATTTATGGATACTCAGTTTCCAAAAAGGCAGTAACATCACTTAAGTGGTTTATATTTGGGACCTTTAAAGACTGACAGTATAATGTTATTTGGAGTTATTACATTATTTACATTTTGGACAAGACACCAGGTGACATGATGCATAAATACAGAAAATGGAGAGTTCCAAATATAAATACTTATGTATATATATTTATGCATTTAATATGGTTTATTTATTATGCTTGTGCAAATGCACTTAAGTGCATCTCTTAATTATTATTGTTTTTGTCAGTGCATTGTGCCATAATTCTTTCGAAATTGATTCATATACTAGTCTGTATCTATTGTGTTTTATAACATTTGCATACTTTTAGTCTTCTTGGTCAGTTGGTTTATTAGTCATATTAGGACAGGACCAATTAATGAATAATCAAGAGTTAGAACTGCCTGTTTCTTTCAAACTAGATTGGAAAGCAGTTGTCAGATTTGATATTTTTGCTTCCAGGCCCCTGAACAAGATGTGTGTCAGTCCAGGGCTTTGGTGGCTTGCCGGATAACAGCGGATGCGGGCGTCCCCAATCACTCACAACGCCGAGCCCTTCACAGCACAAGAGAGGTGTGTGGGATGCTTTTTCTGATCCCTTTCCATTCGTCTCTAAGGAATCCCGTCTTAAGTTAGCTAAAGTGAACATTTTTGTTCTCTGAAAACTTTTTTAGGCCAAAGAATTTAAGTTCATTTTATCTAGGTGGAATAATAAAACTAAATACATTAATTTAGACACCGTGGATAAAAAAAATTTTTTTTCACAAAAGTAAAAAAAAATTAAATGTCCAGATACATTACATTGATGGCAATTGTCATAATGCAAAAATTAAAAATAAATAATAATGAAACTGAATCATTTTTTTTTTTTTTTAAACAGTGTTTATTATTTTCTGCAAAAATGTCCTTATATGTTGATTTTATGGCGGAATATGAATATGTTTTCATAATGGTGATCAAAAATCACAAATGGAAGGATGGTAATATGGAAATTATGCTGCCAAACAAATTTAGACTATAAGGTAAGCTAACACTTGACAATTCAGGTAACACTTTGCAATAAGGTCCTGTAGTTAAAATTAGTTCATGCTAAAATTGACAATGAGCAATACATTTGCTACAGTATTTGTTAACATTAGTTAATAAAAAAAAGCAATTGTTCATTGTTAGTTCATTTGAGCTCTGCTTCATTATGTAGAATTAATGGATACAGCTTTTGACTTTAAAAATGTATTTTTAAATGTTGAAATTAGCATTAACTAAGATAATAATAAATGATTATTGTTAGTTCATGTTAACTAATGTAGTTAAGTAAATGGAAATGTACTGTGAAGTGTTGCCTAATTTTAGTTTGTAATAAATTTAAAACTAATATTTTTCTTCAAAACTGATATATTTCTACAAAAATAATTTCATTTCTGATTCTGAAATTCTAAAAGTCAAGTCTTAAGATCTTGAGAAATATATCTTCTCACTTCCTCCCTATACTGTATACCACCCCAAATCATAGCTGTAAAACATAATATTCCTGTGAGAAAACCATTGAGGAAGGTTTTATTGCATCCATAGTGCTGGCTTGAGGGAACATTTTCACTGCAGTGACTTGAGTTGGGTTAAAATGCTATTTATTGTTAAAAAAATAAATAAAACTTTTTAACAAACTTCAAAAGTAACAGCTGATAGATTTGTCATTATAATGGCTATTTGTCGATATTAAAAATCAAAAGCCTTAGAGATCCTTCAAAATACGATTTATCTTGTAACTGAGATTTTTGAGTATTGTATTAGCATGCCTGTGAGTTTGTAACCTGCTTTTTTCAAGATGCACTGTCTGTGTGCAGTATGTCTTCGTGCTTCCACTTTGTTAGGTATCCATGTGTTTATGTCAGCGTTTTCAATAGCTCTAATATCAGATATGTTTCCATATTCTGTTACAAGCTGCTAACTGTTAAAGAGACACCACAGACCACAGATGAAGAGGTGGGGGCCTTCACCAAACTGATTGAGGCCATGGGCTTCACTGGACCCCTCAAATACAACAAATGGGTAAAGAAACAACCTCATCTAGTGTTGCTAAATGATTTTCTTTTAAATAGTGCCCATGTCCTCTATCTGATTCTGATCACAATTTCTCATGAAATTTGATGTGTGAATGTCACAGAACTTACACATGTCGAGTTATATTATTATTCCAGTAATTAGAATATAGTGAGAGTCACCACCATGAGAATTTGGTTGGAAATTTGGTTGTATTATCATGCAAATGTTACAATGGAAAAAAAAAATTGAATAGCCCTTAAAAATCCTTTATTTTTTTTTTTATTTTTTTTTTTTTACCATTTATTTATTTTTATTTAGATATGCAAACATACACTTATTTTTATGGTATATATATAATATTAAAAGACTATTATTATTTATTTATTTTTCATTTTGGGCTGAAATGCAAATATTTTCTCGAGAGTAATGCAGACATCATCAACCAGATTTTTTGCATCTGCAGTTACTGGTACCGTCTTAAGTTGCATTTCCCGCCTCCACACCACAATCAACAGCTCGACTATGAAGTAGACACCGTCACGCTGTGGTGCTGGAATGATGACTTCATCTCATACCGCTACCTGTCTTGTGTTTTCAAAAGCAGAGGCCACACTTTGTGAAATTTGAGATGACCTTCCATGTTAGAGTCATCAGCATCACAGCTGTCTAAAACTTCAGCATGTCTGCTTCATTTTGGGGCACATGTTTGGCTCAGTAGACTGGATGTAAAATGTGAACACTGCGGTGTCGTAGCCAATTTAATCAGTTTCTGCTTTTGATCACACCGGATTGAGTGGCTTTTTGATCATGTGTGCCCCAAATGTCTCTCTTCTCTTGCAGAAAATTAAGATAGCTGCCTTGCGCATGTACACATGCTGTGTAGAAAGAATCAACTATGACGAATTTTTTGAAAGTAAGTATTTTTGGTCCTGAATCTTTTAGTTTTTTACACTCAGACCGTATTATGGCCATGCTCATTTACATTTTTTGAAGAGTCTTAAACACCCCTCACTTTATCTGAAACATTGAAATGTGCGGAAAGGGACCTTTTCAGCAGCACCTGAAAGATTTATGTGGCACTTTACAGCTGTGTTATGTTGTTTTCTTTAGCTGAGGAAAAAACAGGTGTAAACGCTATAGCGGTTTTGGAATCGTAGCCCAAGTTTGCATTGGTTTGGCTACATGTGGTTTCTCGTTCTCCCTTAAGATGTCCTGTACTCCCTCTCTTTCTCCCAGAGTGCTCTCTCCCCGACACGCTCAACTCCTGGTTCTTGGTGGCACAGCTTCACGTTTGGTGAGTTTTGGACACAGTGTTGCGACATTGTGTCATGCAAATTCCAAATCCTCGATTGGTTATTCATGTAAAGCATTGAGTTGATTAATATTCATCTACTAATTGGATTGCAAAAGATGTTTTAATAGACCTATTCATTCTGAAGAGTGCAATGATGCTCTTTGAAATTAAGTAACAACAAATCAACTCTTGCATTGTTTTTCAACAGAGATTGCAATCATTGTGTGTTTGTGGTTTTAAACACTCATTCTGGTTTTAAAACACTTTTTTTTTACTTTTATTTTTTCCTCTGCAATAGTTTGGAAGATTTTGGGAATTTTCTTAATTAAAACTTGATTTTTTTTTTTATTCTACAATTTTAACTAATTTTCAGATTGCAATAATTTATTAATTTTCCCATATCCAGATTGTATTATTTTCTCTATAATTTTTATAATATTAAAAATATTTCTTAATAATTTTGTCATTTTTCCTTTTGAAGATTTTGTTTCAATTTTGTTTAAAAATGTTCCATATCCAGATTTTTTTTGGACTTTCTCTATAATTTTGTGTCATTCTACATTTGTTTAAAATTTTTCCAAAATCAAAAAATGTTATTTTGAAAATATAAATTTCGAATTCAATGTCGACATTACTACAAATGCCATGATGTAATTAAGTATTTAATTAAGACTTCAATAAAATGTGCAGTATGGATGTTGCTACAAATCTCATTGAAGTATTTAAATAATACTTCAGTCAAATTTTTAATCAAATATGGATTTTGCTACAAATGTCATTGAAATATTTAATTCATTTTTTTAAAATCCATCATCATCCTCAGTAATGTAAGCTATGTTGATGCACAGATGATCAGGATTGGCTGACCTTATGAAAAACGAGTGAATATGTGATAGCGTCAGAATGAGACTTATGATTAATGGTGATGGTTTGGTGCCAACGCTCTGTACACTTCCAGCTAAAGGCACATATTGTTTGCGTGTGCAGCCAAGCGTCCACATGATGATTTACTGTGTTTGTGCAGAGAAACATGGACTGGGAAAACTCGGTCTGGACTCGGTCAAACTCACCAGTAGTTAATTCATACATACACACACCCTCACACCTTATCACTTACAGTATTCATAAAGGAGTAGTTTGCAAATGTTAAAATGGAGGCAAAACAATGTGAGTCCATGCGACAGTATCTGTGCCATAGAAAATGTTTGTAAAAATGAGTTTCTATGGTAATCAGCAGCAGGCTACAGATGCTGAGTGTGTTGTCTAGCTGATCTCTTAAGTTTGCTGGTTACACAGATCCTGACAGAGCATAGCGTAACACAGTCTTGAGTCAGCGTTCTGCTCTCCTTGGTTCTGACAGGATGTGTCTGGTCCGGATGCGGCAGGAAGGCAGAGCTGGGAAGTACATGTGCCGTTACATTGTCCACTCCATGTGGGAGGACGTGGAGCAGAGGAGCAAGATTATGGGAGTAAGTAGATGTGTCTTTGATTCAACTGCCTCTTTTGAAAATCCTTGCCATTAGTATTTTGTGCTTTTTGTGTTTTGCCTTTCACAATATTGATAGTCTGTCATCTGTCTGTTTGCTGTTTGGCCATTTTGAGATCATTGCTGACTGATAACAATGCTTGCTTGACCAGTAAACAAAATGTCAATTTAGAGCTCAAGCATTTTAATGTATTTTAATATATTTTTAGACCCAAGCCCACTAATAAGGAACCCAACCCGTGTCTGAGGCACTCGACAAAGATTTAGACACGAACCCGGTCAGATTCTCAGTCTCAGGTCAAACCTCAGGTTTTCAGATCCAAGTGGGCCCATGAAGACCTCTACTGCAGGGTCTGTTAAAAAAAAAAAAAAAAAAAAGATTGTTTCTGTCACTGCCCCGATGACAGTAAAAGAATGCAATTAAATAATTTTTCCATAGATTTTTTTTTTCTTGATAAGGAGTTTGTATGATGAAGTTCACCTGTGTGAACATGAGGAGAACTGACTTCATACATCCACTAAAAATCACCAAAACACCATCTAATAAAAAAAATAAATAAATAAAAAATGACAAAGAAATATTTGTGAAGAGAAAAGATCCTGCGTCATTTGTTTCTAGATGCCGGGTTTGATATATCATGACATTCAGACATTTTTACATGTTCAGATACTGTTTGAGATCAGAGCCTCATGAATCTAGTACTAAGTACTTTCTGCTTTTTATACAACAGATAGCTTCTCCGCCAAATGTTGTAGCATGACTGATGATCAGGTCTGTTGTTTGGATATGTTGAAAGATGGTGAAATACACTAAAATACTGCCTAACACACACACTCAGGTCTTAGGATGTAATTACTATGCTCTACAGACTGTGGAGGCATTTGGAGCCGATCGCTGTCCAGCAGAGTAGCAAAAGGTGTTTAAATCTCTTCGAGGTCAGTAAAGATGACATGCTTCTGCTGTGCAGAGAGTGCACATATATATATATATATATGTGTGTGTGTGTGTGTTTGAGAGGAAGCCAACGTAAGGCGCCTTAGGGGAACTGCTGTCAGAAAGGGTGGGAATAAGACTTCAGCCCAGCTGTGAAAACAGAAATCTCTCTCTTTCCCCACACTTCTCTCTTTTTTTTGACATCCCCCATCTCTCCTACCTTCCATCTTAATCTTAATAGTAGGACTGAATTCGTATTGCTTTAAAGAGCTAGCGCAACTCGGTCCAGATCTGTGCATGTCAAATATATATAATGCATAACATATAGTAGTGGCCTAGATCATGTATTGCATAACGCTGTGAACTCGTTAACATGAACCAGATCAAACCAGCGGCGGCTAATCAGTCACCGCGACCTTATGGATATGCTAGAGCATGCGAAGGCTGGACATGAGCCAGCCGCCGACGGATTTCTTTTGACTGTAAGTTAGAGTATTAGCAGTTTTGAGTTGTCGAATATTTTATTTACGTTTTATGACTTAGAATAGAGAGAGCTTTGTTCTCTGAGAGAGATCTAAACGAAAACCTTAAAAGTTTCTGGTAAACAAGCTGTTAGATAGTTAGAAAAATAAAATCCTTGTAAAAATAAAAAAAAGACTTACTGTTTGTAGCCATGCATGTTCAAATGGACATTTGACTGTTTGAATTACTTTAATAATTATACTATTAAGCACTGTTTCTAAACCCAGACATGTTCATAAGTTTTCACTTTATTATTTATTTATTTATTACATTTTTATAGTATTTTTTATTTATTCAGTTATTTTTTGTAGTGTCCTGACATGAGCATAGTGTTTTTTTTAAGATGCTGTTTAAACTTAAAAATAGTGTAACTTCTATTAAATGTCTTAAAACCCCTGCATTCTTCTCTATTCTGGTGCGCTCCATCTACTGTAACTTCTTTGAACACATTAGAAAAATTTTAATTCTGAAATAATATTGAAAAAAAAATACAATTCTAATTAATTGACTACATGCCCAGGCAACTAAGTAACAAGTTGATTTTGAAAATATGCAGTTGATGCAGTGTGATACAATATGTACATGCATCTATATGTATAACTTCTTGTCCATCTGTGAAACTGTCAGCCTGTAAAGTCTGTTTGTCTTAAAGCAGTGTTTCCCAACCCTGGTCCTGGTGTGCCAGAAGTACACTGCATATTTTGTACGTCTCCCTAATCAAACACACCTGATTCAACTCATCAGCTCTTTAGTAGCGACTCCAAGACCTGAAATGGATGTGTCAGATTAGGGAGACATCCAAAACGCGTACCATTAGGGGTTTGAGACGCACGTTTTATAGCAATAGTTCATGAAATATGAAAATTCTCATCATTTATGTCATTCCAAACATGCATGACTATAATTCTTCTGTGGAACACAAAAGTAAAGATGTTTTTATTGGTGTGCTGGTTGGATTCTCCCTACAGTTACATTGAATTTTCACTGGGGACTGAAGTTTAAGTATCAAGAATGATATAAAAGCACAATGAAAGAACCATAAAGTAGAAATGAGGGTGAGTAGGTTTGACAGTTGACATTAACCTGGGTTTAGTATAGTGTGAAAAGACTTTTTAATGTGATTGACCTCCCTTCCCATTTTACTGAGTAAGAAGCCTTAATGAGACTTGTGTGAGAGAAAGACGGTGAGCACTGGAGTAAAATAAGTGCACTTAAAAACACTTTAAATGTCCGCATTTGTGTGTGTGTATTTAATGAACTCAGCACCTCTCTTGTGCCACGCTGTGCAATGACTATTTCCATAATGTCACTTTTCCCCCTCTCCCAGAGCCCATAAATCAAAAATCTCCATTTTCTCACGAGGACTTTTAATATAATCCTGTCGTTTTTCAGGTGCTCTGTTCAGCCAGTAAGATTTTACAAGCTTATTATCAATTTAACATTGGAATTGCAGTGAGTATATTAATAATAAGCCTAAAATTTAAGGCCAGATGAAAATTGGGCTCCTAAAGTTGCCCCCTAGCTAGGAATGTCAAACTAATTTTGTGTCATGTTTTGTTTTTTGGTTAAACCTCGGTGCACCCATGTAGAGTCCATAAATATGTTGTTCTGGTTCATGGCATAAATGATTTATAGGTAAAATGAAAAGAAGCGTGTGGAATGTATTAATAGCTCATCGGCATCCTTTAGATTTCATATACATACAAACTTGGTTATTAGAGAATATTAATAGCAATACTAACAGGAAAAAGAGAGGACCACCCCAAAATAAATTATTATTGTTATTATTTCTAACAAGGTTGTGTGACCAAGATAAAAGAATCACCCCCCTTTAAAATAATCACATTTTGTTGCTTTGCAGCCTGAAATAAAGACAGGATTTTAGTTTTATTTAGCTGTATTTACTCAGTGCAGCTTATAACATCCAAGTGAAAGATATAACAGCAACATGTCAGAAAAAATATATATATTTAAAAAAAAAAACAGAATCACTGAGTTGGAAAAAGGATCACCCCATTGTATCTGTATTTTGTTGAACAACCTTTTGCTTTAATTACAGCCTTCAGTCTGTAGGGATTTGTCTCTACTAACTTTGCTCATCTAGATGTTTCAATATTTGCTCACTCTTCTTTGCAGAACTGTTCAAGTTCAGTTAAATTTGATTGTGAACTCGCCATGTGCCCCTGTTACTCTGTTCCACTATTACCCCCTGTCTGGCGCCCCTGGTGTTGATGCCAGATAACTCAATTTTACTCTCATCTGCCTTAAAATCTTCAAGGTGTGTTTTGGCAAAGCTCAGTCGTGACTGCACAATGAACACTCTTTGTCATAAATTCCTGCAGCTGCTTCAGAGTTGACCAGTTTCCTCCTGGATCCAGTTTGGAGCCACGTCCTGATCCAGTGAGGGTCAGTTGTATCAAATACCTTCCACTTCTTAATAAGAAGACTTTAGCCTTCACTGTGCTTCTAGACATTGATAAAGACTCCATCTCCTGACTTGTGCCTGTCCACAACTCCTTATGGGCTATTGTAGTCCATGGATTTTTATTTTCTTTTTAATATATGTATTTTTTTTAATAAAATGAACTGACATTTTCAAATGACATAATTTTCTCCTATTGGTCCATTTATGTATATATTACTATAGTTGCAATTGGCTCATAAACGAACGCTCAAATAAACATGCTCAGTCATCAATGGCCAACTCTCCTGATCAGAACTTATTCATATATTATATAAAATAAAATGTGTGTGAAATGGAAAATCCGTTTGACTTTTGACTTGTCACTTTGCTTAGCAGCTCGCTTTCATCATGTGTATGAAGTTGCCCTCAGTTTTTCGGAGCATGTATGTTGGTTCGACATGATTTTGAATGAGATGTGAGTGAGGTCATGACGTGGTGCACATTTTGGCTGCCGGTACTTTTGGGACCAAAGATATTTGACCTCTGTCCTGGCAGCGGCCATCGAGTGGTACCGTAGAAAAGTTACCTCATTTTCCATCACTGTCTTTCTTTCTCTTGTAGGTTCTCCTGCAGAGAAAATTTGCCAACAAATTGTTTTTGTGTATTTTTGGTTCTAGAGTTTTAAAATTAAATTAAAAGCTTATTAAATTAAAAGCTTAAGACTTTAACTGTAGCTTAACATGTGCTAACCAAGCATCATTTTCTTGATTACTTAGTTGCTTATTCAGCAACTACTTGCCAGTTTAGCTCTGCCCACTTGAAATCTCATTAGCCTATTATTCTGCTTCACATAACTGCATATTAAACATCAAATATGTTCTTACTGGCTCTTTGTGTGTCACATTTTGCAGCCATTTCATATCATTTCAATATGCCAAAACAAATTACTGTTTGTTTATTCAGTTATTTTGATCCTTTTATTAGTGCTTTGTTTAGAGATATTATGCCTAAACAAATAAAATATTCATAGATTGTTAGATTTACTATTTACTTAGACTAGCAGCGATTAATTTGGCAAAATAATTCAGTTCAGACAGAAAAAAAGTTTTCAGTTTTGAAATTTCTATTTATTTATTTATTTATTTATTTGTATTTACATTTATTTTTTATTTTAATAAATTTTTCTTAAAAAAGAATCAAGGAAAGTTTGTGTGATATTGAATGTTCAGGGTTATTCCATTATCACTTCATTATGTAGTAACTTAAGGGGACAGTTTGCTAAAAATGAAAATCTTCTTATTTATTTACTAACCCTAATGTTGTTTCAAGCTTTCTTCTGTGAAAACATTTAGAAAAATGTCTCAGAGTTTGTTTTATCCATGCAATGAAATAAAATGAGTCCAGTGTTGTTTGGACCCCAGCTTTATTCAAAATATCTTCTTTTATGTTCCACAGAAAGTCAAACAGGTTTGGAATGACATGAGGTGAATAAACGATGACAGAATTGTCATTTTGGTTGAAATATCTCTCTAATTTACTACATAATGAAGTGTACATAATGGAATAACCCTTAATATAAACAGCTTGTATTCACCGGGAACAGCAGCGCTGTGAAGACAGGCACATGTGTGCACACTTTGACCTGATGTGGAAGTCTGTTTTCACAGGTCAGAAGTGAGGAGGTATTTCCCTTTGTGCCCGGCCCCGAACACGATATTTTTTAAGCTGTGAAAAATTGCATGTAAACGGAGTGTAATCAGCACGTCTGGCAGGTCCGTAACAGGTCCGTCCCGTCGGATCGGGATACAGTTACAGTGCTGGAAATGAAAGGACCCCCACTCACTCAATCCTCACCACGGTTAGGTAACTTTGCCTAATTGTGCTAAAATACTTGTCATTTGTGCGATGTTAGACCAGCGCCCCTTTGAACTTAACCTCTACACACACACACGAGTGTGCCGAAGCGTGTGTGTGATTCTGGAGTTTTTCTAAGCCGTAGTAATAACAGTGAAGTGAGATATAACACTAATTTGGCGGGATAGGAGCGAGATTCTGCCTCTCAAGCAGTTTTGGTCCCTCGGCCTGATTAGTGCGAGGGATTAAATATCCCAGCCTGGTTTTACAGACCTGCGTCACAACACGGGAAAGGAGGATGAAGGGAAGAAGATGGATGAACGGGAGGGGAGATCAAGGTGGACACAGGGAGGGAAAAATGAAAGATGGGAAGCAAATGAAAGGAGAAAAGAAATGTAGTCAAGTATGTAAACACCAATGCTAGTGTGTACATGCTTGTTCTTGCATTACTGTAGTGTTTACAAACATATTTACTAAAGCGTTATGATCCATTCACCTAAAAATAGTGCTAGAAGTTGTTTCTCAAAAGCATCAATTTTCTTATTCTGAGGCATTGGAAATCTGAAGTCTTTAGATTTATTCGGGTGATTTGAATCTTTTGAGTCTGTTCAGCAAAAAGACTTGGTTTGTCTTGCTCATTTAGGGCTTAAAAGAATATTAATATTCAGAAATATCTGTTTGACTTCACTGACACTTTTGGATGAGAACTATGACACTGTTGTCATCTGTAGAGCTGCTTTATAACTGAGCTGAGTTTGTTTAATAATTGATTATTATTATACATAAATTGAGCTGAATAACTACACCATTGCCTGCTGTAGAGCTGCTTATAGCTGAATCGTATTTGTTTTATAATTGATTTACATGAATTGAATCAACATTCAACTAAATTGAACTGAATAATGACATTATTGTCTTCTGTAGATATGATTAACAGCTGAGATTGAAGTTGTTTCATAATTGATACATTTGCAAAATTGGCAGGAACTGAAATGAATCGACATCGAACTAAATAGAGCTAAATAATAACACAATTTTCTTCTATAAAGCTGCCTAATAGCTAAAATTGAAGTCATTTTATAATTGAAATTTGCAACATTGACACACATTGCACTGAACAGAATCAACATTGAACTGAATTGAGCTGAATAAAAACACTGTTGCCTTCTGTTGAGCTGCTTATCGCTGAAATTAATTTTTCATAATTTATTAACTTAGAAATCATTACACAATTGAAACAAACTGAAACAAACAAACATACAACAATCAATTAGCTAAAAAAGACACTATTGTCTTCTGTAGAGATTTTTATCAGTTGAAATTGAAGTAATTTCATAATTGATAAATTCTGACACATCCAAAGTTATTGTATTGAATTGAATCAACACTGAACTAAACTGAGCTGAATAATGACACTTGAACTGAATTGTTCACTGATTCATTTGTTGACCAGTAGTTGGAGACTGGTGAGTGTCCTTTTGAGTATTTCAGCGAATATTTGAATCATTCACTCAAAAGGATCTGTTCAAAAGGAGTCATTTGAAGCAATCGACTCAGATTTGTTCATCTGAATCAATCGATTTGTAGCGTTTTCTGAAAGCGAAAGAGAATTGCTCAGAATGGACGTTCACACACGTGTGTCGAATGTTTCTGGCTGTGGGCAGGGAACTCAAAGGAGAGCGAGCGTGCAGAGAAGAAGGGGTGGGTAGAAGAGTTAAAGCACAGCCAGATGAGATTGATTATTTGCAGGTCTGCGTAATTATGCACAGGTGCTTTTCTGCCCCGTGCACACATGAGCACACACACGCTGTGTCCCGACACAATCGAAGCATGCAGAAAACCCGACATAGAAGACTTAAGAACAAACACACTTGTTTTGAATATGTATGTGTGTTTAGATTCATATGTGAAGCACCTGGACAGGCCTCTCATGTCAGATCCAGTCCTGCTTTTGTTTTCTGAGTTAAGATTGTTGCATTATCGTCCACATGCTAGATATATAATGCCAAGGACTATTCCAGCTCTGACTGAATGCATAACTGTGATCTCAGTATTAGGCAGAGGCTCAAATAGATCCATCACCTAATAGCTTCTAAATGATGCTTTACAAATGAAAAGTCACGCTGTGAGAATCTGAGAATCTCCTCACTTTTTTCCCCCTTTTTGCTCATGGTATGACATTTCTGTAATTTACATGATCCAAAATGATCTGTTAATGGCAAAGTTTTGATGATTTTATTATTTTATATATATTTCTGATCTGTCACTAGTTATGGCAAATTGGTGCGAGTATTATGTTTTGTTGTGTTTTAATTCTAAATGATGACAAAAAAAAGTAACTTTCTTTGGTATGATATGATTGTAATTTTCAATGGCTGAGTTTAGGATCTAAAGTGATCTGTTTATGGCTATTTTTTTATTTTTGGTGTAAATATTGTATTTTACTTCATGATGCTTTAACAATAAACAAAAGTCACAGAGAAGAATATTTATTTTTTGCTTAAGATATGATATTACTGTACTTTTCAGTAGCTGGTTTCAGGGTAAAAAAAAAGATCTGTTAGTAGCTTAATTAAATAACTAATACATTTTAGTAAATTTTATTTTCATTATTATATTTTTTATTTAATTTTTAGTTTTAGTTTAGTTCAGTTTTTCAAATAGTTCCCTTTTTTAGTTTAGTTTTATTATTATTTTAAGTTTATTTATTTTTTTATCTAAGTTTATTTTTTATTTTTGATATTGAGATATTGTACAACACCAATAATATCAAGGCAGAAAATTGTGAATTATGATTAATTGGCCTGACCAGTGTTTCAGTATGTCACTAGTTAGGGTAAAGTTGTCTGAATATTGTATTGCATTTCATTATTTCTCGTTATCTTTTTCATAGATTGATGCCATTCAAAGAAAGGAGAGCATGAAGGTGATGACGGAGACATTCTACGCTGCACTTTTTGGTTATGATGAGGTAAGCGTTTAAGCCCAAAGTTGTTGAGTATTATCAGTACTAGTTTTGCATATCATAACTGTCAATCAAGAACTGTCAGGAGATAACAGTGAGTTTGGTGTTTCTGTAAACGCATCTCATGTGTCTCTTCTGTATGTTTTAGGGAATACTGTCAGACGATTGCGTTCTTGCGGCGGCAGTCTGGAGAAACATGTTTAACAGACAGTGTGAAGACCCCAGACAGCTTGAGCTGATGGTCGAATACGTCCGCAAACAGGTCAGTGTGTGTTTTGCGTCTCGTGTGTGTGTGTGTTTGGACAGAAGCCAGTCCTGTGCAAACAGAAACATGTGTATATTACTGTACAGCTCGACTTCCTCACACACATAAACACATCGGAGTGCTGCACGTCACTCAGATCAACTGGCACTGTGTTTAACAAGCAAACGCCCCCATCTCCATCCCATAATGTCACATTCATTGGGTTCAGCATTTACTGTGTGTTGGTGGAGAGCTTTCCCTTCCCTTACATGAGCCCCTCTTCAGCTTCAGTGATATGAATGCTAGAGCTGCACAATTAAATTGATAACATAATCGAGATTATAATTACCACTGCTGGGATTTAATTGTAAAAAGTGTCATTTGCAGCAATTCATTTTGGTCTACCGTTCACAGTTTGTTTTTTGGTGCACAGTTAATCGTATTAAAATTATGGCTGAGAGCTGGTACAGATTTCCGGATTCAGATTCATATATCTTGATTTGATTCTAAATTGATTAGTTTTCCATTCATTTGGGTATATTTCAGTTTTAATGTCCAAGTTACTCTGCAAACTATACACAAAGTTACATTGCTGTTCAAGTTTTTAAATGAAATGAATACTTTTATTCAGCAAGGATGCGTAGCATCTATCAAATGTAACAGTAAAGATATTAGTAATGTTACAAAAAAATTCAATTTCAAATAAATGTTGTTTAACATTCTGTTCATCAAATCTAATATTTCACAATTTGAATGTTTTACTATATTTTTGATCTAGTAAATGCAGTCTTAGTGAGCCTTTCTTTCAAAAACAAACAAAAAAAAAATCTTTTTGAGCAGTAGTGTATTTAATTGCATCAGATTGCACCGTATTTGTCAAAATGATTTTTTTGACCATATCATGCAGCTCTACCTCTGGCTCTCACATTGTGAAACACACATCCTAACAATTACTAGTTCTAAATCCTTTGTAATTCAGGTGTTGGCAAAGTTTATACAGTTTTCTGATTCTACCACGTCAAATAATGATTCATAAGCATAATCTGGCATGAATCTTTGAGAGATTCCTCCAGCGCACATCTTACCCTCTGGCTGGAGTGGCGTGACACGGACGTAAACACAAACAGGAACTGTTGATCTGCCAGTGTTTTCAGGCATGTGAGTGTCAGTGATTTTGCTAAAAATAGGCTTTTCCACCAAGACTTGAGTTCTTGACCTGAAAGAGCAGATTGAACTGTTCTGGTTGTTTAGGGGGAAAACTGTGTTTTAGATTCAGATGTTTCTTGGGTAAAAAATTTACAAGATTCAGTGTACAGGTAGTTAATGTATTAGGTATCATGAACTAACAGGGAGCAACTTTGTTTTCTACAGCCTTTATAAATCAAGGTTAATGTTTGTTTATAAATATACACATTAGGGCTGTGCAAAAAATCGAATGCGATTTTCATGCGCATCTCATCAGTAAAGATGCTCCTGTAATTAGTAGTATATCTCCAGCATGAGCGTTAAGATCAGGGTTGCCAGGTTTTCACAACAAATCCTGCCCAGTTGCTTCTCAAAACTAGCCCAAAACTAGCCCAATTGTGTTTCCAGGAGGTTCCCCGATAAAAATTGCATCCCGGGGTTAAAATATATGTTTTTTTTTGGCAGGGTTGCCTTGGTAAAATTTGCATTTTAGGGCTAAATATCATGTTATTGGTATTGGGGTCACTTCAACCTGTGGACTTCAACTGGTTCAGGTGGAGCGGCATTTACTACACAGAGCCGTAGTCCACCGACAAGCTACACAAAATCGACAAAGAATCGCCTGCGATTTTAAAATCGATTTTGTGTAGCTTGTCGGTGGACTACGGCTCTGTGTAGTAAATGCCAACCAGTGTTGCCAAGTCTGTGATTGTTTTTCATGTTCGTGGGTTGAAGCGACCCCAATACCAATAACGTGATATTTAGCCCCTAAAATGCGAATTTTACCAAGACAACCCTGCCAAAAAACGTGTATTTTATCCCCGGTGTGCAATTTTTATCGGGGAACCTCCTGGAAACACGATTGGGCTAGTTTTGGACTAGTTTTGAGAAACAACTGGGCAGGATTTGTTGTGAAAACCTGGCAACCCTGATCTTAACGCATGTGATGGAGATATACTACTAATTACAGGAGCGTCTTTACTGGTGAGATGCGCATGAAAATCGCATTTGATTTTTTGCACAGCCCTAATACACATTATACAAGTATATATACTGTATGTATATGTGTTTCCTTTTTGCTCAAGGTATGACATGATTGTACTTTTTAGTGTCTGGTTTCAGGGTCCAAAATTATCTGTTAATGACTAATTTAATGTCTAATGTTTATTATATATTTATTTATTCATTTATTTTTTACCTATTATATATATAGATTGACATATTTATTTTTTAATATTTTAATATTTAAGTTTTTTTATGTTATTTTTATTTGATTTTGTTCTTTTGACAATGCGTTTTAATAATTTATTTATTTATTTCAAATGTTTTTATGTTTCTTGTTTTATTTTATTATATTTTGGGAATTATTTAATTTTGTGGGGAAAAAAAACTATTTTCATGAAATTTTTAATGATTGTTCATTTTTAGTTCATAGATTCTAATATTGAATGCACAGGGTTTTTTTTTCATAGTGGTATAGCACATGATTACAATAACCTACTACTGTCATAGTTGGTGGTAAGTGCTTTGTTATTATTTATTTTATTTATTCATTTATTTGACAAATTGGCCTATAGTAAACAGGATATTGTAATGTCTGATGTCCATTATCCCAAAATAAGATCTGACCCATGGTCTGAGTTTATTCTGTTATGACTTGCTGACCGTATGTTGTCTTTTTCTTTTTTCTTTCTTAGTTAGATTTCAAAAGTGTTAAACAGTTATTCATGTTTTCTACTGTATATTATAATGTTTTCATGTCTGATCAACCTTGAGGGTTCACTTTGTGACCTTTTTCCAATGCAGTTATCTATCATTACATGATTATCTGGAACAAAGTTCATCTGAGACCCCATCAAGTGGTCTTCATCATTCAACAAAGCACACAATGATGGTTCTCCATCACTGCTGAGGCCATGAGCTCATTACAGGTGCGGGGCAGGAATTTATTAAAAAAGAGTGTGTTTGTGCGAGGTGTGCGTTATACACAGCAGTGTCGTGCCTGCAGGAATTCTGAGAAAAGAAAGAAAAACAACAAATAAGCGTCATCCATTGGCCCCCGAGCGTCAGTGGGCCTGCTTAACTCTGGGTGGAGCGAGAGGCAGAAGGAGAGCTGGAGCGAGTGAGAAGGTGGAAAGAAAAGAAAACAGTCACAGGTGCAGCACATGAAGCATGGCAGCGACTGATGACAGCGCAGAGAGGGACACGTCGCCATGGCTACAGCGGCCTCTCCTGATGAAGTCACACGGTGCAGTGCGTGTGTGTGCTCGCATGTGCACCAGTGCTTGACTGCATCGTTATTCAACGCTAATTGCTCTCAACAAACACCCGCTAGCTCTGACATCATTGTGTGTGTGTGTGTGTGTGTGTGTGTGTTTGACTTCGTTTTTAAACTCCTGCAGCATTAAGAATGCTCCACTGGCTCATTTAAAGTGTGACAACCTTTTTCCGAGCTGAGATGTGAGTTTGAGGTTGGAAATGAAACGGGCGGCATGATATTTAACCCAAATAAGCAAATTTGCTCAACCCCATGTCATTCCAACCCCCTGTTACTTCTTTTATTCTGTGAAATACAAAAGTAGATGGTTTGAAAAATCTTCCTCTCATTTTACATACATATATAGTAAAAATATAGTGACCAGGGCCTGTCGACCTTCAAAATTGACTATAAAGCACCATAAAATATTCAGTGGGGTCATACATTTCCATTCAGAAGTTTGGAGTTGGTAAAATTTTTTAAATGTTTTTGAAGGAAGTCTCTTCTGCTCACCTTTTTTATTTGAATGTATTTTAGCATGTAATTAATTCCTGTGATGCAAAGCTGAATTTTCAGCATCATTACTCTGGTCTTCAGTGTCACATGATCCTTCAGAAATCATTCTAATATGCTGATGTGCTGCTCAAGAAACATTTATTATTATTATCAATATTGAAAACAGTTTGCTGCTTCATATTTTGTGGAAACCATACATTGCTTTTTTCAGGAATGTTTGATGAAAGGGCAAAAGAACAGCATTCATTTGAAATCGAAATATTTTGTAACATTTTAAATGTCTTTACTGTGACTTTTGATCAGTTTAATGCACTCCTTGCTAAAAAAAAAAAAAAAAAAAAAAAGCACTTTTGAACAGCAGTGTATATCTATGCATTTAGCAGAGGGTTTAAGCATGAATCCACGCTAAAACTGTCTGTGGTCGAGTTTTCATCAGTTTGTAATTAGTTCCCGGGACACTGCTCTGGTCCTGCATTCATTAGCACAGCTGTCTTCACTGTAGTCCAGTTTGATGTAGTTTGCCTGTTTTAAACAGTAGGAGGTCTTTTTACAGCACTGTTATAGAAGTGATGTGAATTGAGCTCGCGGTGAGGTTCAGCCTCTGCATTTGGATCACACTTGTATTTCATGAATTTATTGTTTTAGGATTGACGGGGGAAATTGACACATTTTTCTCTATAGTGAACTGTTATTGGTTTTGTTTTGTGTCCCCTGCATTACTTTGTATCTGAAAGTCTTGGCAACAAAAAAGCTATTGAACATTTTCATTGTTATTTCCCAGGGAAATAGATACACATGCACACTTGTGGCAAGTTTTCACAATGGGAAGCTGCCATTTATTGCCACAGATTTGATAATACTTTTTGAAATTTTAAGCATTACATAAAGTACAAAAAGTCCTCTTCCAAAGCATAAATGTATTGGAATGCATTTTAAAATCTTTTAATGGGTTTTCAGTGCAATTTAAATCATAAAGCAATTATGAAATCACAAAATTGGTCATGAAACGGCAAATATGTAAAACATCAAAACATTGTCTTACCAACAAGTTATTTTAGTATCATTGAGAGACTGTTATAGTTTTTATTAATATTTTGAATTATTTTAAATTTTTATATTTTTCATTTTAATTGTAATTTTGTTGTGTTTTTTGTTATTTTAGCAGGTCATATATATATTAGTCGTCTTATTTTTAATTTTTTTTTAATCTTTTAGTTTTTGTTTTATTTCAAGTAAAGCGTTTGTTTATTTTAGTTTTTTTTTAGTTGATTTTGTTATTAATTATAATAAATCCTACTTGACAACTTGCTCCAACCTGACATTTCTGAAAAAAATAGCCTTTGTCCAGAGAACATAGTTCAACTTTTTGGTCAGAATATGCTTTCATTGTATAGCAGCCAGCCCCAGTCTCTCCTGCAGCTGATAGGGATGTTCTTTACTTCACACAGATGCAGTTCATCGATGCTCTGGATGGGGAGGACCTGCTTTTAACAGGAGAAGTGAAATGGCGCCCCCTGGTGGAGGAACATGCCCAGAGCATCCTGAAGGTTCCCACCACAACCTACAATGATGCTGGACTCTGAGAGCCATCTCACCTGATTAATCACACCCTCTTCCTTTATCTGACTTTCCTGACTCACTTTCCCCACTGGTTTGTCAGCTCCCCTCGTCAACAAAGTGTTGGGAATACAACAAACGCACGCATACATTTATTCTCACATGTTTTGAGAGTATTAAAGACTCAACAGAATGGTTTTGCACTCTCCTTTTCTAAATATACTTGTATTTATATGTCTTTCCATTAGGCTGCAATGTTGCAATATTTATAGGAATATTTCCTGGCTCTTTCACGGTACCACTCCTCAGCGTTTACAGTGCAAATAGGTTTTTTTTTATTATTATTTCACTCTGTGTGTTGGAGGATAATGTTTCGAGTGTGTGTGAATGTGTATTTTTTATTTGTCAGGGTCATCCACCAATAAAAGCACTTCTCCAGTAACAACCTCTTCTGACTTCTCAGGAATCTCACTCTTTGTGTCTATATCAGTTTCATTACAACTTTCTTTGTCTTGCTGACTGTATTTAGAATGGAATATTTTATCACTTACTGAGTGAAAAAATATAAATATTTAGTAAAATGAAAATTAAGTCTATTTAGAACCATTTTTTGACGTGAGATTTCTGTAGTTTGTTTACATAACTAACATTTTACTTTTTAATTCCTATTATTCTTAATTATAATTCTCTTTACTGTGGTATAAATAGAATTTTGTAATGTAGTAAAAAAAAACCTGCAACATTATTATTTTTAATAAATTAATGGCAATAAAAAAATATACCAAGCAATTTTAATATATGTAATAGCTAGCATATAAAATGTAATTGTCATTTTTTACCTTATAGTAATGACACTTTTTGGGATTATGGTGATGAGAATTTGTTAGGAAAAAATGCTTAATTACCATGAAATTAATGCCACAATGAAATAATAATAATGATAATAACTAAAAATAGACTTCCTTCTCTTTAAACAAATTATAATTTCCTCAATTTTTCCTTTTTATTTTTCAGTGAAATCCAGGTATCATCATAGAAGAAATTATATATTATATAATTTCTTCTTTCTAATTTCTTTATAATGCACATATATATTAAAGGAATGATTTTATGCTTCATGGTAATGAGGAAAATATGTCTAATTATGTAATTAATGAATATAATGTCACAATGCAATAATAATGACAATGATTAATTTTCTTTATACAAATTAGAATCTTTTCATTTTTTTCTGTAGATTTTTGGGTGAAATTTAGTTATTAGAAATACATTCAGAAATTCATTACAATGGCATGCCGTTTATTACCACAGAAATCTTTAGAAAGAAATGTATTAATGAGAAGAGTTGACTACTGAAACCGATGACATACCAGCTTGTCACTGCATTTACACTAATGCATTCAACAGTAGAATTCCTGTCATGTGAAGATAGTAAATATGGTTTAGCTTTAGCATATGTGTAATATCATACTAGTGAAGCTACTCTCAGGAATTACATCAATAATGCCTATAACCATATTCCCATCACTAAAGGGGTCATTTAGACACTTCACAACTCAAATATCATTCATGTTTGTACACTATAAAAAAATTAATCTAAGTATTTAAATAAATATGAGATGCATATTTCCTCTTAAGAATTTCTTGCCGGGATATTATTTTAAATAGTGCTAGTCATGTAATTTGAGATTAATCTTTTTGAGACAACAGGGGGCGCTCAAATTTACCAGAAAAGAATTGAAAAGGCTTCTGTGCTTTAGTGATCCGTGTACAAAACACTCTTCAGCTGTTCAGTGTTAAGTTTGTTAACCTCCTACAGTGTTTGCAGATCTTCAGTAGGTCAGGAGTGTTGACAGGTGAATGTGTCAAGTGTCATGTGCTTCACAAATCCATCATACTTTTATTGTACATTCATTGCAACATCTACCAAAGGTTAGCGCAGACGTTCAGCCTGTTCTGAAATTATTCAGTGGTTTCAGGCTCACAGATTTCAAAGTTCCAGTGAAAATTTCTAACTATTTACAGCTAGCGCTTTGAAGCCAAACCCACCAAACCACACACATCTATCTATCTATCTATCTATCTATCTATCTATCTATCTATCTATCTATCTATCTATCTATCTATCTATCTATCTATCTATCTATCTATCTATCTATCTCTGTCTGTCTGTCTGTCTGTCTATCTATCTATCTATCTATCTATCTCTGTCTATCTATCTATCTATCTGTCTGTCTGTCTGTCTATCTATCTATCTATCTAACCTAGTTTTTGTGTACTGAGCTGAGACCAGCTTTAGTGTTTGCTAACAGGTGATAGCTCTAATTTGTGACTTGGGATCTGTTCATAGATCCGTAGCCTTGCTGACTTCCTTGTGGCTTTTTTGATTTCTTAAACCTGTCCTGGATAAACACACAGCTGTTGTGTGATCTAGAGCTTATGACAGACAAAGACAGGTAGATGTACATGCAGTTTAACAGGATTGTTCTCGGTGCTCTCATTCCCTGACAAGCCTTTTCTGAATCACTTAAAATCCAGTTGCTGTGTACTGAATTATTTTGTAACTTCCCTGAGTTTCAGCGTCTTGCAGAATTCCCTAAATAACTTCACGCACAGCCAATTGTTTTGTTTAAGGAAGTATTTTAAAATTATTTCAGACACTCCCGTATGTTTTCTTTCTTCTTAGCACATGACAAAAATTGTCCTTCTTGTTGCCTGGAAGGGTCTTAAAGGGATACTCCACCCCAAAATGAAAATTTTGTCATTAATCACTTACCCCCATGTCATTCCAAACCCATAAAAGCTTAGTTTGTCTTCGGAACACAATTTAAGATATTTTGGATGAAAACCAGGAGGCTTGTGACTGTCCCATAGACTGCCAAGTAAATTACACTGTCAAGGTCCAGAAAGGGTTGAGGGTTTGGAACAACATGGGGGTAAGTGATTAATGACAAGATTTTCATTTTGGGGTTGAGTATATATATGAGCTATATTTTACTAGATTGCTCTTTTAATATCACCAGGTCAAGGTTTATTCAGACAGTTTTTAAATGGATGTTTTTTAAAATGTCTCACCATGAAAAATTTAATTTTAGCAATAATTCTATTCTAAAATATTTTACAGAATTATTTAAAAATATATATTATTTCATCTTAGTTTTACATCATTTCACCTAATACTACTGTTCAAAATAAGACTTTTTTAATGAATACTTTAATTCAACAAGGACAAATTAAATTCATCAAAAGTGACCGTAAAGACAATTTTACAGTTTTAAAAATCTCAAGATTCCTATTTTAAATGTTAAATTCTTTTGAACTTTCTATTCATCAAAAATACTGAAAACAAGCATCACAGTTTGCCCAAAATAAGAAGCAGCAAAAAATGTTTTCAACGTTGATTATAATAATAAATATTTATTGAGCAGCAAATCATCATATAATAATAATTTCTGAAGGATCATGTGACACTGGAGTAATGATGCTGAAAATTCAATATTCAGCATGATCAAATAAATGCAGCACTGGTGAGCATAAGAGATTGTTGTTCTGTTCAATTTTAAAACAATAGAGTAAAACTGCATTATTGTGCTTCCTACAGTATTTCAAATTTGATATGTTGATGAGCCAGAACAAGAAGTCACACTTTGCTTTCACAGTAGTTTGTAGTGCGACATGAACAATGGGGTTATTAACATTTCCTGTTAGGCATGTTCCTGCTTTCCTCGTGTATTTTACAGAGCTGAGAATCCAGGTCCGAAAGGCTTAGGGTGAGAAACTGCACAAAGTTAGAACAGCAAGACGCTGCGTGCAAGCGTTCCTGTTTTTACATGAATGGTCTGCTGTAGGTGTATTCATCAAATGCCATCTCACTGTGGGAAGAGAAGCTTTGAGCTCTGAAGCTTCTCAAGCAAAAACGAGCGGTTACACCCATCTAAAATCAGTTTCTGGATATGTGGCCTACATTAAAGATGCAATCTGATTGGCTGTTGATGATTTGAATTCAAACAAAATGTTGTGTCGTTTCAAATGCTATTTTGTAATTAACGCCTCCCTCTCCGACATCCATCTTCAAAGTCAACAGTGCTGTCTTACAAGATTATTAGCAAAGATTTGATTTGAGTCATGTTTTTTAGAGTCATGTTACAGCAAAATCTGGCATTTGAGACCATCATTTTACAATATTTTGTTACATCACAGATTTTTCAAGCCCCTACATCTTTTTGTAGCAAAATATTAAGGTAAAATACATTTAAAGAAATATAATCTTACAGGTTTTATATTTATGAATATAATTGCTTTTAATTTTAATTTTGTACAATACATCTATTATTTTATAACTCAAAAATCCCAACAAAATGTTTTTTTTTTTTTTTTTGGTTGAACGTGTTTATTCTTTTAAATGCCACTTGATTTGATATTTTGTGTCTAATGCAATGACGTTTACACTTTTTTAAGTGTAGCTTTTTAAGTAGTTTCCAAATGCTTTTGTGGTCACTGTATGTGTGTTGATTTTCAAAGGGTGGAAGCAAAAGATATACTATAGTATCTTACAGTTGTGTCCCTCTTTCAACAGTCTGCCTGTATTTTTATTTTTTCTTTCGTTCACCTGATAATGAAGGTTATTTCTGCGGTTGAGCAAGACTTCTGTTTTTGGCTGGGGTTTCTTTGAAGGTTATCCGCTGAGATAAAGCGCTCACAGTGAACAGTCGCAGGAAGATGCTCTTCCTGTGATGACCTTTCCCAGCTGCACTCATGAAAGACCTTTGAATCTGCTTTATGGTGGATTACTCACGGCCCTTGAAGTAATGAATAGTTACTTCTCTGAAACAAATGTCTCACGGGGCAAAAACTGCTTGCCTCAGTGGTGCTTATGGTAAGTGGTAGACATGAGCAACTTACTGATTGTTAACATGAGTTACAATCTAGCAGCAGAATTATAAATTGTCATGAGGAATTTTTAGTTTAGCTCAGCTTAAAATGTTGACTAAATATTAAGAATTGGGCTTTTTTTTTTTTTTTTTTTTCAGTGTATTAGGATGATTTCTGAAGACCGGAGTAATAATGCTGAAAATTCAGCTGTGACATTTTAAAATATATTAAAAAGGAAAACAGCTATTTTAAATTGTATTGCTGTATTTTGATCAAATAAATGGAACCTTGGTGAGCATATAGGAGACTTCTTTCAAAAACCAAAATATCTTATCAACCCTAAACTTTAGAACAGTATTATATGTAAATAATCTTGTACTTGGTTGTCAGAGGAAGCGTAATGGGCAGGTGCGTCTCCTCTCAGACCTGTGAGGCCTGCTGAAACAAGTAACCCTTAGGAATTGCTCTTGCTGAAGGCGCTTTACTGCCTTATGACATTAAAACCTTACCGTTGAGATTTAAACATCAACATGACAAGTGTAATCACTAACCTTACCTTTCATAATGTATTAAATCAAATTTAGCAGACCTTTAACAGAAAGAATATTACCAGCAGATTGAATGTGAATGCGTTATATAACCAATATTTGTTTTAAAATGATGTTTAAAATGTAAATATATAGAAGGTGAACCAAGTAAGATGAAACGTTATTTTTATAGATATTTTATTTTTTATAAATATATATTTTTTTCAGTAACAACATGGCAGATGTAGTCTGTCTGAATTTCATTCATATAATCCATTTTCATACTTTTTTTTTTAACAGTCACAAAGTAAGTTCAAATCCAAAGTGCTTATTCAGACAGTATGCGATTTTGGATGCACCGGTGTATACAGTTATATATTTAAGATGGTAAATTCTACTCACTTAACTGTACGGGGGGTTCAAAGTCGCAAAAAAAAAGTCCACCACAATGTAGCTACAGTAACGATGTTGTGGATGGTTGTTAGGGTGTTGCTATGTGGTTGCTAATGGGCTCTGGGTGGTTGCTAGGGTTTAAAACAAACCTAACCCTAAAAATGAGAAGTAATAGTAATGCTTGATGATCAAATTGTTAAAATGTTAAAGCCAATACAGTTGACTGGAGACTTCTTTGGAATGTAATAAAACTCTCTGGAGATGTATCAGTTTTCCTGTTGACACAGTTGGAGCCTTTATCATGTGAAATAGGCACGAGTATCTGGACAAACCGGCTTTGATGGTTCTCAAGAGGTGATGTGGTTATTGCTGCTCATATTTACATATAATGCATTCATTTCATGATGAAGTGATAAAAGTGTAGTAAATGATGGTTGTTAACCTTGGTTTACCGATGCAGCTATAAATAAATGAATACTGATTAGCGCTACCATGAAGTAGTCATGCCAGTAATAATATCACTATTTAACCAGTGTGATTTGCTGTCATATGATGGTATGCTGTTGACTTTCTGAGTACTTACCTTGTTGGCAGTTGAGTTTTACAGATTTGTTCCATAGAAAGACCACAAACCGAACAGGATCTGGTTCCTGGACCTGCAGGCCAAACTAAAAAGGGTTTTTGCAATTGGAATCAATGGATTTCAACCATTTACAATTACGTGATGAAAAAAAAAAACAATATTATAAACAAAGAATATATATATGTGTATGTGTGTGTGTGTGGTTGGTAAGATTTTAATGTTTCTGAAAGAAGTCTCTTATGCTCACCAATGCTGCATTTATTTGATCAAAAATACAGTAAAAACATAAATATTGTAAAACAGTATTAAAAATTAAAATAACAGTTAGCTATTTAAATACATTATGAAATGTAATTTATTCCTGTGATGCACAGCTGAATTTTCAGCATCATTACTCCAGGCTTCAATGTCACATGATCCTTCAGAAATAATTTTTAATATGCTGATTTGCTGCTCAAAACACATTTCTTATTATTATCCGTGTTGAAAATGGTTGTGCTGCTTAATATTTTTGAGGACACTGTTATACATTATTTTCAGAATTCTTTAAAGAGTATAAAGTTCAAAAGAACAGCATTTATTTAAAATCTAAATGTTGAAATCTAATTTGTAATATTTTAAATGTCTGTCAGTTTGGGTCGGTTTAATGGTTCCCTGCTGAATAAATGTGAGAAGAAAAAAAAAGAAAGAAAACCCCCTAAACTTAAATACTGAAAAAATCTCAAAATTCTCATTCTCTAAGTGTTCACTCAAATTGTTATTTTGATAATATAATTTAATTTAACATTTTGTATTACATTAGAAAAGCTCACTAGTGGTCTCAGGCTTTTGGATCCAATTGTTTAACTCACAAAAAGACAATATTTCCCTTCCTGAACACTTCTCTCTGTTTTATTCATAAACAAAAATTCTAATTTTGCCCTTCATCATGAAAGCATGGACAGACAGTCCAGTGTAGTAAAACCATTATTCAGAGCTCCATGTGACTCATGACAAGAATAAGATTGTGCCATGCAGTGTGTCCACAATGTGCTGTATGAGACGTCTGGACGATGACAGCAGCAGTCAAAAATCATTTCTTCATACAACAGGTCAACTGCAGATTAATCAGGAGATGTTTTATGTGTCATATGCATGTAGTCGACAGCTAAATTCACTGTCTACATCAAGAATCTGAGATGCATTTTATAGCCTATAAAGTTTTTGTGGATGTTTTCTGCAACTTTAGCAGCTTCAACTGAGAGTTTTAAAATATCCATTCAGTACTTTGAACAAAGAACATGCTGTCTGTTTGTTGGCTTGCATCTGTTTCCCTTTTACTGTATGTAATGGAAAAGTTATCAAACACACAGCTTGTTGAGCCTCAGGGGTGCTGCTACCTTAGAAAGACAGGAAGACCCGAAAATATCTCACTGCTGGACAATAGGGACCAAAAAAAAAAAAAAAAAACATCAACAATGGTGTCAGTTATAAGAGAGCTGAGAAGTATAATACAACACACTTCTGTTTCTGTATGATGTTTGTTGAGTGTTTGCTCTAAAACTGGCACAGCTAGGATCCTGCAAAAACCTGCTCTTCGAGTAGATCTGCTTACTGTGTCATTTTTTACTCCGTGATCATCTCCACACATCACTCATGTAAATGAATCATACAAGTGACATCCTCTGTACTTACCACAAAATAAGGCAGACATGCTTCACAAAAGCAGAACCGCCACATCGGAAGATCACATGATGTTGTTTTTGTCCTAGACATCAGTTACTTAGATTAAAGAACTATAACCAAATGAAATGTCAGTTACTCATCAAGCAGTTGAAAGTATTATTACTGAAATGTTAGATTCAAATAAAAAAATTGTAAACTTGTGTTTTTACAAGATACTTCTTCTTGACTTTGGCCAAGTTATTGATTAACTATCTACAAAAATAAAATCTACTGTAATATTAATCTGTCTTTGTATCTTAATATCTTTATCTATCCCACATTTTGATGGGCACCAAATTGAATACACTAGACTGTTTATCTGTTGACAATTGTTTGAAGCATTGCTTCCTCTGCTTGGTTTTGCGTGGCAAGCCATATTAACATTTATTAACAAGTATCCTTTTCATCTTGTTTAATCCTAACACTGAGACAGGCTTCTGATATTTGTATATTTATCTTCATATGCATGTATTTTATTTTCAATTGATCAATATTTAATATAATAAGAATAATAATAATCTTTGCTGTTATTAATGTTTATTAGTTTGTAGCATTACTAATATGTATTAATTTAATTCTATTATGTTTTGTGCTGTTTTCATTTTGTTTCATCTGTGTATTTGACAAATAAAAAACATTATTAATAATAATTATTTAATTTTTTTCTGGCGGTGTTTTTTGTTTTAGCTTGTATTGTTATTTATGACAATACACATAATAGTTATTTGTAATGTATTTTTTTGCTAATTATGCAAATAAACAATAATATAATTTAATTCTGTTCTAGTTGTGTACTGTTTTCCTTCGAATTATCTTTTATTTTATGAATAATAATATTCATAATAATTATTATTGTTGTTGTTAATAATAATAATGACAATTTTCATTGGTTTGAATATTTAATAAATAAACCTTATTGATAATATTTATTTATTTCCTTGTTTTGTGCTGTGTTCATGTGTTTTATCTTATCTCATTTATAATAATTCGTATTTTTATTATTAATAATAACGATGTTAATATTAGTGTTCATATATTATATATTTCATAAACAGTTAAACATGAATAATTAATTATATTTTTGTTTTGCGTTTTTCCATCAAATGCATGTTAACACGGTCTACCACAGGGTTCTTTCCACATGACGTCAGAGGAGGTGGAGCAGCTGGATGAACAGGGCAGGTGAGCGCGCAGGTGGAGCGCAGAGTTGAGTTTCCCAGCAGCTCGCAACAATACTCGGAGAGGCCTCTGGGAATAACGCACTCCATCTACCATGACACAAAACAAGGTCAGCTTAGGAATACACCTGCTTTAATAACCGAATGCTTGCTTGAGCTTTTGTAAAACTCAGATAACTTGGACAAACGTTTTATCAGTCGCGGAAATGATCAGTTCAGAGGCTTTGCGTCCGACCCAGAACCCTGCGCGTAAAGCGCTCGGAAAGCTCGCGGCCAGGCTGGAGGAGGTGAAGAACCCCTGGAGACAAGGATCAACGCTCGAGCTCAGCCACAATGAAACCGCTCGGCTCGCCACCGATGCGCTCCTGGAACACGGCGAGAAGGAGTACAAAAAAGTCTTGCAAGACGAAAGAGAAGTGAACTTTCTGTCCTCGCTGGAAATACGCTACATCACCGAGAATGTGGCCAAAAGTGGCTGCGCGGATAGCGGGACCAATGGAGTGGACATGGAGGAAGGGGACACGGTGTCCGAGCTTACTTCAGGGACTTATTTCCCCATGATGTCCGACGAGGAGCCACCAATGTTGGAGCTGGGCTGGCCAGAGGCTTCCAACCGATTTGGACCCACAGAAGCGCAGATATACTTCCAGAGAGACAAGTCGAAAAACGTCAAAGATCACATTCGATCTCTTATTAGTAAAGCCAAGAAGGTAAGAACAACAGAAACCCACTCATGTGCAAAATATTTGGCAGACGCCGTTTCCTTGTGGTTTACAAATGTGCTTTCCTTGAAACTTGCATTTCTGTGGCAGCTTTCTGTGACGTCACACGTAAACAAGCTCCTTTTGGACAGCTTCAGTGCTTTTGACCAACTCTAACTTTTATGCACCACAAATTGTGCTTAAGAAATAATCAGACACCCAAACAGTAATTTTGTCACGCGTAAACCTGTGTAAATGTTTTTGAAATACAAATATCAAAACAATAAGCACAAGCAGACTCTCCAAACAAAACCTTTCTCAAAATAAAGCTTCTTTTAAAACAATGCTGTTCAAAAGCGCTCCATAAATCCACTTAAACTAAGCAGATTTATTTATTTATTTATTTAGTTCAGACATTTTATAAGTGTGACTTAAATGTCCAAATGTTTTACAGTCAATAAGTGTGAATTTAGGTGAGATAACTATTGAAGAATTTGAAATTGCATAATACTTGTTACATTAGACATTATGAGCAACTAAATTACAGCTAAATTAATAATTAAAGATTATTATCACGAAATGGTCATCTGGAAGCAATAAAGTAATTAGTGTTGCATGTTTAAAGATTGTGGTTTATTTGAATGCATGCCCTAACAATTTTTCTTTATGCCACAGGTTATCGCTATAGTCATGGATATTTTTACAGACGTCGACTTGTTCTGTGACCTAATGGAGGCCTCCAACAAGCGCCGGGTTCCAGTTTATATTCTACTGGATGAGAAGAATCTCAGCTATTTTTTGAACATGTGCTCAGAGCAGGACATCCAGAATTCACACTTAAGTGTAAGTCAGATGCTGACGGTCTATTAGAAGTGGTGTGGTCCAGCTCATGAGTTCTTATCCTTGCACATAATGAGTTTTAAGAAAGCATTCAATAAGAAGGGTGTTCACAGTTTTATATATGAATGAATACATCTGTCAGTCAACAGCAAAGTATAAGTCTTATGTAAGGTTCCTTAAATAAGTCTATAGGGTCATTCAGATCAAAAGGAAATGTCAAGTTGAATCAGCATACATTTCAAAAGCATTTTTGACAAAACAAAACAACTTTTTATTCTGTTACTATTATTAATATTGGTGTGCCAGAACTCAGATCTTAATTGTATTCAAATGATATTTTTTTTTTTTTTTTTTTTTTTTTTTTTTTTTTTTTTATCAAGTGATTATTGAACATTTATTTAATGCTGCTTTGTTTCAGAATATGCGGGTGAGAAGTGTATGTGGAGACACGTATTGCACCAAAAGTGGAAAGAAATTCACAGGTCAGGTTCAAGAGAAATTCATGATCATTGACTGCGAGGAAGTCATAGCTGGATCATATAGGTATGTTAATCATGTTGTTGATGCATTGTGTAATTTAGTTTAAAAATTCCTGTTATGTAATCATTTTTTTTTACCAAAAAAGTATAATTACTGGAGTTATATTTACGACTGTAAGTTTTAGTAATTTAATGAGATCCTTTAAATGATGGTGCTTTAGGTATAATTTTGTTTATATAATGACCAAGTTATGCCACAGAGTTGAAATTATGATTATTTTTTATTATTATTATTATTTATATGCTATTTTAGTTTTTTGTAATATTTTCAGTTTCCATTTTAATTTATTTATGTTCATTTTTCATTTGGGTGTGCTTTTTTTATTAGTTAGTTTATAAAAAATGTATATTTAGGTTTAATTTATTTTAATTTCAGTTTTCGATTTAGTTCAGTTTTAATGGTTTATTTATTTCTACACTGTTTAAAAAAATCGGCCTGGAGATTATCCAGTAATTTCACAGACATTTCCGTTAAGCCTGAAACACAATACTACATCGTGCATTGTATCCTATTTTTACAGATTTATTATACATTTTTTAATTACATTGAGTGCTTCAGTGTTATACATGTTTTGGTTATTTTCTAAGACAACGTTTCCGATTTCTATTTACTTTGTTAATCTAATATTTATTTGTAATTTCAGCTTTATTTCATTAAACAACAGTATTTAATAGTTTTAGTTAGTAATATGGAAACACTGTCAGACATGCTGTAACTGCTAAATACTATGTTTGTGTAGCATGTCACAGCAAGATTTTTCAAAGCCAACTACACTAGAAGCAACTCAGATTTCTCACAGGAGGAATTCAGTTGCATTAAATTATTCGTATTGAAATTTCCATCAGTCCAGGCTTATCTCATGTCAGTCATATCACTCTGTATTATGTAAATCATTTTAGCGCATGACAGTGTTGTGGCAGGCAGATGACAGGACATGCACACCTCATGCGCTCCAGCAGACATCTGTAGACTTGAGCAGCTTAGCAATGAAAACATGATGATTCTGCATTTCTCAGGCACAGTATTCCCTGAGCATTAGCATTAGACCTCATTGCCATCATGGCTGTCAGCTTTCATGCCTCAGGGCAAATTTGGTTGGGGGAGGGGTAGTTAAACTGATGAATTATACAGACAGTATGTTGATTTTTAACAGTTATGCCTGTTTAGACCCAACAAGCGATCTCAGTCTTGGATGTCTGAAGGCTTGGATAATCTGCTCCTCATATATGATGCTTAGGAATTAGTTTGTGAAGGAGTTGTCTTGTTATTTCAGGGTTAGTGCGACTGATAGCAGCCCGTGGATAAATTTATGCGTGTTAGCACACAGGTGTGTGGATAGTGGGTGAGGCCACACTCATATGTTGAAAGCTTTGCCCATATATAAGAGACAACGGGGAGTTTTGTTTAACTAGAAGTCCATACAGTTCAAAGGGAAATTGATTGCAAACTCAATACTAACAATTTAGACTTTTTAGATCTTTGTCACTAGAAAGGAAATAATTAACTGAGATTGATGCATTGTTTTTTTTGTTTTTTATCGAACTGATTGTTGAACTTTTAGATAACATTGTAAAAATCTGGGAAAAAAGTGTGCATATGTGTTTTTTGTTGAGTATCATATTTGATACATCAGGATTTTAGAAGGATATGGAGCTCATGATTGAAGAGGAAAAAACACCTCAGTTTTATTTACAGGCCCAAACTCAGCAAAAATATGCAATTTTATGCAGTTATTGATATTTATAAGACTAAAAAGTAAGATAAAATTCTAATGGCTTGTAATGCAAATCAATGAGACCTTTATAACAGTATAGCAGATATTCATAAAATGCATATAAATATCGGTTTTTACTCTGTATCTCTCAATAATATGTCTTAGTAATGTGATATTTAATGTTCTGTAGTTTCAAATCATTTCATGCAATGCAATACAATGATTGAGAGAGATGAAAAAATAAACTTTCTTCAATGGACCTGATGCATCACAATCAATACTCACGATTTAGCCAGATTTTTCTAAAAAAAAAAGTATGGATTTTAAAGTAAACCAAACAGTATAAAATGTATTCATGTTTAGTTTATAAAAATCATTAGATCTCAGAGGAAAAAGGTAGGAATTTTTAGAATGATTCTAAAGGGTCTTTTACTTGCTAAAAAAGTATGAACTATCAATCAGACGAGAGAAAGCATGTAATAGATTGTGTACAACAGGTTTATCAGCAAAGTTTTGATCATGTTGTTCATTTACAGGCCTTAGAAATTCAACTATTTAATACATGACCCTGGACCACAAAACCAGTCTTAAGTCACTGGGGTATATTTGTAGCAATAGCCAAAAAAAAACACTGTATAGATCAAAATTATCGTTTTTTCTTTTATGCCAAAAATCATTACGGAAAATTGCCACTTAAGACTGGTTTTGTGGTCCAGGGTCACATATGTTACAGTAGACTTTATTGGGTTAACCTAGAAACCAGAAATGATGATGTATTGTAAAGCTTATCACATGCTCTTTTACTTCTGTTTTTTGCAAGACATCTGAGTAATGCCATAAACAGATGGTTAGCTTGAACATAGTTAAACACTTGTTAGCATAAGTCACCTGAACCATCCATAAAAACCGGCTGGACAGAATCTTTGAACCTCATTTATGAAACACACAAAAAACAAATTTCTGTGCAACAATTTATGCAAGAATTTGTTTTATGAATGTTTTTACAGAAACTTGTTCTGCTCATGTGTCGTAAATGAATCCATTTGTATTGATGGTACATTTTTATAGATTTTTTTTTTTTTTTACATATAATTTTCTGTAAATTATACAGTTTTTCCAAGATATTGATGGGCCATTTTTATAGTGTAGTCTTCCTATAAATTATTACATTTTCCAATAAATATTTGAGGTTATGCTTTAAAAAAAAATGTTTCTCTCTCTCTTCTTTCCTCTAGTTTTACATGGCTTTCAGGCATGGTTCACAGCAACATGCTTATGCACTTCTCCGGCCGCGTCACGGACTGCTTTGATCGTGAATTCCGCTGCATGTATGCAGATTCTCAAATAATAGACCGTTTCCACAATCCAGATGAAGATGGGCTGCCTGGTTACTCTTACCACATGCCAGTACCAAACTTGGGCTTGGATTTTCTTGCAGACTACGGCAGCAGGGAGCGAGTGTATTCGGAGCACTCCAGTAGCCAATCCAGTGGCAGCGTTTCCAGCATCAAAGCAGCTCCTCCAGGCATGAAGTCTAGTAAAGTCACACCTGACAAGAAGAACACGGAAAACTCGCAAAAGCCTCCTGACAGGAAGGCAGTCACGAGTCCAGTGCTTCAAAAGCCTTCAGGACCCCACATTGTAAGAGGTTCTCCGAATGGGACCCACCAAAGTCAGGCAGTCGAGCGCTCTTCCTTCGGTCAAACCGCTGGTGTGGAATGGTCCAAATCAGGAACGTCAGATTACCTACACTCAAACATTCCTGGACAGACATCCAAAATCCAGGGTTTAGGTATCTACAGTCCATCACCAACTCAACAAAGTCCAACCGACAACAAGGTCAACTCCAAATATCGACTTCCCGCGCCTTTCATCAGTAAGTTCACCGATTTGTTCAGCTCAAAGGAAAAGGACTTCCACTTCTTCCAGAAGGTGCCTACTCATTCCTCTTCGTTTGGTGGGCCAGATCTTTCTCAGAATGAACCAGAGAGAAAGCAAGGTCCTCCTCCAGCAGGACCCATGCTATCGGACAGGATGGGCCCGGAGAAAGGGATACATCGGCGGGATGAGAAACGCATGACGCTGGGTCACAGCAAATTGGACCTTGTCACCAAGTACAACAAGTTAAATCAATCCAAACAGGTATACAGTCGCTTTGAGCTAAAGAACAACATACCTCAGTAATGCTGGGCTGGACTGAGCATTCTTTCTGGTCGACTCTTGCACATGGCTGTTATTGTGACTATGCAAAGGGACAATCGTCTCATTGGAGAGATATTGTTGCTCTTTTTATACACCAGATAAAAAATCAACCAGGATTGCGAGGCGGGGAGTGTTTTTTTTTTTTTTGTGCATTTATATTTTTAATTAAAATGAAATTCTTAGTACTAATGCTGCCTTCAGGAAGTTTAGGAAATCATATTTATGACATGATGTGTTCAAGGGATTTTGTTAGATATATACTGAATATATTTTTTCAAATGAATTACTTATATACATTTAAAACGTATATTTTACTGAAGAGATGTTCTACAAACTATATATAAATATATATATATATATATATATATATATATATATATATATATATATATATATATATATATATACACATTTTTTAATATTTTTTTTAATAGTTAAACTGTTTAATAATTAAATTAAACTCTAAATTTTACTTAAATTTTTATATATTATTATTTGTTTGGATAGGTCACATAACATAACACATAGTACATAAAATATTTTCAAAATCACCATAGCTTCTCATTTTTCCAAACATCATTTTCTAAAACCAAGACAAAGTAAAAAATTATATATATACATATACATTTTAGTTCATTTACTTTATATAACTTATATATATATATATATATATATATATATATATATATATATATATATATATATATATATATATATATATATATAAAAGTTATATAAAGTAAATGAACTAAAATATATACATTTATATACAATTTAAATGTATATATTTTTGTTTATTTACTTGCATGTTTTAATTTTTTTTTTTTTTTTACATGGCCCTAAATTCTGTGCTTATAGAAAATCCCATGTCTCCCCACTGGTGATTACAACATTCTTATGGCTCATGTTGTAAACATGATCATTCTTACATGATTTGAAGGCAGCATTAGTGCTTTGTACCAGTACATAGTACTTTTAGTAGTGTGTAAAACCTAGTGTATATACAAACCATTACTTCATGGGGCATTTTTGTACTTTTGATGTGTTTGTTTTCTATCCGCCACTTTAGCTGGCAAAGCAGATGGTGTTGATTTAAACGTAGCCACTCTGTCTGCCACTGAGTATTACCCTTGGATAGCATGATTGAGGAGGTTACACATGTAGTCTTCCAAATGTTCTCATGTATTTGTACTAAAATGTGATTCTCGTGTCACTGAAGATATGCATTTAGAGACTCTAAAATGCACTTTGGGTAACGCTGCAATTAGCTGCTTAACTAAAAAGTACTGTATTAACTCATCTCACGATGGACTATGATGCAATAGAAGCTAATTGCAAGGAAAACATTATTTACATTATTATTATTTTTATTAAACAGGTAAGCTTTTCTATCTTTTGTTATTTACCAGTGCTAATTTGTGTGTAGAAGTGTTTGTGACAGCCTACATTGAATGCTGATTAGCATTTGATGGATTTGTTGTCTCTTTATATGCATGTTTGACTTGACTACAAATCTGTAGATAACCTCTAGCTTTTTATCTGACAAAGTAGAAGATACTGTGAATAGGTGAGGTTAAAAAGATGTTGAAGTTTCCTTAAAGGACTGATCCAGAATCAACTTTAGTCACCAAACACCTTCATTCAGTTGCTGAGAAAACCGAGATCTGAACAGCTTTAAAGTAAAAGTGCTGATCAGGTTTTATCTTTTTATGCCCACATCAGCATAGATACTGTACCTGCTAGATAGGAGCAGATCCTTGACATTTTAATTATTTAAAATGTTTGAACATAATTACATATTTTGGTAAATTGCTAACTTTCACACGCCAATAACTGCCGATCCACCTGCTGAACACCTACTTGAAAGGCCTTGAACATACTAGTGCTTTACTAGTAACCCAGTTAGTGCCTACGATAGTTATTCAGTCTAAACCTTTTGTGTCTTGGTAGTGCTTTTTTTGCCTTCCAGTGACTTGCTTTTAGTTGTTTGCTTTTTAAATTTGTTGTTTGCTTTTGTATGTATAGATATGAAAATCAAAAATTAAAATGTGATCTGTTAGTATAACTGTTTTGGGAGTTCTAGATGTGTAAAATACTTTTACAATTGCACATCTTTACATGTCATGTTTTACATCTGACTTGCATAACATTTCCAACAGTGTTACCAAAGACCAGCATAAATCAATAAAGTTTCTGTTTCTGTTTTGCAAACCAGATTTTGTAAGTGTAGTAACAAACATATTTAAAACAGAAAATGTCAAATGTTTTTGAAATTCAAATCAGTTTTGGGGGAGTTACTGATTAATCTCAATCTCAGTCATGGCAAGTAACAGTAAAAAATGGAGGCATTATTAATTTTAGTAAATTGTTTGGTTTGGACATTTTTCTTTAGTGAATTATAATTTCAATGCCATTACTAAACAGTGTTTCCAAACTTCATTTTACTTCTGCTTTTTTCTTTTTTTTTTTTTTTTGCAAAATCAATGTTAAGTAGTGTTTATAAATGTTTTATTACTTGCATTTAGTGTGAATTTATTTTTAAATTTGATGCTATCACCATAACTGACACCCTTATTATTTTGGCAGAATAAGTACATTTAATGTAGTTTGCTGCTTTTTTGTTAGTACTTGAATATCTTAAGTAACTGATTTTTGCAAAAGAGCTGTTTTACTAAAATATTTAACAGTACATGAACAGTATTTTAACATGTATAACAGTATAAGTTACTAATTAATATATTTACTATTTTATATTAAGTACTTAATGGTTTCTTTTAAACTGAAAAAATAGAAATGTAACACAATGAATTTAACATAGTTATAACAACTGTTATTTTTTAAAATAATAAAGCTATTTTAAAACTCATTTTAGTGTACTCTAATAATCTTTGTTTTATTTACAACCTTTAAAAAAAATCGGTAACACTTTAGTTTAGAGACGAGTTCTCACTTATTACCTAGTTACTTATCAGCATGCATACTACTAGCATATTGGCTGTTTATTAGTACTGTTAAAGCACATATTAATGCCTTATTCTACATGTCCATATTTCAGATCCCTTAGTCCTACACCATAACTAAACTTACCAACTAACTTACTAACTATTAATAAGCAGCAAAGTAAAAGTTTGAGGCAAAAGTCGTAGTTAATAGTTAGTGTGACCCAAACTGAAGTGTGACCCCAAAAATAATTTTTTACAGTGTAGGTTGACAAGGAACAGTTTCAAAGTAGCTGAGGACAGATACTGTCAACACGGCATACATGAAAGCTCTTGCCTGACCAGAATGTCCACATTCTTGGTTAACACGTACTGAAAACAGAAGTGCAGTTTTCCGAATGACCCTCTATAGAAACACGCCACGTTTACAGTCCACGTTCTCATTGTGACCGCAGTGAATGTAATCTCCACCTGCCATCAGGCTATATGAATGCAGCTCACCTCTCACTTGCTGTAGATCATCTTCCTCTGTCACTGTAAACCATTAGACCAAATTACAAGTCATTTCATGCTGGAATGAGGGATTTAGATAATTACAGGTTCTCATTGCTAAAGAAACTGTCTGAAAGATGTCAAGTTTATCGGGAAGTTATGTGTCTCTTGAAAAGTGTGTGTGTTTCCAGTTGCTTTCTTTGGTGAAACTATGAATGCTTTGTTGGCTCGTTTAGCTTGTTGGCTCCAAATGCAAGGCTTTTTTTTTTTTTTGTATTTGGACATATAACATAATTGTATTATTAGGTTTATCTAAATACTTTTTTAGGCTGCTGTTGATGTCTTTTTGTAGTATGCAGTGTCTAAATACGTCTTTGTTTCGTACAGAATTTGCAAGATATACTGGATTTGCATGCTTCAAACTTCTGACCTGCTTTGTTGTCTGTTAGTTGCCAGGGAGAGTAACTTTACCCAGCTTCGGCCCACATCATTAACCATTCTCAAAGTCAAAGAGACGGAGATGAGAGTGCTCATGTAGTGTTACAGCAAACTTCTACCCGCTAACTTACCTGAGAGGACTTCTGTGCTACATGTTGTAAATGATGTGGTCAAATTAAATAAGTTTGAACCACATAAATATGATCTCCAAATGCTCTTCATATTCTTGAGTTGATTTGCATTTTGTATGTTTCCTTGTGAAAATGTTCCTATTATGAAAAGCTTTTCACAGCCTATTATGTGAGGGAACTTATGATTTCCCAGGAACCTGAGCCTATTTACTTTCAAATTCATCTTCCTGCTTTTTATTGTGAGAGATTCATTGGTGCATGCTATTCTAAGGAAAAATATAAAATATAAATCATTTCCTCTGAAGTAATTTTACTTTTTTACTGACCACACATGGGCTTTTGGATAATGATCCATTCAATAAAAAGGAACAATGTATTTAATGGATGGGTTTAACTGTGTTTTCATTCACTCCAACATTTTTTTTTTTCCTGTTAAATATCCTCAGCTGATTTTTATTCTTTGCAAAGTGAGTCTGCATGAGGATGAGTATTTTTTCCTAGGAATCAGGCCATGTTTATATAAGTCTACACTTGTTTGGAACTGAAATGGTCATCAGAACATGGAGGCCAAAGATCAAGTTCACCCTTGAGAGCAACTCGACGCATCCCAGTGTTAATGCTTTTTAAAAATCTTTTGTTGCTTGCTATTATTGCCATGACCTTTATTATAGTGTTAACCAGCATTAAAGCTGAAGTGTGTCATTTCCTGACCCATACACTCTTAAAAATAAAGGTTCTTTATTGGCATTTATGGTTCAGTGAAGGTTCTTCATAGTGGAATTTTTTTTTCTTTAGAATAATATAAAGGTCTTTACACAGAATTTTTTTTTTTTTTTTTTTTTTTTTAGAGAACTGCTCACTGAACGGTTCACCAGGGAACCCAAAATGGTTCTTCTTATGGCATCACTGTGAAAACCAGCTTTTGAACCTTCATTTTTAAGTGTTGTGGCAATTGAAAATAAAAAAAATTAAAAATAGAACTTTGCTCAAAAACTCTGTTTCATTGTTTGGACAAACAAACAGTTCCGCCCTAAATTTACACGGTTTGGGTTAAGCTTATCGGTTAAGCCAATTTTGCTTAGTAGTCTCTCCAAATTAATCATTAAAGAGCAGAAATTAATTAAATGTTCGAGCTTTAAATTATTGTAAACTGTTGGAAAGCATTTAGAAAGTCTGCATTACTTTTAACAGGAGTCTAAAACAATGACTAAGTAGCTGTTTAACTGTCGGTTAACATTGTCTTCTCTACTAGCACAGCCTTGGTTATGACAGAAGAATCATTTTAGAAGCAGAGCACTTTAACAATTTAAAAAAAAATAATCTGCACTGATTAATCGTTCACTGCAACACCTGGAACATTTATTAAAGTAAATGGAAGCCATTTCTATTTCTTGTTAACATCCATGAACTTTTCCATGACTTGAGGACTGGGTTCCAACCAGTTTGACCTTTCAGTTTGGTTTGACCTTTTAGCTTCATCCTAAAGGACAAGCCATATGCAAACCTGCATGAATACAGCAAAGATGCATTTAATGAGTGTATGGACTGGTTGATGCTTTTGTTGCTCAATTCCATCACTGCATCATACCAAGCCACACTGGTTGTGTCGAGAGGTGTTTTGTTATTTGCTTTCTTTGCCAGATCTCCTCCCTTTCTTACTCGAAACTCAGAGCATTGTTTTCAATGGGTCACAACAAATACTTTTACTCTATTTTAGGGTGGAATGATTTCCTTACTACCTTTAAACACACAGGTTTTCAAATGCAAAGATATTTGAGACACTCAATAAGAGATTGACACTGGTATTTTCAATATGTTGACTGAATGTTGCTGCCAGTAATTTAAAGGTAAAAGGAAGGAGTGCTTTTATTTTTACATCACATTATAAGATTCTGAATTATTTTATACTGCATTTAACTTCATAGTTTCCAACTGAGAATAGATAAACTACATTATTTGTCCTTGGAAATGAATGGAGAGCTATTTTACTTTACTTTACTTTTTATTTCACTTCTCTTCACTTTCAGTCAAATTATTTTATTTTAATGCCAGTCAAAAGTTTGGGCACATTTGATTTAACTGTGGCCTAAATTAAACAAATTAATTTAAAATCAAACTAATGTTCATTTTCAAATCCCAATGTTTATATTTATATTTGTAATGATAGGTGTTTCAAAATTCTTGACTGGTAGTGCAAATAAACATGTTTTTTTCTTCTTGAAGCTCCCTCCCATTACTGACTAGCATCAATGACAACAGCCTTTTCCCCCAACGCTCCTCTTTAACAAACATCAAAGCTACAGGACACAGGGTCAAAGCTTGCCAAATCCTTTTTTTTTTTTTTTTTTTTTTTTTTTGAGGGCCTCATCCACTTCCCTAATATGTCTGGTTACAGTCTGTGCTCTGAAGTGTAACTAGGATAAAGTGTTTTTGCAGTCTTATACAGAAATGTGATGTGATATGGTCCGAGTCAATGACATTTTAAGGTGTTTTTAGCTGTATGTGGCTGAGCCTGTTGGCTGAAAGTGTGCCAAATATCTGAGTGTTTGAACAGTGGGCTGCTGTCTAAGAGAGAGAAAGAGAGAGAGCTAATCAGCCTCTGGTGCTAATGCACTCTTGTCAGCAAACTGTAGCATTCATTCATTTATGCTTCATATGTGCCAAGATGATTCATTTGTCCTGAGAATAAATGTTCTGTCATGTTCCAACGCTTTTGTATCATTCAAATATCACAGTGATATTTGACTCACAATGGGTGATTACTTAATTGTCCTTAGTCTAATAAAGTGCAAATGTTATGGGTTTTTTTTTCCTTTTTTTTTAAATGATAAATAATATTAAAAATTATAATATTTTTTATTTTTTCAATCAAGTTCAAGTAAAAATTCTCACAAAATCTGTAAAGATACTAAGCTATCCTGGTCATATTTCAACCCCCCCCCCCCCCCCCAAAATTTTATATATATATATATATATATATATATATATATATATATATATATATATATATATATATGTATATATACTGTATATACGTAGGGAGAGAGAGATTGTTTTACCTAATACTGTCATATTTAAATTATTGTTTAAAATTTTTGTTGTAATGTGACAGTTTAAATAGTTAACTACCATATAATAATACTTATATCATAATATATTTATAACATGGAAGAATTTTTGTACTGCCTTCAATTTGTTGATTAAAAATGCAATACAATAATAAATAATAATAAAAAAAATAGTAAAATCTTTATGGTCTTAAAATAAAAATAAAATAATTATTTTAAAAAATTATATTTACATAATATTTATTATTTAATTTTTTTATTCTGTGTTGTATTGTAACAATGCTGTTAATAATTGTAATAGTATATATATATATATATATATATGTGTGTGTGTGTGTGTGTGTGTGTGTGTGTGTGTGTCTGTGTGTGTGTGTGTGCATGTGTGTGTGTGTGTGTGTGTGTGTGTGTGTGTGTGTGTGCGTGTGTTTATGCGTGTGTAGCACAAAAATACTTCCGTTTTATATGTTTAAATTATTACATTTCATGTCTTCTTTTCTTTTGAGTTTGGGTTTAAATATGAACCGGATGTGATGTGTTTTTATGTGATTCATCCAGAGAGCCAGAGAGATATATACAGCAGTTGGTGGTTTACTTTAGATAATAGACTATGCCACAGACTCTGTTTAATCAGTGCTGAAAGCTGGAAACTCTGTTGAGGACGAGGTGGGGCTCAAACTGACTGTGCTGCTCTGGCATGTCTTAAACCGAGAATATAAGTCACAGTCCACGTTTGTTGAGCTGAATCAGTGACATTCAGACTGAGAAACACGTTATCTATACTATACAAAAGCTTTATTTGAATGTATTTAACCCACATTTGATTTCTCTGCAATAACTCCTGCATGCATCCTTCACTCAGAACAGCAGTTCAGCGGGTTACACGGACCCCTGGTGGTGAAAGCATAGAATTGCATCCTTGAAACGATGGTGCTGAGGTTTGTGAAACACTGTTTAAAGGGAAAGTTCTCCAAAAAATGAAACTTCTGTCATCATTTACTCAACCTCAAGTTGTTCCAAACATGTAGGAGTTTCTTTCTACTAAAGAAGATGTTTTGAAGAATGTGGCTAACCAAAGAGTTGCTGGTAGCCATTGAGTTGCATAGTATGGAAAAAATACAATGGAAGTCAATGGGGACCAGGAAATGTTTTACAAGGGTGAGTAAATCATGACAGAGTTTTATTTTTGGATGAACTATCCCTTTAATGAATTTTACAAATCAATGCAACAAATCAACAGCTTAATTTGAGTGTCAAACTAAATTATTTTTCCAGAAAAATAGTTAGCAGCAGTTTCTTGAGCAGAAAACCTTTATATCATAATGATTTCTGAAGGATCATGTGACTGAAGACTGGAGTAATGATGCTGAAAATTCAGCTTTGATCACAGGAATAAACTACATTTTAAAATATATTCAAATAGAAAACAGTTATTGTATAATGTGATGTTTCAAATACTTCACAATACCAAAGTTTTTACTGTTTACTGTCTAAAATAAAGGCAGCCTTGGTGAGCAAAAGAGACGTCTTTCAGAAAATCTTACCGATCACAAGCTTTTGAACATATGCCAAACCATTTTTAGAATTCAACAATAAACAATAGCATATTTATAAGTTTCCATTAACCTAGATTAATAAATGCTGTGGGGGAAAACATTGTTCATTGTTAGTTAATAATGCCTAATGCATTCCTTAATGTAATCAAGTTAAACCAACATTTAAAATAGTGATTAAAAGCCAAGAGGATATGAAATTTTAGACTGATTCACCTCCATATTTCCCAGAAATATACACACTCTTATGGGAACATACGGTATCAGTGGATAAGGTTAGTTTTCCCAGAGCTCCTCTGAAGCTGTTGATGGCTTAGTTTCCTGTAGAAAGGCCCAGCTATAAAGCAGGATTAGGTTGGATTTTAGCATATGTGCACACCAGCAGTCTTGAGACAGTTTAGCGGCCCAGTTCTCAAACTACAGCTTTCAGCATTACCAAGGGAGTGTACTGTAGATTGTCTTCATTTAATGGTGGATTGCAAGCAACCTTTGATTTATCTACTGAACAATAACCATCATAAGACTGACAGATCTGCTGATGATGGACAGCTTTGTAGCTCCCAGTGACCTTTAAGGGCCAAAAGCAAAACAGGAAGAGAAGATGGGCTTGATTAGTTTTCACTCCGAATGTTTTGGAACATGAAATCAGCTTAATGTCTCCCAGGCCAAAGATGACTCACCAATATACACATGAAATGTGGTTAACTGCTCAACCAAGGCAAGGTTTGTCATCACACAAACATTGTTAAGTGTTTGAAGTGCATCTGGACGCAAGGGTCCTCAATCAATTGATTGATCCCATTTGATGTGTTGAGTCATGTCTCTCATTACAAACAATACACAGGCCATTGGGCTGGAATATGTAATGAGTGGTAGCACTTTCATTGAAACGGTTATATAAAAAGGTAACACACATTTCTGAGTCCCCTCTAGTTAATTATTTTTGTTTTATGCTTTCATGACTGCTTCTGAATCTACGTTATATGTTTAACTGCCCTTTCAGCATAATGGTGACCTTTCTTAAATGTCAGCAGTGATACCAGCCCCAACCTTTTGTTTATTCCTGAATGATTCGGTATCAAGAAAGGCATGCCAATGAGGGATGCTAATAATGCTTTTGTTGCAGAAAGCTTTGCATATTAAAAAAAAGCATTGTGTCAATTAAATGCATCATCTTTTGAAGGGGTCATATGATGCTGCTTAAAAGAACATTATTTTGTGTATTTGGTGTAATGAAATGTGTTTATGCGGTTTAAGGTTAAAAACACATTATTTTTCACATACTGTACATTATTGTTTCTCCTCTACGCCCTGCCTTCTGAAACGTAATGATTTTTACAAGGCTCATTGTTATGAAAAGCGAGGTGTGCTGTGATTGGCCAGCTATCCAGCGCGTTGTGATTGGCTGAACGCCTCAAGCGGGTGACGGAAATGTTACGCCTCTTAACATATTGTGATGCCTTGTCCGGCCGGAGCGACGAGACATAAACATAAAACCCATTATAAACGTGATATAAACATAATTTCTAGTCGTATCTTCTTTTGGAAGGCCAAACAAAGTAGTTTCGTTTTCTCAATGAAACAGCGTCATACACCACGGCCTTCAGTGAGCAAAGGCTGGAGGCTTGAGGTGGATTCTATGAAGGAGCGTACCTTGTGCTTGTGGCAACCACATGTGACGACCCCGGGCTGGACTCCGCTTAGTCCGCGGTGAAAGCCCATTCGACGATGAACAGTGCAAAGTTGATGTATTTCCTCAGCGACCAGCACGAATCAGCTCCAGGCATGACAAAGCGGATATTGTCCTCTTTTGGAAGGCCAAACAAAGTAGTTTCGCGTTCACAGTGAAACACACAGCGTCTATACGACATGGCAGCGGCAGCAAAAACAATACTACAACGAGAATAAAAGGTACTCCTTCTTTCTTTGCATGAACATATGGGCGGCATTATGCAAATCTTCCCACATACTGATGTAGATATGTGTGGGCGTGTCAGAACGAGCCATTTCAGGAGTCCTAACTTTTATAAAGAATATCACAAAGAATATCACACTTTATTCTATACAACACTCCAAATAAAAATCAAAATATAAAATAAAATAATAAAACCCATAAAATTACCCCCTTTAATTGTTCGCTTTGTTACTGTGTACTAGAATTAAAGCTAAAACTATTAAAAATCACTTTCAGTATTTAAAAATAAAGCTGAAACAAAACTATAAATTAAAAATGACTAAACTAATAGTAATAATTAAAATAATAAAAATTTCAAAAACACAATGAAATTATTAAAACTTCAGCTAAAAAATGGGAAATATAAAATAAAAAGAAAATTGGAAATATAAAAATAAATGCTAATTCAAAACAAATTATTTTTTATATACTATTATAGTAAACAAATACTATGATAGTGTACAAGTAATGCCAAAATAACACTGAGTTGAATTTGAATAAAGCAAGTGTGCAATAGATTCATCACAACATCAACAAATATTGACATTAATATTCTTATTTTTGAATAACAGATTTCATTTTATGTTGAAATACTGATATTTTTGGCTTTACTGTCTTGATACATTATGAACAAACACTGTATCTTAAAAGCGAAACATAATACAATACAATAGTCAGTGCATCATTTAATATCATCACTAAATCACTACATTCTTGTTTACCACAATCACTCTGCTCTGAAACAATCTGTATTGTATTATATAAATAAAGGTGACTTAAATATAACATATAACAAAACATAACATAACATCATAATATATTTTTTCATAGTTAAGTGCTAAAATAACTAAAACTAAAAAAACTAAAACTTGATAAAAAAAAATTATAAAGACATACAGTATAAAAAATTACAATTAAAATAGAAAATATATCTTTTAAGAAATCTTATTCACAGTATTAACAAAAATATTAGTAGCCTATATAAATTTTGCCTAGGCAATATTTCCAGTTAAAGCTGAAGCACTAAAATGAATACAACTAAATAAACTGAAAACTTACAAAATAAAAAAAATAAATTAATAAATATTAACAAAAATATTACTATATCAATCATATTAAAATAACACTGATATCCAGAATTTTAAAACATACTGCGCATATATTTTTGTAAGTTTATACTGGAAGAAGAGTATAAAGATATGCACTGTCTGATCTGAAAGCATTTGTACAAACAAATGAGAAAGATAGCATAGCATGTTGAGCCACGAATGCAGTCGAGCAGAACTGCATCTGTCGAGTAACTGAACGAATTGTAGTAAAGAAAATATAATATTTTAAGGCTTTGTGCTTTAAAGACAGAAGAACTACACACACCTCACATTAAAGTGTGTGTCTGCTTTCACACAGCTCCAGATGGAGAGACTGTTAGAAATCAAGCCTCCCCTGCTGCTCATCTTGGATGCTCTGGCTTCCATCCCATGGTTGTCACAGCACAGAGAGGAGCATCTCCAGCGCTGGAGGAGGTTCTGCACGCTGTGACCCAGATACAGAGACTTGTGGGCCGACTGTGACCCTACCCTCAAGGGACACAAAAGCTGCTGTGATCCCTGAACACACAGCAGGCTTTGAGATGGTCGTCTGGATGAACATAATCTTAAAGCTTAACTTAATCACTGCATCAGGTAATCAAGGTTTCTGAATCACCTTTCATATTAAACACCTTGAATAACACTTTGATGATTTGGAACTCAACAACTGCCGTCAAGCAAAGTACAAATAATAATTTTCATGTCAAGAGATGAATGTGTACATAAAAATAACTATGACGATAGTGAGTTTAATAGCATTTCATTTGATTTGCAACATATGACTCAATCTGACCTTTGCAATATTAAATAAGAACACAAAGGTTATGATATTTGAGGTAGCTAAAGTAGATCTACAACGCAATGAAATCTTCTTAAATACCTTTGTTTTTTTTGTTTTTTTTGTTTTTTTTAATATTATCATGAATGCCAGGTGCTTGTGCATGTATTTACATGTAAATAATAGTATTTATACCTTTGGTACTGTACTATTATGTGGTCATTTGAATATATTACTTTAAAAAATCATTCAAAATGATTCACGGATTCAGTTTTAAACAGTTATTGGTTATTTTATTCAACCACTAAAGATCTAAAATTGTCTAAAATTAAGATAAATACTTTTGTGTAAACTCTTTTTGAACACAAATTGAATTTTACTTAAAGTATATAAGTTATAGTGGATTAACTTAAAGGCAACAAACGACGCTAAAAAAAAACAACATTATTTTTATTTTATTTAATGAAATGAAATTATGTGGTTTAAGTTAAAAAAAAAAAAACATTATCATCAACATACACAAACTTAAATTAACATTGATCCTCTATCCCCTATTCCCTTTCTTTACAGATTGATTTTTTTGATTTTTTTTTTGGTGTACGCTGATTGGCCAGCTATCCAGTGCATTGTGATTTCTAGTTGTGTCCTCTTTTGGAAGGCCAAACAAAGTAGTTTTGTTTTCACAACGATTCACAGCATCTCCATCTCCATGGCGGCGGCGGCAGCAACAATACCACAGCAAGAATAAAAGTTACACCTTCTTTCTTTGCGTGAACATTTGGGCGGTGTTATGCAAATCTTCCCTCACAGTGACGTAGTCAAGTGGGGGCGTACTTAAATGAGCAGTTTTAGGAGGACATGGACAAGTCTTAACTTTTATAAAGAATATCACTTTGAAACTTTAGTCTTTGCAACTTTAGGGATCTTATCTTTTCACAAACAGCTTGTAACACTCTAAAAAGAGAGGAAAACTTGCAATTGCATCATATGACGCCTTTAACTGAAATAAAATGACATTTACGTGAAATATCGGAGTACAAAAGCTGAGTAAATTTGACTTTTTTTCTGTATTTTTAAGAAACAAGCTTAAAGAAACAGTACTTTACTTGAGTGACACACACACACACACACACACACACAAAAAAAACAGTCAAGATTAGCACAAAGCACCACAAGATCCACCTTAATATTAAATCAAAAACACGAAGTGCAATGTGATTCGATTCCCAAACAAGTGACTCTCCGGCTCTTTTTAGTGAATCAAAACATACATCACCACACAATGTAGCTTGAATCCCGAGTGAATAACTTGATGAACTGAACTGAATCATATGTCTCAAGAATCATTTAGAGTGGTTACTTAAAGGGGTCATATGATGCGATTTCAAATTTTCCTTTCACTTTGGAGTGTTACAAGCTCTTGGTGAATAAAGAAGATCTGTGAAGTTGCAAAGACTAAAGTCTCAAATCCAAAGAGATATTCTTTATAAAACTAAAGACTCGTCCACGCCCCCCAGAAACGGCTTGTTCTAACACGCCCCCACATATATACATCACTGTGGGAATATTTGCACAATGCCGCTTAGATTTTCACGCAAAGAAAAAAGGCGTACCTTTTATTCTCTGTAAAAATCAACCCATTTCAGAAGGCGGGGCATAGAGGAGAAACAATAATGTACAGTATGTGGAAAATAATGTGTTTTTTTTAACCTTAAACCGCATAAACACATTACACCAAATAAAAAAAACAAAAAAATTCTCTTTTATAACAACAACATAACACCCCTAAAAATACTAAAACAATAATCAGTTTTTGTGTTCACATACTATTTTTCCTACTATTCTGTTATTGTGTGACTATGACATAAAGAGCCTAACTGTCGTGAGACTTAAATCAGAAGTTAGCCTAATGAACGTTTAGCTCATGACGATTAATTACAATGATTAATTATAACGATTAATTGGTATTTCATAAAATGAATGAAAGAAATACGACACCTCCCCATTTAGACTATATTAAAGGTGTCATTATTTTGCATTCATTTATCATATCTATTTGATTGAGGGCGTAAATGCAAAAATAATCCGTTTCTGTTTAAACATTCCTCAAAAGTGCTAAAGCAATAGTAAGTGGAATCATAACCGGATTTTTTTTATCGTTTCCAATCCTTTTTTGGGGGGATGATAGATCAAAGTATTTGCCGATTTGTTCAACAAACGATCCTTTGAAATGAACAGTTCAAAAGAACCGATTCGCTCAAAGAGTCGGACTTCCGCGTGGGTCTGTGCGCGCTGACGGTGCTGCATTCGCTCGAGCGCTTCAGCGGCGCAGCATCATTTCAACGCAGCAGTTTGAGAAGACGCAACACAAAATGGCTTTGCGAATTTAACGCTCGACTGAGAAGGAACGCTCACAGCACTATCAGGAATATAGGGCGCTCGTTGATTTCTGAAATAATAAAGACACAACACAAGAAACAAGCCTGGAAATCAACGGCGGACAGTGGGGGGAATTTGGGGACAGTCATGGCGGGGGTGGGAGCCAGGGGGAGAAAGACGGGACTCCCGGGGTTCTGTTGGAAAACATGCTATTTCCACATTCTCTTCTGGGTCGTGTCTGTTTGTGGAGAAGAGAGGACCTTCATTGTTGAGGTACGTGGAGAGAGATGACATGTCCACCATCCTCACCTCCGCTGGCTGCGCGTGCAAGCGACCTGTTCCTTTGAGCATCACCATATGGACGCGTTATAGCGCACAGCGTTTGGCTAGCAGATGACCATTACAATGAATTATATTCAAATTGGTTTATAAGCTGAAGTGGATCAAACACACTAAATAAATAATGATTTAGGGATGCATAAGTCATATTAGCAAGCAATGACATTTTTGTATATACATTTATTTTATAATCATGTTGAATAATAGCTAATAACCACCATTAAATAAATATACTTGATATTTTAAAATTCGTACCAATTAATAAATAAGCATGCCACTACACATAAACAATAACAATGCACCCAAACCTAACACACCTATTAATAAAATTTAAATATTCCAAAACAGTAGCACTAATTTTGTTTTATTATTTATTATATATATATATTTTTTTTTTTGTCATTATAGGCACTAATTTTGATATTTATTAGTAATGATCTTTTAAATGCGTTTGTGATACAGGTAGTGCAGCAATGCATCCAAACAATCTACATGTGAATGAATTCCTATATTTCTCTCCGCTCCGTTTTGCCTTCTATTCGGCCCCAGACAGACATTAAGTGTTTTATGTTAGCTCTTCCTGGAAATACAGCACACTGAAACCATTATCAGGTTGCCAGTAAATTACAGTAATTGGATCATTTCATTGCACCACTCACTGCACATGCATTCCTTATTATACCCTACATATCTTTTTGTCTTAGTTGAGGGACAACACGTTTCAAGCCTTTATGACTCAGTGCAATGTGAGAACTGAACTGATCCGGTTCAAGAGACCCATGGATCTTATTGAGCAAAGATAGGACAAAACCTTCAGTTAGATGTAGATGTAACTAGCACAATCATTTTCTTTAAGGACACAAGAGCTGCTTTGAATGATTCTGTTACATATAGAGGCTTTTGTTTTGATGTGCATCTACTGATTTTATGTGTGTTCCAAATATAGGTCCTCCATAATTGATGGGAAAGGCAGCGATGCTTTTGAGTAGCGAGCCAGAGGCTGTTGGATTTCAGCTTTGTTGTGTCAATAGATTACTTAGGGGGGTTGGGGGAAAAAAAAAATAGAGATCTTAGTGTTATGTCTGTCACAATTTTTAAAGATGAAGCATTGCTTGATGAGAGGTTGATTTTGCTAAGGCTATTATAAGTAAAGTGGATAAATTAGATAAATAGGTTATGCAAGGTTCACAAATGTGATATGCAGCTTGTCAATGTTGTATTGTAACCGATTTAAGACTTGAAAGTCATCATGCATGACAGAATAATGGTGATGTATCAAAGAGACAAATGAATTATAATTTAACCCTTTAATGCAAAAAATGAAAACATAACAGATTTATAAGATATTTTTCTTCCAGTCCACGTTCTGTTTCCATGCCAGGAGCCTTTTTTAACCCTCTGTTTCTTTGTTTCATTCATGTGAGAGACTTACAGCAGGAGTTTTAGTATGACTGCACATAATAGCTATATGCACCTAATTGTTATGGGTATACTTACCCACAGTTTGAGCACAAATATCATTCTAAAATTGATAAATTACCTAAAAACACGTTGTGATCAACAATTTTCTTTGCACACCACTAACAGGGCTACCAAGCATTCATTCGGCTTTCATGACCTAATTTTAAAGTGCAATCATAAGATTTGTGATAGTGCCTGATGTGCATAGAAAAATAAAGTGATATTTAGGTGAAGGTTCCTGTTAGATTTGGAATATGGTGGGAAAAGAGGGTTCAATGGAGATAATATGATCCAGTTAACTGATCATTCTGTTTTCAGATATTACTCTTTAAGGACTCTGATATCAGACATTTAACTATATGGTGCACATTACCATATTACAATATAGAGTATATCTTCCTATTCACATTCTGACATCACAACGACTAAATAGTAGCTCCAGTCATCACAGCAGCATTGATTTGTATGTGGATTGGGCAGTTTGAGTGAGTTGTCGTGAAACAATTATCAACACTAAAGCTACCGTCACAATTCAACTGCAATTTGTAAGTACTAGTTCGAGTACTGCGTCTATACCTGAAGCGCCCTATTGGAGGACCCACGAAGCGTTGAACACAAAAAAGCATCTGGTTCCTATGCTGCGAGCATGACACACAAAGAGTCCCGGGGTGGAGTTGTGCGTGAGCCAGTGTGCTGAATGAGGAAATGGAAGTTGCTGAGGATTGATAACACAGGTGGTATATATAGTAAGTTTTCTTGTACTGCTAATTTCACATCATTGTTGTTGTTCGAAGCGAGTCGTGCAGTGAGTAGGACATGCTGTCGATACTAGTGTTGGATTGTTGCCTTAGACCGGCTTATGCTTTTGAGAACTTAGTGTCCTTTTTTAAAAAATTAATATACTTTATAATATTTAGGTATTGCAGTTTAGTATTTTCATGCATGTGTTATTGCAGTATTATTTAATATATTTTTTTACAGCCCATTAATTTACTATTGTGCTGCTTTATGCATTGTTTCCAAAGCAGCTTTACACGAGATAAAACACGGCGAAAATAGTATTGCAAACATGAAACAAATTCAAGTCTTGCTGTAAAGCAGCTTTAAAAAAGACTGATATATTCAGATTTATATATAATATTTTTCACATATAGCATTATTTTTATGTCATTTAATTTTATTTTAAGTTATAGTAATTTTGCGATGTGCTTGTCATTTAACATTATTGTTTTAAAACATTCTATTTAGCTTTTAATTGCTTTTTATTTCAGTACCTATTTATTTCAGTTCAAAGTACAATTCTCTACTTTTCATTTAAATATTTATTTCAGCTTTATTTTATTCATAAAAAAATCTTCACTATAATCATAAAAAAATATTACCAATAATAAATATTAACATAACAAAACACAACATTTTTACCAAAACAAAAACAAAAAATTAAATCAAATAATGTAATAAAAACGATATTAAATAATATTAAATAAATATAAATGACAAAAATAGTCGGTATATAAAATCACTGGAATAATAAGGTTTTTTGTTAAGGAAAGGGATTTGGCTTATTTTTAACTATATGTACTAAAATAACTAAAACGACTCTAAAATCCTCTGACCAAACTACATATAAATCTATATAAACCACTAGGGTCTTTCTAAAGGCGAGAGGTGGGCATAAAAATGACAATCGCAAAATCAGCATCCGAAATTCTAAAACTTTAAAATGTATTTTTTTTTTTTATAAATAAAAGTTACAAATTCAATAGTAACTCTGTGATGCTGAAATAGCATTGTTTCTTCAAAGATCAACAAGTCAGCATTTCCCAATTAATACATTTTAATTTTATTGTTAAATATCCTGTGTCACAATATGGAAGTAAAATGGCTTGCAAATCCTTTTTCATGTTAACTTTAAACAAAGACCTTTCCTCTTTGAGACGGCTTCTATCTAGTCTTAAAACACTGTTATTTGGATGCTGCTTTATTATGTCAGTTCTCTTATATAAATGTAGTTTGACAAGGTGTGAATGACTTGCACTGACAGTGATGTCCTTAGTGTCTGTCTCTATTCAAGACCTGTTTTAATGGATGACAGCTGTAATCTGCATTGGACAGAGCTCACAGGGCAAAGAGAAGGCAATGCATGCATCATGCATCATATTGACAATATTCCTCATATGTTAAATGTTAAACTTTGCTATTACTTTTTCCTCTGCAATCAGACTTGTTTTGTTGCAAGAAAAATATAGCATTTGCATATAAGCATCATTTTTAGATAAACACCACTTGATTTTTCAAAAGAAAAAATGTCAAAATCTAGTTTGTAGATGCTCTCAGCCTGTGATATGGAATCACTTTGTCTGCACATTAGAGGAATCCCAGTGTCTAATCTAATCAAAAAGGCATAAAAAAAACTAAACCTAAGCATTTTTGAGGTTCAAGGACACACCCATTTTACCATTTGCTTTGTTTCTTAGCTTTTTTCAATACTTAATACAGCTTAATATATGGCATAGAAGAGCTTTTTGGTCATTTGGTGGTTTGGCTCTATATACAGTTGTGCAGGATTTCCAATCTGATTTAGTTTCGTTCCTGGACTGTCAATTGATTTCTTTATTCTGTGTCTAGCCGTGTGAAAAATGAAACCTCTACACCTTCATGTCACAGAGTCTGAGAAGCTGCAGCCCGGCGAGTTTAGATTGCTGTCTCCATCTGACAGTTTAATTTTAGCCACAGGAGCAGTTAAGCCCCACCAGTTTGTTGGATTTGAATAGAAATGATCAGCGGTTGCTTTCTGTAAGGAACTGCACACATTTACTGTACAATAGGGACTCTGGGAGCATCGTGAGGAAATTCATTCAGATTTTAGAAAAGCTTCATTTTCCGAATGGAGATTTGAAGATTGTGCAGCGCTGGTCTAGACCATTTGTGAAACATGCCGGGTAGCTTTATTTTCATTTTGTTTCAATTAATAATTTATAAAGATGTTTGAGAGGAAAATGTTATGGCTTGGAGTCTGGTCTTGCAGAGCTCAGGAGATTTAATGAAGATCTATGTGTCAGATGTCCTAAAAGTAATTATTAATGTTTATATATATATATATATATAGTATATATATATAATATATTATATATATATATATATATATATATATATTATATACTATATATAATTAGGAAAAACAACAACAATATAACAATTAGAAAAAAAAATTTATACATATATTAGGTAACACTTTACAATAAGGTTTTACCTGTTAATATTGGATATACATTTGATAGACAGATAGACAGACAGACAGAGAGAGAGATTTGAGTTAGCAAGCTTAAGATTATGTGGACTTGATTTATATTAATAGACTGTATTCACTGAATATTGCCTTAATTTTGTTTGGGGGCACTTTAATACTAAAAACTATGACAAGATCCACTACCACTCACAAAAAGGCATTAATACCAAAAAAAAAAAAACACATTTCACAGAATATTATTACCAATATTTACAGCACAATTACAGTTGTACCTTTTTTTGGACATGTATAATGGTTTATTTCCTTGGAGAACTATGTAAATAAGCATGGTAATCATACAATATCATAGCAGGCAATATATTAGAGTACCATAGTATTACCGTCTGTTATCATCTTTGTTCTATAGTAACACTACAGTACGTTTTGAAAAGGTAAAAAAAGAAAGAAATGGGAATGGAATGTGTGTGTGGAAATGGAAGTGTAATATTTACTTGCCCTAATTTTTGTCTGTCTCTGACTGTGAGATATGTATTTTGCCATACCCTCTAAAGGATGTTAAAGTGTGTCAGAACCTCTGAAGTGTGTGAAGTATTCGCTGAAACACACTTCACTGCCGAACACTGCTCCGGTCCCTAGCGAATCTCATGCTGTGAAAGCTGTGAAAGGAAGCTATTGTTGGTGTTTTTATGTTTGCTTTGTTCTTTCTTGACAGTATTATGGTATTTTTTCTGTTTATTGTAGGATTAAGACATGGTTTGCTTTATTAAATATTTTGTTTACTGTTGTAGCGCAATAAGAAGCTGCAGAATGTTGTGTTTTTCTTTGTGTCTGTTATGCTAGAATGTGCTGAGAGAAAGCATGCAGTCCTCGCTCTGACTCTGCAATGGATGCAGGGAACTAAATAAGGATGGCACAGTTTCCTCACAAAAGTCTTAATTCGTCCTGAATATGTCTCTTCAGGAGACCACATGCTGGGGGAAATTAAAAGGAAGAGGAAAAAAAAAAACACTATGCCAGAGAAAAACCTAATTAGTTCACACAAATTCTGCACTAGTATCACCGCTTGAATTGAAGCTGAATGGTGCATTGCCTTTGTCATGCTATTTATACCAGTTTTTAAGGTTGTGCTGCATTTTGTAGCATGTTGACATGTCAACTTCCTGATAACTAGTGACAAGCATCGTGATTAATGTAAATGAATAATGTAAAAATCTAGTTTATTTTGTACTGTTTACAGTCATTATTCATGTAAAATGTAATGGCTGCCCTTTTGAAAAAAGATGTGTGCTTAATTGTATTGAAATGTGCACAAAAAACTGCACTTGCAGATAAGTATTATATTAAAGAAAAGAAAAAAGGCTAGTTAAGTACACTTTTAAAAAGCATACTGTAGTAATGTCAAATTAAGTTTTAAAGTACATTTGAACTTATTGAATTTTAATAATTTTGTCATGCTTTAACAAAGTACACTTATTTTGTGTTGACAAACTACAGCACATATGAGGTACTTGATTATAATTTTAACTGTAGTGTGTTATTCAATATGTATGGAAGCCTGTTTTCACCATGGAATAAAAAAAATAAAAAAGCGACTTTAATTGCTTCTTTATATCTCTCACCCCCCCCCACCCCCCCCGCCTTCAGAATTCTGAGTTTAAATCTTGCAATTGTTTTGTTGTTGTTGTTTTTTGCCCCAACATAAAAAAGATAACTGTAACTTTATTTTAGTTTACCATAAATGCTTGTCAGTTCATTAAAAATGATGAAATTACATATAGGTACATATAGGTCATATGATGCGATTTCAAGTTTTCCTCTCTCTTTGGAGTGTTACAAGCTGTTTGTGAATAGATAAGATCCCTAAAGTTGCAAAGACTAAAGTCTCAAACCCAAAGAGATGTTCTTTAGAAAAGTTAAGACTCGTCCACGCCCTCCTGAAACGCCTCGTTTAAACACGCCCCCACTTGACTACATCACAATGTGGGAAGATTTGCATAACACCGCCCAAATGTTTAAGCAAAGAAAGAAGGCGTAACTTTGATTCTTGCTGTAGTATTGTTGCTGCCGCTGCCGCCGTGTAGTGAAGACGCTGTGTGTTTTCGTTGTGAAAGTGAAAAACTACTGTGTTTGGTGTCTTCCAAAGAGGACACAACTAGAAATTAGTGGTTAAGTTGTTTTTACAACACTATTCCAGAACAGTTCAACCCAAATATTCAGATATGTGCAGCGCATTTTACTAAGGACTGTTTCCTGATCCTGGGAGAGTAGCCTACAATGCCGGCTGTGCACAAAGGCTGTTTCTACAAAGTGGGGCAATTCCAACTTTGCAAGGACAGTCTGGTGCTTCTGACTCACAGCCTGTAAATACATTTTCATATTTAAAGGATTTGCTACTGATGATTCAAACGTGAGTTTTGAGCAGTGTAGAGTAGCACTTGTTGATTATTGTTTCTCTGATCACAAATGCAGACATTGTTTATGTTCACGCAGTGCGATACACAACGCAACGTGTACAAAGACAGTATAAGTCATTATAATCAGTAATTATGTCCCCACTTGATGCAACAAATGCCTCTTATGTAATGGGTTTTATTAGTTTTGTCTTGTCGTGCTGGTAGACGGCATCACAGTATTGTAAGGGGCGTTACATTACCATCACACGCTTGAGGCATTCGGCCAATCACAACGCACTGGATAGCTGGCCAATCAGAGCACACCTTGCTTTTCAGAGAGATGAGGCTTGTGAAAATCGACGCGTTCAGAAAGGCGGGGCCTAGAGGAGAAACAATAATGTACAGTATGTGGAAAATAATGTGTTTTTTTAACTTTAAATCACGTAAACACATTTCATTACACCAAATCCACAAAAATAATGTTCTTTTAAGCAACATCATATAACCCCTTTAATTCCTACGTAGTTGGTTCAAAAAAGCACAAAATAAGCTCAACTACACTGAAAAAAAAATGGTTCAGAAAACAATTTTGATTCAGAAATTGCTAGTAAATGTTACAATTAAATACAAATAAACAGCAAGTAGTAGTATTTTGAAATTGTATTTTCTTGTAAAACATACTAGAATAATTTTTGTTTAATTTATAACTTCCAAATGTAATTTTTACAGTGTACTTGCATTTAATATAAACTAAAACTATAACACACGTGAAGCATATTATTTCCAAAAAAACAACTACTTTTAAAAAAACACTACATACAATTCAAACTCAACTATATTATTTCCATAATAAGTACTCTTTTTAAAAGTATGCTAAAGTGTACTTCTATTTTACTAGGGTGTTGTTTCTGGAATGTGTCTAACTTGGTTGCTCGCATTTGCTGTACAGCTAATGATAGATTTTAGACTGTTATGGCTGCATTACTGTGATAACTCTTATTGCAACTCTAATCATTGTGGTTTTAAATCGTTTGATCTGTATTTTTTTGTTCGGGGGTGTTTGATATGAACACAAATGGCAGCTCTCCTCTCTGTCTTTGTCTAGTTCCCCTCCCCCATGTCTCCATCTACTGTACGCTCTCATCTTCCTCTCTCCATCACTCCACCTCTCCCCTCCCCATCCGTATCCTTCGTCTCTCTCCTCTGTCTTGCTCTGTTTGTCTCACTGGCCACTGCCTTTGTCTTTTTGTTCTTCGTCTTCTCCCTCTCTGTGTGTTTTCTCTCTCCAGTACTGTCATTATTGTTATTTTTTGGCCCTTGTGCCACTTGTGTACATAGAACAGTCACGAAAAGACAGGGAAATGATGGGAAAAGAGTTGTAAAATCAGGATTGGGAAATGATGTGAGTCAGACTTGAACTCATGTCACCCACCCCTGGTTGAGTGTGTGTTAGCTAACTGCTAGGCCATGCCTCTAGCACTGTTATTATGTTGACATTAAGAGCATGTTTTGTTAACCGCTAATAGGACTGCCATTTTTAGAGAAGAATCTTAGTAATTTGTTTTTTTTTCTGATAAAAATTGCAGTTTAAAAAACTTTTTATTTTATTTTTTTAAATTGTTTATATTTTTTATATAACAAAAATGTGATTATATGTCAACATGACTGCAAAATATTAATAAAAGACAATTTCATTATTTAATAAATGTTATATTTTATTATGATTACTATTATTAAATAAAAATACAAAACAGAAAAAGAAATATTATAGAAATAAATTCCAATGTAAAAATTTGAGTATTTAATAAAAAAATATATATTTGTAATAATTCACTGTATTTTAAAAAATATAATAAAAATAATTTTAATTATTTTCTTTTTATTAGTAGAACTCTATCTTAATTTCTTTTAATGTTTTATTTTGGCATGAAAACTTTTGCATTGAAATGTTGCATTCCCAAATGCTTGCTATAAATGACCTAAATTTATAGCAGATGCAGATGTGAGTTTGTATGCATTTGTTGTGAACACTGAATCACAAGCAGTGCCAGTGATTCACACAGTGCATATATTCATTTAATTAAACGCTTCCTTTGGGATTTGATAATGACAGTAAATATCACCATATCATGATTACATTTTCATTTTGATTTATCGTGGAGCCATAATTCTAACGCTATTGTTATCTCTTTTGGCCTTTTCTCTGCTTTTATTTATTGATCAAGGCAGAAAGAACAGGAAATTATAGGGATAACAAAGGGGAAATGACATGCAAGCCAGACTCAAACTTATGCCTCTCTCATGAGCACTATGGCTCAATGTTGCCGTTTGCACTAACTTCTCACACCCTCTTCTATTGGTGAGGCAGTCGGGGCACCACTGCGAGGAAACTGAACCTTTATTGATTCCTCTAATGATGCGAAAATGTACGGTTTTTTTTTCTCTCTGAAACACAAGATATCAAAAGTCATGAGGCAATGCCCACCCGATCAATGCCCACAAATCCTCAAACTAAGCACACACACTGTCATCTCTCATGGAAGGCCCAACTGCTTTTGTGACTCCCTACTCATTAGCACACACTTATGAGAAAGGAGACTCCGCATGACCAGAATATCTTGTGTTTCAAAGAGGCCAATAACATGGGCCTGTGATCACAATTTACAGCCAGTAAAAACGTCAGAGTAATACTGCAGTATAAGGTGCATGCTAGATACTGTACCTGCTTTGTAATATTCTCTATATAATGCCGCTTTACAGTTTTTAACAATGTACTACCTCCATCATTTCAGTTTATGTGGCACATTTCAGCATCAATTGTTTTCTGGTTAGCCAATTAGTCTACTAGTCGTCCAATAACAAAGAAGTCAGAATGGAGTTAACTAATTTTTTTTTCTTTTAGTGTTAGGCCACAATATCAAAAAACAGCCAGTTTTCTAAGGATCCGAGAAAAGGTGGAAAATGGTTAATCCCTTTTAAATTCTAGGATGGACTGATGGTTGATTCTACTTGTAAGCACACAACAGAGAGCCAGATTGTTTATTTGAGGTAAAACACAAAATTTTACACAGATTACATTACAGCAGATATCATGATAAAGAAATCAGACGTTATTTGAGCTCTGGACAGTCCCCTCGCAGGGCAAACATAGTGCTGTTTCAGCAGAACTATCCAATGTAATTTGAGTCAGATGCAGACTTCTTATCCTTGTACTGTTTTATCAGTGGGAAAGTATTTCATTGTGTGTGCCATAAGAAACAGAACAAAATCAGAACCAGAAGCTTTTAATATTACTGTTTTTTTTTTTTCAGTGATATTACAATAAAAAAACATGTAATTTACAATGTAATTAAAAAAACATGTAATTTACAATGTAATTTGAACTGTTTTTATATTTGAATCTATTTTAAAATGTAATTTATCCTGTGATCAAAGCTGAATTTTCATCATCATTACTCCAGTCTTCAGTGTCACAAGATCCTTCAGAAATTATTCTAATATGTTGATTTGCTGCAAAAAACATTTCTGAAAGCAGTACATGTATTTTAGGCATTATTTTCTACCAAAATCCCTAAACAAAGTCAGGTGTGTTGCTACTAGAACTTCATCTGATCTGTTTTGGCTACATTTGTTTGGCGAGCACATGCAGTCTGTTACCTCATGCTGCTCATGAAGGTAGAATATCATCACTCCATGCCACCGTGGCAGCAGGGATGAACGGATTTTCAAGTTTCAGGGGCAGCTGTTCAAAGAAAGACTTGGCTATTGTTTGGGGATGGAGGGTACTAGCGTTACTGAGTATTGCGTACTGTACATCATGTATACTGTGCTGTGTAACGGTTGTATATCATACTCTTTTTTAAAAAACTAGCTATTTTGAAAAAGAATGCAATTTCAAACAATAGTTTACTACATGACCTCATAACATTGCAGTTTTAATTTAGCCAGTGACATCCAGTTATTGGTTTAGAAAATATTCGGAAAATAGGCATTTAAAACTCTTGATTAACAATGCAATCAAAAGAGTAAAGGAAAGAGAATTGTGCTGTCGAAGCCGGAGGCGTTTGCATTGTGGGATGCAGGATGCTGCCCAAAGTGTACTCTGTTTGTGCACTTCCACTATTGCATGCATAAGGATGTGCAAAAGTATATAAACGATATACTGAAATAGAAACAGTAGCTAGTGGTGCTATTCTGTACATATTCAGTATATAGTCTGGGACTATTATTGTCAAATTCCCTGTTAAAAAAATTCTAAGGTCAGAAACATGAATAATGTGGTTGTGAATGATTACTGTGTAGTATACCTGTTCATTGTGAAAACGGATTACTTGGTTTTAATCAGTGTGGTTAGTTCCTGCCACTTATTTACTACAGTAGGTTTGTTCTGAAGATAAAAAAAAAGAATACTCTGTTATGTTTATTCACCCAAGCTTTATAACTTTCTTTCTTCTATGGAACATAAAAGAAAGAAATGGGACCACTTTTATGGTGCTTTTGTAGCATTTTGGAGCTTGACAATTTGTATCCCCAATAGAGTTTTGGTATATTGAAACTGGAGTAGCAAGGTAATATTATACAAAGTTTCTCCTTTTATGT